>NC_084503.1:34190843-34499177 GCF_024500385.1 Phyllopteryx taeniolatus
GGAAACCATGTTTTGAGGCGCCACATATTACCATTTTCGTGTACCAAAAAAATACATGTTGCAATTGTCAAGGAAGAAGTGCATTTCTCTATACAAAGAAAGAATATTGGGGAGAAGAAAGGAGTGCGTGTGGATATTTCAGAAGCTGTTGAAAATACCACAAATGTGCATTGCTCAATCCAAAATGAATTGCTGTTTTTAAACAATGAAGAAAACTGATGACTGAAGTTCAGAGCTGTGGAGGCTCGGGACATGGAATCCAGGAGATGATAGGACGACATACCAAATGTATTGAGGATGGTAAAATACTTCTCCAGCCAGTGGAACTTATTCTACACCAACCTCCCCTCAAACTAAGGCTAAAATTGCTTGCAAATCCAGCGGCCACATACTAACATCCACTAAGCCGCCATTGCGTCAACAAAAGATAACCTTGGAGATATGAATACTGGATTGATCAAACTACGCACGATCGACAAACTTCGCAATGATCAATAATCGGTTAAGATGAAAGGAAAGATAGTAGAGGGAAGCGAGAGACTCACTTTAAAGTTTAGAGTTCTCAAATCTTCGTGCCGGCCGATTAAAAGAATGAACCCCCTCTGCTTTCCCTTCAACGGTTTTTACAGCTCAATCAAAATGAATCACGGCCGACGCACTAAAGTCCACTTATCCAGAGTCTCAAAATTGAAATGGAATGAAAGAAAGTATCAGGAGATAGTGATGCAGGGAAATGGGGGCGGGTATAATTTCTTTTTTGAAATAAAGAAAAAAAAAAGCACTTACGTTGAAGGCCTCAGGTTTTAGTAAAACACTGCGCTAGAGCGTCTTCATTTATTCGTTTCCTTGCTCCTTCGTCAAGTCAAGTGCTCGCCTTGCCTGCCTGTCTTGGCCTTTTGTGTGGCCATGTCTAGATAAGAGCTACCAGCATGACTGGCTGCTCGTCATTTAGCTATTATGTAGAGGACGAGAGACAGTGGATGAAAAGACCAATTCTCCAGGCAGACAAATGGCCTTTTCTTTTCATTCACACCCTTATTGGCTCCTGTTTAAATATTTGCCGGGCCTTCTCTCTCACCTGACTGCTCCTCATTCCTCCTCCATTCACACGCACACTTGACTGTGACATGCGGCCTAATACGTAACTGCAGTCGTCTCCTGGAGAGCTATTAAAATGAGATCTTCTCTGCACTAATCCATATTATTGGACACCACAGGACTTTCACGCCCTGGGAATAATAACGCTGATGATATTTCCTCAAGTAGTGGCTTCTGTTCTAATTAATCAGCGCTGCCCACATGAATAAACGCCACACCTCAGATACTGTAGATGCTTCGTTTTTTTTCTTCTTCTCAATGAAAAATAACAGGTGGTTTCACAAGCTGGATGTAATTTCCTTTACTATACCACCATGTAGGCGGCACGGTGAACGACTGGTTAGAGCGTCTGCCTCACAGTTCTGAGGACCGGGGTTCAATCCCCGGCCCCGCCAGTGTGGAGTTTGCATGTTCTCCCTGTGCCTGCGTGGGTTTTCTCCGGGCACTCCGGTTTCTTCCCACATCCCCCAAAACATGCATGAATTGGAGACTCTAAATTGCTCGTAGGTGTGAATGCGAGTGCAAATGGTTGTTTGTATGTGCCCTGCGATTGGCTGGCAACCAGTTCACGGTGTACCCCGCCTCCTGCCCGAAGATAGCTGGGATAGGCTCCAGCACTCCCGCGACCCTTGTGAGGATAAGCGGCTCAGAAAATAAATGAATGGATGGATGGATGGATGTCTGGATACCACCATGTATGCGTCTTCACCATGACACACATTACCTGCAAAGCACACATGGCATCTGTAAAGCTGAAGTTATCTTCTACAGCACTTGTAAACTGGAGCGTATCCCATTTGACTTTGGACTGGTCGCCAGCCAATCGTGGGGCACATATAGGCAAACAGCCATTTGCACTTACATTTACACAAACGGTTAATTAGAGCAAGGGTGTCCAAACTACGGCCCAGGGGCATAAACAAACATATTTGTGGCATATTTGTGGCATAAACTAAAAATAACATTTGATATGGCCCACAACTCATTTTTATTTTTGTTTAAATTTTTTAAGGGTAGAGGGGCAACATGAAAATGTGTGTGCGATGGCCCTGATAACTATTGTACTACTGCTACTAAAACAGTTTTATATAAAGGAGATATGCAAAGACACAAATAAACTATTGACAACTAAATAGTAACACGTTTCTCTTCATAACGCCCTTGTGAATACAGAAAATTAAGTGTTAGAAGCATAAAAGGGGATGCTCCACTGGATGCTCCGATTTGTGAACATGTCACATTGAAGATCCTTAAGTACCTGATTTCAAATTTGTTATCTTACTACAGTTTGCTCTTGTTTTGGTTCTGAAATCAGCTGCTGCTCAGTGCTGGGTTGGCTCTACTCTAGTGGATAGATGGCAGCGGGCTATCCCATTATCCTTGAAAATCCGAAACGATTTGCCTGTCACCTTTAACAGAAAGCTGTCACCTAGAAGTTTCTGATAATATATAATTGTTTGATGGACCAGTTTTAGAGTATTTAATAAATTAAAGTAGAAGAATGTCAAAATAGCCTTGTGTCCTCTGATTTTTCTGTATATGGCCCACGGAGGAAAAAATTCGGACACGCCTGTTTTCGAGTCTTAAATAACCCTAACATGCATGTTTTTGGAATGTGGGGGTAGTATATGGAGAAAACCTAAGCCGCCACGGGGAAAACATACAAACTCCACAGAGGAGGCCCGAGGATTCAATCCCGGGAACCTCAGAGCTGTGAGGCAGATGTGCTAACCACTAGAGCACCGTGATGCCAAGCGGAAGTTATGCACTTACAGTACCTTTGTGGCTGTCGTGTTTCCTTCTGCACCAAAACAAAACAGCTATCCATTATTAACAAAACAGGCTTACTCAAATATAGCTAACCTACCTATATTCCCTTGTTATTGTCTTAACAAAATCCAGACTTTCAATCTTGACGTGACACAAAGCCACACGGGTCTGCGGCTTGAGGGAGAGACCGAGTTTTATGACACTTCTCCCACATTGAAGTGTCCAAGAGAGTTAACAGATTTGCTCTCAAGCTATTTTCAACACTTTTAATTGGTTGCAAATGCGTGGGGACAGAGCAACAGTATGGTTTTGTGAAAAACCAGGAATTGACCATATTTGGACATACAGGGTTTCTGCCCGACAGTATGTAACACATTTCTTTTTTCATTATCATTATTGTTTAATTGTATTAAAGATGCTCGTCTCTTCTAAATGCCTTACGATAAAACATGCCTGCCAATTTCTGAAGTGGAGTAAATAAACATTCCCAACAACTAAATGAGGAAATACAGTATGTCCTCAATAGCTGTGAGCGTTTGTCTACTAATATGATACAACCTGGCTGCATATGCGTGTATGTAAATCCTCAACGACGATTGCAGTTTTTTTTCCCCCCATTTTTATTTCCCATTACGTTTCTCTCCTCACTCTCTCATGCACTTGCGTGTCCTTTAATATTCTTTGTGGGATATCAAGAGACACACACTAGCTGAAACCTCATTTTCCTCCTCTAATGACATATCAAATGTTTGCATATAGGCCATATCAGTATGGAAATGTGCGCAGGCATACAAGCCAAGCCTTGGAATAAAAGAAGCAATCAAAGGGATGTGTGCGTGCATGCGTGCGTGCGTGCGTGTTGTCACCAGGTTGGACAAGCCTGTGTGTCAAACATGACTTGCGGCGCACATAAACACACACGCACGTGTGTACACACACGGCCCGGCCTTGTTATCCGGGGGCCTGTCTTGCAGGCAGCCTCTCTAACGCTGAGTGATGTTTAAATTAGTTTACAATTTAGCCTCCTCGCTATCTGCAGACGGCTCTTAACTCAGTGTGCGCGTGTGTCGTGTTGTTGTGTGCGGGCCTTTGTGCATGTGTGAGCGTAACAAATTGTTGCCAGTACGGCAGACATCTAATGACTTCAAATTAGCTGCCTGGCGCTCGCCTTGACACGTTGTTACCACTGTTCCCAGCCTCTGTGTGTGTGTCACTGTGTGTGTGTGTGTGTGTGTGTAAGCAGCGCAGCGCAACCATATCATGAAGCATAAATTGGCTTCACCTCTCCTCACTCTGCCTGTGTCTTTTTTCTCTTTGTCTCTCTCCATCAATTTGATTAAAAAAATTACTGTAGCATAGCAAGAAAAGATGTGCGCGCATGTGTGTATGTGCGTGCGTGTTCACAAGAAAACCTGACACGAACACACACATATATACACACACGCAAATGAAAAGAATACAGTAGCATTTATTCTATTGAAAAGAAAAGAATAGACCTGTTAACCCTCTTATCTTACGTGAAAGAGGATAACAAATTTTGAAGTCCGGCATTTCACTCTGACAATCTTTTCCACTCAACACTAGATCACTTTAAAAGCATGTGTGTGCGTGTGTGAGTATTAGATCAGTGTTCAGTGTTGTACACAGAGCTGTGGATTGCCTTTCTCGCTCGTCTAATCACGCCATCTTCTCTCCACCGCTGAGCAATCGTTGCTCTGCACGCGCGCACACACACGCACACTCGAGCCTGTGGATAACCAGGTTAACTCAGCTTCATCTCATAAAAGGAAAGGCTGAAGCAAAAAGGCAAAGGTGGATGCCAACAGGACATGAATTGGTGGGAAAAGAATGAAAATCTTATGCTTTGAAATGAAAAAAAAAACCCCAAAAAAACCAACAACTTTAAAATGGGCTAAACCTGGCATGTGGATCAATGAGCTGCACGTCTGCTCACTGTCTGCACATAAATCAATACAGACCCATCTCTGTCTCCCTTCCTCTATTCATTTTTTTTCAATTTTCACATTTATTGATAAAAACAATGCACATCATTCCAAGAGCGTAGTAGGGAAGGCCATTGACTGTATATCATTGATTTAGATAGTTTAGCATTTATTCTGATCTGTGATCTGTGCAGTATGCTGTTTGAACAGTCATTTGATTCTTTCCTTTTTCTATTCTAACTACAATCAGACTAACAATAGAACTCATCTGTGTTAATTTGAGACACAGATCTTCCATCCTTACTGCTGTCACAAAACAACATTATCATTGTCATTATCTCTCTTTTCCTACTGCTAGTCACTGCCCCCCCCCCATATTTGCACAGATATACGCATATGCATTTATACAGTACATGACATAGAATACATCATATCCTCAAAAATATCAATATCAGCATTAACTTCTTCCTCCAGGTGTAAAATTATTTTGAAATACATTATTACAATTGTTGCCACATTAAAGCATCCTCTGAACCTGCATTAAATCATGGATGAAACTAAACTTTATGAAAGACCACCTCTCGCCCCAAAGTTGCAGGAAAGATGGAGTCTACCAACCTACCTACCTACCTACCTACCTACGTACCCACCCATCCATCTTTATTACCTTTGTGAAGGCAGACTTCTGGATCACATTAAAACATTTACATTTAACATTTTTGTGGGTGTACCTAATGAAGTGGCTGTACAGCTTCACACGCTCAAGGTGATTTGATTCATTGGTTGAAAACACAATCATTTCCTTGCATGTGTATGTATGTTGTGAGAGAATTTGGTTGGCCATTTGGAGGTGTCAAGAGTTCAAACTGTCTGGGTGTGGAGATTAGGATGAAAGGTCACGTCGTAAGTATAAGCACATCAGCATGCATGTTTAAGTGTAAATAGTAAGCATTAGCAATGTGTGTGTGTGTGTGTGTGTGTGTGTGTGTGCTGTATCGCATCATGCACGGAAGGTTATCAGGCTTCCCCTACCCGGGATGTGCTTGGCCCAGCCGATGTTGACCACCAGCTCTCTGTCGGCCAGGTCGCAGAGCGTAGTCAGGGCCTTGATGTCGCTGTCTGGTACTGTCGGGTCGGGCATGGCGTAGATCTTCTCTGGCTCGGCCACCAGTAGGTGAGAGACGATTTTGTTATCTGCAAGGCAGCCAAAGGCAACTGACATGACCACCAGACGAGGAGAAGAGACACAGAGACAGAGAGAGAGTGAATATATTTGTTTTTTGTTTTTTTGCACCAGAGCAAGCTGTTTCATACCAGTGTGGGCTAACAAATCATCAATACAAGAAAAAGTCACATATAAAGTATTCAAAGGCATGACATGATCATTGGACATTGAACATTTACAATACTGCATCAAACACAAAATTCCACATGCAAATCACAATGTGTAATGATAGAGCCTATGATTGCAAGAGCATCTGATTAGCCATGAAATGTTCAAGCAAAACACTCATTATTTGCTCAAGTCATTTTTATAGACAGTGTAAAATAGACTAATGAGTTGCAATGATGTGAATTGAATGGAGAACATATGTAATATAAAGAACAAAGGCAGAAGAAGAAAATATGAGAACACTCTTGTTTTATATCCTGTGAAAAGATGATTTAGTTTATTCTAGTACATTTTAGAGCAGTGGTGGGCCAATGTTTGTGATCAAGGGCACAGTAGATGAGGTCAAATGTGTGTATGTCAAATAGTTTATTTTACAAATAGTGTATGTTATTTTATTATCTACAATAAATGTATTAATAAATTATTTAATAAGATAAATGAATACAAATGAATCATTTTAGGACAAAAATGCAAAATGGATGCAACAAATAGTACGGGACTCTTGAGAATGCAAATGTTTGGAGTGCCGGATCAAAGAATAAGTTGCCCACTGCTGTTTTAGGCTGGAGATGGACAAAAAAAAAAACAAAAGAAAACAAAAAACAAAACAGGTTTCTTTAAAACCCTGGGAATCCTCAACATAAACTGATTAATTATTAATTTCATACTTCACAATTATTTAATGCAAATTCCATGAGTAATCCATTGTTTTGATTTTCTAGTCTGGGTGTGAACGGTATTATTGCCTGCTTTTTCATTTGCACCACTCAAAAGTAGAATTTCATTTATTTTTGCTCTACCACTATTTGCGCGATGACAATAGAGTTTTAATCCATGTTATCAATCACCACATAAAAAGGGCATCATTATTTCAGCGATGCTCCAAATGTGTTGTCTCTCGTTTCCCACCTCAAAGAAGCCCATCAATACACATGTGAGGAGGGGATAATAGTAAAAGCTAAACAGCTCAGCCGGTAATAGTGACATGTGGTGATGAGATCTCTATGTCCCATTAGCAACACACTGATATCCTGCTCCCAAATTAATCCACTGACTAATAAAGCACGGGAATAACAACAGAGGAGAGAAGAGCTAAGAGGAGTTAAAACAAATATGCTGTATAAGATGATGAGTGTTACAAACGGTTTATAAATATCATTTCATATACACACAGTTGTTCTTGTATCGAGCTCGGGCTGGAAAGGTAGATACACGCACACATAGACACATCCACTCACACAGCTGCATCTGTAGCTAAATCTTATTTAATGTGTCCCTAATTAGAATCAATGGAAGTCCATTTCCAAACCCTGAGCTATTGTCCTATTCGTGTGCAATCAATGAGGACGCTGTGGCTTTGGCTACAAGTAGCTAGGCCACAGAGATTATATATACGGTATACTAGAGCTTGAGTTATACAGGGGAAGTATTTTATTGTGTGGGAGAGAAAATTAAAGACGTATAGCATTTCTTGTTTTGTTTTTTTACAGTATACTTATGGGGTTATCACTGTGTATGCAACTTTTATTAAAAAAAAAAAAATAAATTAAAAAAACAATTCAGAAAAGTCCAAAGAAAAAAAAATACTACAAATGCATGGTGATACATGATGACAATGTATCCTTCTGCATGTCATTTAATTGTTTATGCGTTTCTTTTTAAGGTGGGTCATTAATCTGACTCGGGAAATTTAGGAGTACAGTGACGCCTCGACTTAAGAGTGACTCGATTTATGTTTTTTTTTAGATACGTGCTGTTGATCGGCCAGTTTTTCGTCTCGAGTTGCAAGCGCTAAATGGTGGCAGGGAAGTTCATAAAAAGCAGCAGGTAGTGAACAATTCTTCAAAAAAGAGGCCAAGTGGTTGCTTCAAGCTTTTTATTGCCGTTCCTGGTTGTAGTTAAAAGATAAAGCAAATATAATTAAATGTTGTGTATTAAATCAAACCACATAACACCATAGATGGGCTAATTATGCATCGATGTTGCAGTAGTTATAACCCTTTAGACAATGGATATTTGAACACAAATGGTGCAGCAACACATGCAAACATAAAATACAACAATACTCACAGGCATATTTTATTTATCCTTTGCTAAAAATGACTAATACTGCACCTTACTGAGTGTACTGAGTGTACGCCTTACTGTCTGCATTACTGTATTTCTCTGTATTATATAGCCCCCTGGTGGCCAAGGCGTGCACACCAGAAGGAGCACAAAATCAATGGGCCTTGAAGCATAGAATCATGGTACACCAATTAAATTCTTTACATTCTATGTAATTATGTTATTACGAGCTGTTTTTACTGTCGAGTGCTATTTTTTCTTACAGGCATGGTCACGGAATGAATTAAACTCGAAAGACAAGACACGACTATAAAGAATATTGTTTTCATATCAAACTTTGCCTCCGTGCTCGTCCAAGGTGTTGCGACAAAAACTCAAAAGCTTGAAGTTTTCGACTCCCCAGCTAGTCAAGGTAACTCAATCTTGGAAAGGATCTGAGGACTCCGCTGGGAAGAGAGTTCATTTAAGTACAAGCTCTAGAATTCATTAATAATAGCCCAGAAAAGTCAATCTAATTAATATTAATCAGCGTGTCAATAGCAGTTAGTATTTGTTGTGGGAAGTTGGTCGTTGGTTTAGTGGAAGCTCTCTCAAACAGTGTGTGCGTGTGTTTGTGCAAACAATAATGTGGCCACAATTGCATTATCCCGTCATTCCAATGATTAGTGGTGCAGAAATTGTCCTAAACTGTCATGCAGCCATTCAGCATATTGGACTAAATCAGAATATGCTCCAGCTTTAAGAAAAATGGGCTTTAGGGAGAAAGCTGCTAAACACAGCTCAATCTGCACTGCATGTGTGTGTGTGTGTGTGTGTGTGTGTGTGTGTGTGCGTGTGTGTGTGTGACCAGACGGTTAGCTAGAGAGCTAACTCTAGTTTGATGTGGTTGCCAGATTGTATTTAATCCGGATTAAAGTTCTGGCTGGTCCCTCCCTACCTAACGTGCCTCCTCCTCCTCCTCTTCTCGATCTGTGAGAAAGCCCACCATTTAGGTTCACCTCCCATCCTTCACTCTCACTCCCTCTTGCTGTTGTTCATTTTCCAATCATCAGGTTTTGGCCAGGAGTGGACTTGACAGTAAAAAAAACAGCAAATCCGGCCAGAGCTAAATGAATATCTTTAGAATAAAATATGACACGTATAAAATGTTATGACCCTAAACTGGTAGCAGTAGAAAGAGGGAAATAAACTAAGTCCCAAACAGATGGGCTTCTCACCACCCTGCGCCCATTAGTGTGTGTGTGTGTGTGTTTGTGTACGCGAGTGTGTAGCTTTGTTTTTAACGGTCCAACTGTTGTCTGCATGAACACGGCATGTACACAATCATGCAATATTAGTGAAGAAATAGTTGACTCCTGCAGGTGTGAAGCTTCCTGCCCTTGAGAGGCAACCCTCAACGAGTCCCTGCGAGTTTGTGTGTGTGTGTGTGTGTGTGTGTGTGTGTGTGTGCGCGTGTGCTCTTACATGGCTTCTTGGCGGGCAGAGCCAGCTGAGGGTTCAGGTAAGGACTGTTGTCTGCATCTATCCGGCGTTTATACTTCTGTCTTCCACCGCGAACCCTGTCCAAACGAACACCTGAAAACAACGCAGACATAATAACGTGTGTGTCAATCACACCCCTATCCCAATGTTAAACATTAAACAGTCAGTGAGCACAAGTAAAAAAGTTCAATTCATTCATTCAGATCATGTTTAAGTGTGACTTAATGCGAAGCCTGTGTATGGTTCTAGATTAAATATGTTTTCACAAGTGGCAGAATGGTGGGGTACTAGTTAGCACATCTTCCTCACAGTTCTGAGATCCAGGGTTCAGATCTCAGCGCTGGCCTTCCTGTGTGGAGTTTGCATGTTCTTGCTGGTGCCTCCCACACTCCAAAAATATGCTCGGCAGGTTCAGTAAAGACTAAATTGTCCATAAGTTTAAGTGTGAATGTTTTTTTTTTAATCTACAGTATATGTGCCAACTCAGTGGAGATAAACCTATAATAACCATATATAATTAACTAAAAGACAATCTGTCGAGAGCAGTCCTCCGCCAAGGAGGAACTGTCAACATAAGGGAAGAAAACTTGGCGGTAAGGAGGCTTCCATTGATGCCGTAATGACCAAAATTCATCGATCCACTTTCGAATGTTAGAAGAAAATACAGTATATACAACCCAAATTCCAATGAAGTTGGGACGTTGTGTTAAACAGAATACAATGATTTGTAAATCTATATTTAATTGAATACACTACAAATACAAGCTATTTCATGTTCAAAGTGATAAAATGTCTTGTTTTTCGCAAATAATCATTAACTTAGAATTTTATGGCTGCAACACGTTCCAAAAAAGCTGGGACAGGTGGCAAAAAAGACTGAGATAGTTGAGGAATGCTCATCAAACACCTGTTTGGAACATTCCACAGGTGAAAAGGCTAATTGGGAACAGGTGGGTGCCATGATTGGGTATAAAAGGAGCTTCCCTGAATTGCTCAGTCATTCACAAGCAAAGATGGGGCGAGGTTCACCTCTTTGTGAACAAGTGCGTGAGAAAATAGTCAAACAGTTTAAGGACAATGTTCCTCAACGTACAATTGCAAGGAATTTAGGGATTTCACCATCTACGGTCCATAATATCATCAAAAGGTTCAGAGAATCTGGAGAAATCACTGCATGTCAGCGGCAAGGCCGAAAACCAACATTGAATGCTCGTGACCTTCGATCCCCTCAGGCGGCACTGCATCAAAAACCGACATCAATGTGTAAAGGATATCACCACATGGGCTCAGGAACACTTCAGAAAACCAATGTCAGTAAATACAGTTCGGTGCTACATCCGTAAGTGCAACTTAAAACTCTACTATGAAAAGCAAAAGCCATTTATCACCAACACCCAGAAACGGCGCCCGAGCTCATCTTAGATGGACTGATGCAAAGTGGAAAAGTGTCCTGTGGTTCGACGAGTCCACATTTCAAATTGTTTTTGGAAATTATGGACATCGTGTCCTCCAGGCCAAAGAGGAAAAGAACCATCCGGACTGTTATGGACGCAAAGTTCAAAAGTCAGCATCTGTGTAACTCACGGGTAACTTACACATCTGTGAAGGCACCATTAATGCTGAAAGGTACATACAGGTTTTGGAGAAACATATGCTGTTCTGTGGTCCGACGAGTCCACATTTCAAATTGTTTTGGGAAATTGTGGATGTCGTGTCCACAAAAAGAACCATCCGGACTGTTATGGACACAAAGTTCAAAAGCCATCATCTGTGATGGTATGGGGCTGTGTTAGTGCCAATGGCATGGGTAGCTTACACGTCTGTGAAGGCACCATTAATGCTGAAAGGTACATACAGGTTTTGGAGAAACATATGCTGCCATCCAAGCAACGTCTTTTTCATGGACGCCCCTGCTTATTTCAGCAAGACAATGCCAAACCACATTCTGCACGTGTTACAACAGCGTGGCTTCGTAGTAAAAGAGTGTGGGTACTAGACTGGCCTGCCTGCAGTCCAGACCTGTCTCCCATTGAAAATGTGTGGCGCATTATGAAGCGTAAAATACGACAACGGTGACCCCGGACTGTTGAACAGCTGAAGCTGTAAATAAAGCAAGAATGGGAAAGAATTCCACCTACAAAGCTCCAACAATTAGTGTCCTCAGTTCCCAAACGTTTATTGAATGTTAAAAGAAAAGGTGATGTAACACAGTGGTAAACATGACCCTGTCCCAGCTTTTTTGCAACGTGTTGCAGCTTAAAAATTCTAAATTAATGATTATTTGCTAAAAACAATAAAGTTTATCAGTTTGAACATTAGATATCTTGTCTTTGTAGTGTATTCAATTAAATATAGGTTGAATATGATTTTCAAATCATTGTATTCTGTTTAACACAACGTCCCAACTTCATTGGAATTGGGGTTGTATCTCAAAGCCAGATTTTAACCAAAATGAAAAAGGTTCTTTCTTGGCCCATTATCAGTGTTTTGTGGGAATTGGTTTTGCAATATTCGCATGATATGATACCTGTATCTTACTTTTGTACCACATTACAGTCAATTAAAAACAGATCATGTACCTCTGATGCCTAAAAGACAACAAAACACGACATAAAGCAAGGATGGATTGTAATGGAAAGAGTGCACGTCATTCAGTTTCCAAGTGTAAAAACAAACAGCAACAGTTGAAGTTTTCATATGGTGATTGTAGTTTTTTGATGGAAAGTAAGTAAGTAAGTAAGTAATACAACAAATTCTCTCCTACTACATTGGATGGTGTGATCTGCTCTTAAAATTACATACTGTATATACACATACAGAAATCAATGTGAAACAAAATGAACTCAACACATCTTTGCTAAATGGCCTCACTTGCTCACTACTTCTGTTTCTCAGGCCAATTGCTATCTCGGCCTTTCTCCCTCTGTCACCTTAATTAATTGACACAAAGGAGCCCTAATTTAATTAGGCTTGTCTCTCAGGGTACTGGATGTTACCGTGGTTACCACTTAAAGATGACTAAGGAAGACATAGGTGTCATGTGCCCTGGAGTAAAAGAGGACTCCATTTATGATAATATGATGGGATTAAAAACAATATTTTTGCAAGCACTATTTAGGAATGTAGTCTATGAGGTTTTTCTTTGACTGAAACACCTAAGCCTTTTGCTCTGTGATGTAAAACACTGGATACCTGTAGTCATTATTACAGTGGTGCCTTGAGATACGAGGTACCCGACTTACATCTTTTTCTTAAAACAAGCCATCATTCGGTCGATTTTTTTACTTTGACTTGCAAGCAAAAATTTGAGATATGAATGTTGTATGGCAGTGTATAACAGTGAGCTCAACTCAGCTTCAAAATAAGTAGCAGTTTGGCAGATAGTGAACAATTCTTCTAAAAACAGGCTTCAAGCTGTTGATTGTCACTCCGAATTGACTACTCTCAAACTAAACATAAACCAAAGAGAATACACCCTGTGTATTAAAAACAACCACTGCTTCAAGTCCGCTTGTCTTAATGCTAACAAACAATGCAAAACGCCATAGATGGGCTTTCAAATAGCATCAGCGTCAGAATGTAAAAACCCTCTAAGCGACGGGTATTTGAATACAAGCGGAGGAGCAACATGCCGAGACAGAAAATATTCTTTATCCTCTGTGAAGAACAACTAATATTACTGTGGCTTCCTGAGGACCTGAGACAGCTCCATGCGTATTTGTATATATGTATTATACTGCCCCCAGGTGGCCAAGGTACACACACCAGAATGAGCAGCACAATGTCCATTAAATTGAAGCAAAAAAGTAGCGAAAACGTTTACAATTAATTACGTCATAATTGTATGTTTTTATAAAATAACGTATTGTAGAAGGCGGCACGGTGGGGACTGGTTAGCATATCCGCCTCACAGTTCTGAGGACCCGGGTTCAAATCTGGCCTCGCCTGTGTGGAGTTTGCATATTCTCCCCGTGCCTGTGTGGGTTTTCTCTGGGTCCTCCGGTTTCCTCCCACATCCCAAAAACATGCATGGTAGGTTGATTGAGGACTCTAAGGAATGGTTGTTTGTTTATATGTGCCCTGCGATTGGGTGGCGACCAGTTCTGGGTGTACCCTGCCTATCGCCGAAAGATAGCTGGGATAGGCTTCGGCACGCCCGCAACCCTAGTGAGGATAAGCGGTATGGAAAATGAATGAGTGCTACAGCATTTTTCTTATTAAAAACACATTAGAAAAATTTTTGCTCGGTATTTTGGAAGGCTGGAACAGATGAATGGCATTTCCATTTCAATCCATCCATCCATTTTCTGAGCCGCTTCTCCTCACTAGGGTCGCGGGCGTGCTGGAGCCTATCCCAGCTGTCATCGGGCAGGAGGCGGGGTACACCCTGAACTGGTTGCCAGCCAATCGCAGGGCACATAGAAACAAACAACCACTCGCACTCACAGTCATGCCTACGGGCAATTTAGAGTCACCAATTAATGCATGTTTTTGGGATGTGGGAGGAAACCGGAGTGCCCGGAGAAAACCCACGCAGGCACGGGGAGAACATGCAAACTCCACACAGGCGGGGACGGGGATTGAACCCTGCACCTCAGAACTGTGAGGCTGACGCTCTAACCAGTCGGCCACCGTGCCGCCACATTTCCATTTCAATGGTGAAAAATGAAAGATGAGTGCTTGGAGTTAGTAGCATGGTCATGGAACAAATTAAATTTGTATCTCAAGGCACTACTGTATTTGCTCATGTTATTGTTAAGACAAATATAAACACTGTAGCTCTGTTTTCTGGTGTGTTTGTGTCGTGTGTCTGTTTCTAAGACACAATTTTGGAAAGCCAAAGCATCACAGATTTCGGTCTACCGGGATAACAAAACAAGATGTAACCATATTAAAAAAGACACACACGCATTTGTTTAATTAAGACAGTACTTTATGTGTGCGTGTGTTTGTAAAAAAAAAAGTAAGGAGGCGGTACGAAGAGAAAAGGCATTTTAAGGATAATCCTGTGACGATTACTTTCTTAGCTTAACAAGCAAAACTAATCTGTGTAAAAGCTGCATTTGCTAGCTTGCAAACACACCGCCACATACACGCACACACGGAATGTGAATTAGTGGTTTGGTGGCACAAAAGAGGGAGAACAAGAGATAGAGAAATTAGAAAGGTCTAATGAGCCAACACCTTAATATTAAATAGAATTAGGAGTGCAAGACGTACAGTAAATACAATAAAAAAGCTCACTCAAAATGTTTATTGTGAATTACTTTTTGTACAAAATCCTGCTAAATTGTTGTAATGCATCACAAAACTAACCCAAGAATTAAACCCTTAAAACTGACCTTGCAGTGCATCAGCGTTACAGTACTGTTATGTTTGTCAGTCTGTGTGAGTGGGTGTGTGAGAGAGAGAGGGAGAGAGAGAAAGAGAGGAGAGAGATAGAGATAGAGAGAGAGAGAGAGCGAGAGAGAGAGAGAGCGATAGAGAGAGAGCGCTAGGTAGACAGAAGGTCTGACAGTCAAGCTGCAGTGGGGGAGCAGTGTCAGCAAACGGTCAAGAAACTCTTAACAGCAGGAGGTAAAAAAACACTTCTCCATCAGATGTACATGCGCTAAGTGTCTACAGTGACCCGTAACACACGACCTGCCACAGCCTGCTCAGCCCTGCATGGTCTCATCTTGGAATAATGCTTCGTTGATGCTCGCAAAGTCTCAAAGAATTAAGACACTTTCTCCCAGACTAACTGTGATATGCAGAAACGCTTTCCCTTGCAACTTAAAAGAGCCAACAGTCACTTCATAAAGCGCCCTCTCTAACTACCTCATCTATTTTCCACCAAATTAACTCTCCTTCGGTGCTGATTAATGATCAAATCTAAATGAATCAAATTAAAAATTGAAAATTATATTTCCAAAGCCTACAAAAAAGAGACAGGAAGAGTGGAAGTGCTTTAGCTCATCCTAACAAATGGGCCTTCAAATCACAAAGAACGGGCTAGGGAAGGCGAGGGCAAAGAAAATGTAAGCTAAAAGATGTAACGACGGAGGGTAAAAAGGCACAAGGGAGAGCACAATAAATGAGTTTATGGGAGAGAAATGGAAATCAAATGTTGATAAAAGCTGATAAAGAAGAACACAGAGAAGATTGTGATGGAAGAAATGAAAAAGAGAGTTTAGCAGAGGAGAGAAAAACACAGTTTGGGGGAGGGTTATAATGGATGGTTCAGTAAAAGGGAGTAAGAATTTTAAAAGATGGAGAAAGAAAGTGGCCACGTTAGTGCTAATAAATGAAATAGGTGGAGAATAATGAGAGAGAATGGAGACTTGATATAAGAAGACAGGACAAGTCCTCAGATGGACAAAGCACAGTCGACAGTGTCTACTTCCCAGATATCAGAAGTACGGCTTCAACGACTACAGATGTTTTGTCGTCCACTATAATGTGTCAAAGTCGATTAATCAAGGACACCATGGATATTTTTTCATCCTTGTGCCATGGATCGGTTTCATGTAAAGACATATTTTGATGGACTGGCATAGAAACAAATAAAAACAAATATGCTGAATGTAGTAAGTAAGTATGTTGTAACGGGTGGGAACTGCACGCATGTTTTTCCTTTCAACAGGCCGACCAGTCTCATCTTGTGTTGCAAGGCAGAACATTGTAGCCCTTCTCCAAAAAGTTAAGCTGTTGTTTGTTTCACAATTGTCTGTCCTCAAGTTGTGTTTCTGTTCACAAGTGTCGCAATGTTGGTGAGTGTTGTTATATGAATAAAGTCCTCGTTATCACACACTATTATTGGACGTAACATTTTGGCGATGAAAATAGGGCTTCACTTCGGTATGAATCTTATTCTACTCCCATCGGCTAGGGGTGATCAGAATCGCCGAAGCTAACGAGGCTTGCGGCTATTCTCGTCCATCACTAGCTTATTTGCGTACTCTCTGACCCGTGCAGACGTATGAAGACGTATGTCGCCTTGTTGGCCGGACATTTCGTATCTCCACAGAGCGTTACAATCTTGTGACGGCGGCAGATGCGCAAGTCAAAACCTTTCTGTAAATTGGCTGACTGGAAGGCAAGATTCTAAAAACACGTGACGAGCGATTAGGAGACTTCAAGCTCAATGCGGAATAGTAAAGTCGCCAAGTAGACTAATCGGTTCAACGCCTAAGAAGAAGCAACATGGCTTTAAAAACAAACTTTATAATTTGAAACTTTTTGTGAAGGCTGATGTGCCACTAAAAAAAATGCTGAACTGAAGACGAGAAGAAGACGGCACGGTGGATTGATTTCAATGGGCTGATGATGTAAGAAGAGTAGTGTTGGGATTGGAGTTGGGGTGAGGGCAAATCTCACGGATTGAGGGGTGACAAAAGCTCAATGAGGATGTGCTGACAGAGTCAGAGAGAGAAGAAGTAGTCAGGGTGAGAGAGGACCTTAGCTAATGCCGTAACAGAAAAAAGAAAGCTTTTGACTTTGTTAAAAAGAAAAAAAAATATCTGCTCACACTGCAACCGAGTGTTATGGAAAAAAAATACTTCTGCTGAGGACATTCAAGAGTACAGCATTTGCATGTTCTTTATTACTGCTGTAGTTTGACTCAAGGTAAAGGAAGGCTTGAATTAAAAGATAAAAATAAAGAACGGATATTGAAATATTGAGGTTATGGCAGGGAGAGGAGTGTGTGTGTAAGTGCCATGCAGTGACTTTTTCATTTATTTATCTTTTCCTAAAGATCAGAACAAACATGACCAGCCGCCCGTGCCTGCGGCGGCGGGCAGGTGGCTGTGGTCACTCTTGGGTGAAAATGTGTGTGTGCGTGTGTCAAAAGATGGCCATGTGTGTGAGTTCAGTGTCAGGTCCCTTAAAAGAAACATTTCCCTTTTCCCCATTCGATGTTTCTCCCTTTCTAGGACCCACTTGGTGCAGTACGGTGACTTAACATTTTACTATTAAAAGCAAGATTTAAGATTAATAACATCTATTGTGGAACCTCTAAAGTTAAACCTGCATTAATGACATGATTAAATAGAATGTGAAGAATTAAAAAAAATGTTGCCCCATTTTTTGCTTCGATTTAATGGACATTGGGCTTCTCTGTCTGGTGTGTGCGCCTTGGTCACCTGGGGGCAGTATAATACAGAGACATATGAAGAACTGTTTTACAATGGACTCAGTAATCTGATGTAATATTCGTCATTTTTCACAGAAGAATAAAGACGATAAGCCTGTCAGTGTTGCTATTTGGCCTCTCTACGAGTGTTGCTCCACCATTTGGGCTCACATACTCGTTGCTTGAAGGGTTATAACTCACCAACACCTATTCTAGCTTCGTTAGACCGTCTATGGCATTTTGCATTGTTTGTCAGCATTATGCTAAACAGACTTAATTAAGGATTTTCTTTTTGTGGTTGTTTTAAATACACATGTAATTATTTTTGTTTTATGTTTAATTTGAAAGTAAACTCACTCTGAGGGTCGCAATAAACAGCTTGAAGCCTCTTTTTTGGAAGAATTGTTCACTATCTGCCAAACTGCTGTTTGTTGTGAACTGAGTTGAGTTCACTGCCACCATCCATCCATCCATCCATTTTCTGAGCCGCTTCTCCTCACTAGGGTCGCTGACGTGCTGGAGCCTATCCCAGCTATCATCGGGCAGGAGGCGGGGTACACCCTGAACTGGTTGCCAGCCAATCGCAGGGCACATACAAACAAACAACCATTTGCACTCGCATTCACACCTACGGGCAATTTAGAGTCTCCAATTCATGCATGTTTTTGGGGATGTGGGAGGAAACCGGAGTGCCCGGAGAAAACCCACGCAGGCACGGGGAGAACATGCAAACTCCACACAGGCGGGGCCGGGGATTGGAACCCGGTCCTCAGAACTGTGAGGCTGACGCTCTAACCAGTCGGCCACCGTGCCGCCTCACTGCCACCATACTGCGCATATTTCAAAACTTTGTTCAAAAGTCAAAGCAAAAAATCATCCGAATGACGGCTCGTATCTTGAAAAACTCGGGTAAGTTGGGTGACTTGTATCTCAAGGCAGCACTGTATTAGACGTCCTTAGTGTAGTTCAATTTTAGAGGTTCTACTAATGTGCAGTATCTCCTTTTGAAATATCCTTCTTCTTCCACTATCAATATAGAATGGCGATCATTTACAAAATATCTAGAGAACATAGTCTTGCATAGAGAGGATGTTATTTCTCCACCCTGCCATCCCATCCACTCAGTGAAGTGTCTGCTTGTGGTTTCACCCTGCAAGCTCCCTCCAAAATAAAATCAAATGTATGTGGGGACAGAGTGGACCATTTAGTCTGAGCTCTCGTCACAGCGTTATCACTCCTTTCTGGATGGGCTGCAACCAGATACCGCACATACGCAACATACACGTACACACGCATACACACCTACACACACACTTAGTGAGGGGAGACACTACAGGCCAGATTTAGCTACATGATTCCCATGAGGAAGCGCCAGACGCCACTGGTTGTCTGGCGCTTCTCTCCTCCTCAATTTCCTCATCTCCTCTTGTGTCTATCAACATCACTCTGCTCTACTTTTCCCTTCATTCTTTACACTCTTCTATTCTCCTTCAATCATTTCCCCCAAATAAACTGGTCTGTTAATTAAATCATTGAGGAAAGTTTTTTTCATTTTTTATTTTTAAACATTTATTGGAAACAATGAATATGTAAAAAAAAATGTTGTACTAATATTATTTTCAAAACACATTTAAATTATATTGTAAACTTCTTTATAATGGGAGTATACTGTGAATCAAGCATTTGATATATTGTCCATTTTTATTTATTGTGACTGTATTTTTCTGATGGTCATATAATCAGCTTTAATAAAAACAGTGATTGATACCAAACTATTATCCTTTCATTTTTGCAAAAAGACCTAACCCTAGAAAAACAACAATGTGATAATGACGCCTATTAGAAGAGAATAACTGTTATTTACTCAATTTGTGCCTTCCTCCTTTAACGATTTTAGAGTTCTCTTCTCTAATGGTGGTAGCCAGCTATGACATTTTCAAAGTCCCCAAGGTTGGTAATTTTGGGATGTTTGCATTATGGACAAATATTACGCAATTTCATGAACAAAATTAAAACAGCTTGTTAAACATTAGGCCTCACATCAGCACTGCCGTACAGCATTGTGTCAAACTCAAGGCCCAGGGGCCAGATCCAGTCCGTCACATCATTTAATGTGGCCTGCGAAAGCAAATCATGCATGTCACATGATCTGTACCAAAATTTCAAATTGTCATGTGTAATAAATAACGTTGAGATATTGCAAGCATTATTTTCTTACCAAACTCCTATTTACAGTAACTTGAACAATGAACAAACCTCCATCCTTGACTTTTGATGGTCAATACAAGTTATTCATCAATTTGTTGTGTCCACTATATGTATGCAATGATATGATGATGTGATTAAACATTCATATGGTTGCACGGCCATAACGGCGCTCTGAGGGATACTGTAACAGCAATGTGGCCTGTGACAAAATTTTTTTGACAGCTCTGCGGCATACAGGATCGACAAATATAGTGACGCTAAACTTTAGGGCCTAAAGGACCAAATGAGGCTCAATACGGAACATCACACGCTGCTTTGGTTTAGTTCAGGACACTGAGACTGTGTCTCTGTGACTTGTGGAAGGATTCAGGATCGAATTGGAGAGTTATGACACACACGACCAGCCGCATATGGACAACAAACACACACACACGCACGCAAATATGCACACGCACGCATACACAGAAAGAGTCACAGACTGTGGCATTCCAACCAATCTCCCTCATTAGGTCTTGGGGAGCATGGCCAAAGTTGGCACAAGCTGCAGTGTGTGTGTGTGTGTGTGTGTGTGTGTATGAGGCCACATGCCATGGTTTATATGAGCGGCGCGTGGTCTTGTGTCCCTGCTAGTGGACCATCTGAATCCAGCTGGTCGTTTACGACTTGATAGAGATGGAGGCTTTGGTCCCGGCCCGGACATGTTGGGTCTCTTTAAAGCAGGACGCGTGTGACGTGCCGTCATCAAAGCGCCACTGTTGTCAATGGGAGCATATGCACGGTACACATGCACCCAGCGGTACTGCCAAAAGCTTTCATGTTCAATTGTCTGATGTGCGTTTTGTATTCACATCACGACACTTTATTTCTGATGTGTGATGCCAGTCCTTTTTTGGGGGCCAAATGCGCATAAAGTGCATTTAAAAGGGAGCAAATCAAACCGCTAACACAGACTCCCCAGATGATCATTTAGCCCTCGTCTGCTTCATCATTTTCAGCCAATCTTTTACCTGCAATTATACCCCCCACTCTCGCAACATGCAAATGCTTCTCTCTAAGCCCCGCCCCTGCGACCTTTCGGGCTTCAGCTGACGCATCATTATGACCTCATTAAAAATGGACAGACAGTTATTGCCAGAGGGGAAGTTCTCATAATAAAGTCAGGCATTTTTTAATTGCCTCGCTCCAGAAATTAGCTGCTACATATTGGTGGGTGGGCGTCCCCATGTTCCTTCACTCACTGCCTTCGCATGTTGTTTACTCCTCTTCCTCGTCCACTCCTTGTAGGGCTGAACGTGTTTGGAATTTGAATGATATTGCTGTTTAAGAGCTTAAACACTCAGGTCACTGATGGTGTACTGGGTCACTCGCCTGACTTCTGTGAAGGCAGCGTGGGTTCAGTTCTCACTGAGTGAAGGTGTGAATGTAAGTATGAATGGTTGTCTGTCACTATATGCGCTCTGCTTATTAACTGGTAACCAGTTCAGAGTGTAGTCTTTTGTCCAAAGTCAGCTGGGATAGGCTCCAGCTCACCTATGACCCTAATGAGGATAAGCGGCATAGAAAATGGATGGCTGGATGGATCTCAAACACTAAGGGTTGATATATATAGAGAACACGATATTGATACGGTAGCTCATGGTAATGTGGTACAATTGCGCATTAAAGGGAGGTTTGCACAGTTTTTTTTTTAAGAAACCACTGCACCTGATGAAAAATAACAGAGACAGAAGGCATGACCGACAAAGTCTAAATCATTTGTCGTGCACTCGTGGGCACACTCATAGTTTTCCAGTGACACACCCCTGCAGCCTTACGCTGGCCAAGTAGCTTGGGCTTGAGCAGCTTCGCTGAAATTATTTTAGAATGTCCACCTCTTGGCGGGTGAGGGTGGGGGGGGAAATGCCCATCCCTTGTTTGCTAAAAAATGGGCATAAGACGAGATCACTGAAGCAGAACGAAGGGGTGCGGCTTTGGTCAGAGACTCTAAGGGTGGGCGGGGTTAAGTGAAATGCGGCTACATTCAAATCTGCTTGCCAGCAGCTTGTTATATCTAACCAACCAATGAAAACAGGTTTTAATGTTACATTTTTAACACACCTCTACTTGCTAAAAGTCATCAGACTACGATTGCAGAAATATTATGAAATATTTTACATGTACTTATAGTTGATTTTGAATCACAATTTTAATTTTTTCATTTGTATATACTTTATGGGCAAGAAGACTTTTTACAAGTTATGTGTCATGGATAGTTTTCTTTCAATATATTGATTATTGCGTAATCACTGGTATGTGATATCGTTAGCTAAATATTGCGACTGCATTACAAATTACTAATTACAATTCCCATCCCTCTTAAACACACACAGTTAGGGTACACAGCAGTTTGCAGTAGTCTCTTGCAGAGAACAAAAACCTAAAGAAAATACTGCATAGGATCTTTGATAGAATAAAGCAAAGATGACGGACCATGCTTGCTTCCTTTAAATTACTATTCATCTCCTCTTATTCTGCTTTAGTTGGGGAAATATAAAAAAACTTAAATGAACCATGTTGCTATGTAGAATGGGACCCGTGTATTAAATTCACACCTAACAATACAAATGGGATGGCTGCGGTCTGTCAGATTGATATATACTGTATATATGTATGCCTACTTGTGTGTGTACGTGTGTGTGTGAATGATGTTATGTGCAGCCACTAAAGGCAGCTGTTTGTTTTCCTCTTTATGAACACATGCAAACACTATACAATGAAAGCATTTAATAATGAATTGTAAACCTCTCGAGATGAGTTTGTCACATCTCCTCAGACAAATAATATGCGTTGTGGCCCAAGTGAACACTTAGGCAAGTAAAAGCTGCCAATAATACACAAGCTTATATTGTACACGTGTATTGGTCCACTGCATGTGCATAAAAGCAGACTTACGGGACACAACTGGAAATGAAACATGGCTTCTGCCAATGTCAGACTGACTGGGAGAACAAACGGCAGCAGCTTGTTGGGAGGGAATAAAGTCTGGAGGAACTAAAGAAGAGATGAGTTGGCATTTATAGGGGAGGGAAAGGTTTCGTTGCACTCCTAGGGAAAAAAAATACAGTATCCTTTGCTTATTTACAACACCATCTACAAGTTGTTTGCTAAGGTTTTGTACTCATGAGTGCAGTATGTCATGCCAAAGAGACAATACAAAAAGCTGAATCGGAAAATTATCAGAGAGGTACTCATTTAACATTATTATGGTTGTAGTGTGCAGTGTACTGCATCTTACTGAAAGGTATGTTTAATATTTAGTTGCCTTATTTTGCTAAATTAAAGGGTCAAGGTATTAGAAAAAGCAGCCTTCAGTATGATCCAGTGGAGCTCTACACCACTGCAAACTACAGCACAATTACAATAAATGAACACATGAAGAGTTCAAATATAATACAAAAGCAGAAATCTAAATTTTTGGGGGAATTCAGTAAAATGTTTATTTGTATTATTTTTTTTTATTCCTGGTTTCTATTTGGGGTATTAAGCAATTAAGGGGGTATTAAGCAATTAAGAGGGTTTAAAAAAAGGAACTTTTTTTGAAAAGGTCTTCCGAAGAGATCTTCATCATTTAATCACAAAACCAGACAAAGTCCAAGAAAATAATTTAATTTCAAAAACAGAATTTAAAATTTTTTTAAATGTAAAACTAAAATTACACTAAAATTGAAATTAAATAAAAGTGGTATGCTTTTTGAATAAAAATAACAGGCGAGTGTACTCAAACAACAAACTCTTGAACTAAGCCTTAACCTGAATTTAAATGAACCCTTAACTTGAACCCTTCAAAGGGAGAGGAAAGTCACATCAATTGCACATTGTCAGTTATCTTCTTCGTTGGAGGTACCAAAATCTCAAATTATCATCGGTACTAAATAACAATGTTGAAACATTTGTAAGCATTTTTTTGTTACCAAAACCCTTTTCACAGTTCTTGAACAATAGTTGAACTATCATCCTTCACTTCTGATTTAGAAACTAGTTATCCATCAATTTGTTGTGTACATACAGTACAACAATATGATGAGTCAACATCGTAACGGCCATCTGACGGAAACCATAACTACAATATGGTCTGCAATAAAAATGAGTTTGACACCCCTGCTTAAGATCCTTGCGACCAACATCGGCGAAGGCTTTTTCGTAGAATCTACAGACCTGATCACTAACACCAATCTCAACGAATGATCACATTTTCTTTGACTTTATAGCACAATTGAAGCTATATCAGCAGCGAGTTAATAAGAAGCAATGGGCGCAGCCATGCTTGAGAAGCTCTTGTATCAGGTGTCGCTATATTTTGCAGGTGTATTGTACCTAATGAAGTGTCCAGCGAGTGTACATCACCCCACTGGGATGGAGGGGAGCCCAAATGCAGAGGTGAGTGGATGGATGAAGTGGTAGCACAAGCCTGAGTGGGTGAAGAGGAGGGCGGCAAAAAGACAAGAATGGATGGCGAGGAGGCTGCCGTGCATCGGCCTGAGCCACATTCCCTGACCATGGCCGGGAAAAGGGAGGGCGGGGGGCGTCGTCCCGGTCTCCCATCAATTACAACCTTGACCCTCCTTCTCCCTCTGCTTTCTCTCACACACACTTTCGCCTTCATTTGCCCACCTTGCCCCCCCCCCCCCCCCCCCCCCCCCCCCCACCTTGCCTCTCATCCTCCCCCGGCCCCCTCTCCTCATCGCCTATAAATCAATCTCTTCTCCAAAGCCTGCATCCCGCCCTCCCTCCTCGGCCGTTATTCCTGTTTCTTAGACTTTCTCTATCGGCCGTCTTCTCCCTCCTTGCGTGGCAGAAAGTGTGGTGGGAGTGGAAAGGTCAGAGGTGGGAAGACCAAAGGGAGAGAAAGAGGTAGCGGTACCAAGGGAGTGTGAAAAAGAGAAATGAGTGTATTTAATCAAAGTGGTGAGAGGGCAGTCATATCAGTTGTTCTTTTTCAGCACTGCTGGAGCAACTAATGTTACCTCATTTAGACATAACAAAGGCATGTATATGTTTGTACTTGTATATGTGTGTGTAGAAAGTGAGTGTAATGCATATAGAAAGACAGTCTGTGCAACAAGTGAATGAAAGTAATGAAGCAGGAAATAAAGCGTTACATATAAAATTCTTCATAATTAGTAAATATTTGCAGCATATTCTCACAAGAATTTAGTAAAAATTGTACAAATTGTTATGCAATTTGTTTTTAGTACATTTTTTGGGTAGGGTTCATTCTTTTGTTCTATAACTACTGAGTTTGATGAAAATAGTAAAACCCTAAACACTTAAATAGAACACTTGAACACATCAGGATTTAATCTTTAAAAAGTAAAATATGGTCCTAAAGCATTGTACAAGAATCCAGAACTCAAAATCATTTCATTTTCCCTCACTTCTCAGCCTATACACGACAGTGGTTTAAAGTAATTTTTTATATTTTCTGTGCCTTTCTTTGTGTGCATACAGTATACCTTTTCACAACAGGACATCTGTAATAATGACAACACATTTTTTTAGTGCAGAAAGTGGTACTCACCAAAGATGTTTTTTTGCACATTTAATCATTTTTAAGTTTTACAATAACAGTCACTGGATAGGTTTTCTTTTTTTCAAACTTAAGTTACGATTGAGTACACTAAAATGTTACTTCAAACATCACCCGTACGGTATTTAAAACTTCTATGATGGCGAAATTTGACATCTCGAACGGATTCAATCTATTAACATTCAAATAGATACAAACAAATTGAAGATTGAAAAAGAAGCACAATTAACATATTTTGATACAATTTCCTACTAAATTCTTGTGGTAACATATTGATCCTCTCCATGCATAAGTTGTTTCTTCTTCTTCTGTATTTGAAAGCAATGTCACTCGTCATTACTGCCACTGGAATGTTGCGTTCACTCACAGCTAACGGAGAAAGATTAGGAAGAGACCTTTTCCCTTACCCTCCCTCAGCATGCCCACAGTCAGACACTTCATGAAGCGGCAGGCTTGGCACGACTTGCGTCTCCTCTTGGTGATTTCACACTCGTTGGTGGCTGGACAGCTATATTCGATGTTGCCTGAGGAGGGAAGCAAAAATGAGAGGCTTACAGTCTTGAAATTTAGTTTTGTTGTTGTTGTTGTTGACAGGACAAACTGTAAGAAACACATAGGGAAAAGAATTGGTTTGGAGACTGAGCATCCATTTGATGCAAGTAACGCTGTCTTGATACACAATATTGCTCACTGCTTTTTTACAGGGTTGATATTTTATGTTGTCTCATAGATTGAAAATAAAATTCTAGATACAGAGAAGTATATTATGCTGGAATAAGTAAGCTTTAAACACTAAGGGCACTGACGGTGTACACTTGTAGGTGCAGGTGTCAAAGCTAGGTTGTGTGACCATTTACTAACAATGGCTCAGAGCTGAGGATAAGAATATTAGCAGATGTAAGTCTGTTCAGTGTTTTCACTTGGCCACCAACACAAACACCTGAGACGCTAAGAGGCAAATACTGTACAATTCTTGCCTGAACATATTTTCTTTCCTATTATTTCAGGGGTATATCTGTATTTCTGCTTGAAAGATGACATTCCGCCTTTTTCTATTCTTAAGCCATGTTTTCACTAAGCAGTAGTTTTTTTTCTTCTAGCAAGCCTATCTTGCTGTTTTTTTTTATTTGCAGTAATGGGACAGCATGCAAATGTAATTGTAAATTGTATAATGTCAATAACAATTCTGATTTTGATATTTGTACTCAGTGCATCCATTTTCTGTACTGCTTATCCTCACTAGGGTTTGACATGTATGTTTTTGGAGTGTGGAAGGAAGCTGGACTATCTGGAGAAAATCCACGCAAGTATCAGGAGAACATGCACACTCTAAACAGGAAGGCCAGAGGTGGGATTCGAGCTACCAACCTCAGAATGTTGAGGCGGATGTGCTACCGCTCGACCACCACAATATTTGTGTGAGCGATTATGTGATGGGAAAAGCTCTTTGTGAATGTTCTGAATGCTTGTTTCCATACCAGTGTCATACTGAGCAGAAAAAAGCTGACGGGAGCGGTTGTGCCATAACGAAGGGTCTATGTGGATGTAGCTGTTCTTTAGAGAACAAACTAGTTGAGATTGAATCAACAGCACCTCTGCTGGTTTTAACCGAGTAGTGCACTCTGGCAACAAATTCATCCCATTTCTATATCGCTTGTCCTCGAGCCTGTCCTAGCTGACTTTGGGTGAGAGGCCAGGGGTACCCTGGACTGATCGCCAGACAATCACAGAGCATACTGTACTGTATTGTTACATTCCTCTTCTAAAACTGAATAACTGGCGGGTTACAATGTGTCACACTGCGATGATGTCAAGCTATTTACTGTACGGAGCTGACATACCACATACTCAAAAAACATTGGCATTTTTCAATTTTTTTCTTTGATATTTCATTTTCTTTCTTCTTTAGCATGCACTTAATACATTTATATCCTTTCTTCTGTCACTTGCTGTTTAGTCCTTATTTTATCATGATTTACAGCTTGCCTGTCAAACCATTTTAATTTGACTTCAGGCCAGTTATGTATGTTAGAGATACATACAAGTTACAAGATATTCTTCTACAGTTATAAGAACGTGATAAGAAAGGTAAAACAAACTACACGCTATTCCTCTTCTTCCAGAAGGTAAGTACATTGCCCCAGTAGCCAAGTAAGATCGGATTGTCTCTCAGTGAAAGACAATAAACAGTGATTACTATTGACTGCTGCTGTGGGGAGGATGTTTTCTCATTACTCTGCTGATTAAGGGGGCTAGTTAGCTTGGGAAAAGGCTAAATGCACAAACTGGTCTTAATGGCTAACAAGACCCTCGTTAATTGGCCATGTTAGCGAAAGTAACTGGCTAAACACGCTAAACGCTGGGGAAACCTAATAGACGCCACTAATGGGACATGTTCGCTCACAACGTGGAAGATGCTGGTGGAGCACATTAATTCAGCAATTACTTAGCGCTAAGGCTAGATGTGCTAATGACACCAAACCTTAGTCCATAATGGGCCTCGTTAGTGCACACGGACTAGCTAAATGAATAAGTGTGCTAAAGAGGCACTTCTCGCTGGTGATTTGCAGTACCTGGACTCAAAACTGGTTCGCATGAAGGATGCTACATAGTAAACATTGTATTGAGACTATGAAACGTGGGTAACTAGCAGGATGGATGCTCTTTGTATGCACCGACATCCTTCACGGAGAGAGCTTGAAATATAGGGACAAGAACAGCAGGATGTAATAGCGCCGCAGGAGCGCGTGCATCTTTATCTCTGCCTACACGCTTCCTCTCGGACACTGAAGCTGGGCTTAGAGAACCCAATGATTCTTCGAGGAGGCTTCTTTGTATAACATGCAGTCTGTCGTGTCCGTGAGGGGGGATATATGAGGGCCTCAAATCCCCTGCAATCTCCTTTGAGGTGTGTGCATGTGTGTCCACGTGCTGCATGACAATTGACCACCATCGAGGAGGCTGTGTAACATCGTTTGTGTCTACAAATTGTGCTATATACTGTAGGTGATGCGTTGTAATGGGATGACAAGGTGACATGCTTTCAACTATTTGATTCTAAATTTGAAGGATAATTGTACTGGCATTACAAGAATTTTTCAAATACATGTATATCTACTGATATAGCATGAAATAGGATATTGCACTGTACAGTAGGTCAAAGCCGTGATGTTTTCTGGGAGGGCGGTGGTGTTGTTAGCAAGACTAAAACAGAATAAATATATATATATATATATATATATATATATATATATATTTATTTTTAAATACTCGACTGAGTTCTGCAAAAATCTGTACTGTAGTTGGTTTTCAGATGGCTGATTTTTCGTGCATCCTATCAACTTTCAAACAGTTGAAAATGGTTCGTATCAAACTCCTCCGCCTGCCTGCGTGACTCGGCCACTCATTTCCTAGAATCGAGAGCCCACACAAAGCATCCCAAGCGCATGCGCAACTTTGAGTCTTTTCTTGTTGAGTGAGCGACACAGAGCATCAGCCTGCGCACTAATCAGAAGCATTTAGTTTTTTGGTAGTTATTTTTGAAAAGTGAGACTGTTCTCTAGAAAATGTACTTTTTAAAAAATCCTTGTGGTTGCCTGGAACAGATGAATTGGATTTACATTTTTTTTTCCTTTGAAAAATATTCCTTAAGTTTTTTTTGGACCATTTAGTTTTAATCAGATTTTTTGCAACGGATTAATCACGAAAACATAGGAATATTCCATGACATTTAAATCTTTTTTAATTTCCTTCAATTTCTAACAATTAAGGTCTGGAGGTGACTATTGTATTAATCAAATAGTGGACATTTCTTTAATAGGCACCAGTTGCGTGATTTAGTAATAACAAAGAGACAACTATCTTTTGATAGAATTATATCAGTTCAAAGGCATTATCGCTTGCTCATGAAATTAAAAGAGTTTGAACTCTGTTGCAAACCAAAACAGCATCACCTACAGAGGCATCTAAACCACCTCTCAGCGGAATTAAAGGGACGAGTATGGCTGCACAGTTAATAAAGGTGTCATGGTAATATGTCTGGTTTGACCTGATATTTCCTATGGAAGAAATCACATCACTTTTCAAAATCAACTCCCTCATATTGAGTTGCACAGTTTCCATTTTGAACACCCACTTAAGATACTAAAAACTTGGTACAGTATATCAATAACCTGGAATCAATGTGTTTACATGTTGCCTATATCTTTTAGGATTTGATATGTACTTACAATCTAATTCTTAATTTCACTGCCACTTTGACTGACTGAAAGCCACCTTTGGTTTTCTACTTTCTTTTTGTAGCTCTCATCTCATTTTATCCCATCATTCCACACCCACAGTCGGCTTTATGTATCCCCCTCTCTCAATAAGGCGGTGATAGATGCACGTTGTCAGGTGTTGCTGGACTGATGCCACAGAAACAGCAGCTGCCACAGCCACTTCCTCCATGCTGTGATGCGCGCACGCACACATGCAGACATACAAACGCAAACTCACGCACACATACAAACACAAACTCGACATCCACATGCTTGGCCACCTTCCTCCTCCTCCATCATTTCCATTCCAACATTCCTCCGATAAAGGCATTTTTCATTCAAAAGCTTGCTCTCCTCCTCTTTCTTGTCCTCTCTTCTACTTATTTTCCACTCCACACTCTCCTCCCTGTCCAGCTGGAGGTGTTTTTTTGGTGATTACCTGCGGTTTTATTGGCTAATGGCTTGAAACATACCAATATGGCTGCCACTGCCCATCTGAGCCTGGCCCCGCTTCCAGCCAAGGCACACAACTTTGACACACACAACCCATGCATAAACACAGGCAGGTGTGCACACTCGTATTACTGACATGCATGCAAGCCAACCCGTGCAGACAATGTGTGGAGGCGTTTGGCTTGCACGGTGGCCAGTGATAATGTCATGACCCATTTGCTCCAGTAGATCTAAGACAGTATGCAAGCCAAACATATGAACTGTAATGATAGGTAAATCTACAAAAAATGGTAGACATGGGTTAGAAATAGAAATGAGTGGAAATAAGGTGCAGCGGTACCTTGCCTTAATTTAATCCGTTCCCTGACCAAGCTACACTGTAAAAAAAATATTTTGGAGAGTGGGAAATATTATCCATGTAAATCATCTAAAATTTACACTACTATTGTAGATAGGTAAAGTACCCTAAAAATTAGTGTCAATTTTACATACACGACCTATTTGACAACCGTAAAAAAATTTACCAAGAAAGGTTGAGTAAAATCCACCTAAGAGCCTTTGGTACTACAATATACATCACATGATGCATTCATGCCACACTAATTGGCTGACGTGTCATCTGTTCATCAACACAAAATGGCGTCGCCTATCGGTGACAACTGATCACTCTGATTGGTTGGTAGCTAGCGAATCAGCACAAAAGAAAACAAAACGACAAAGAAAAAAGCATTATATGGTAAAATAAGCTTAGCTAAACGTTGATCATTACTTAGATTTGTCTGGTTAAGGTTAGCAGGCTATATGTACATTTCATTTCATAAAACCGTGTCTGGGATTGTATGGAAACAATAATTCCTCGGCCATGCTTACAAAAATGTGGAAGATATCAGTGTAGGCATCTCACCGATTGGCCAGTTGAGTCTTTCTATTAGTTAATTGTCATTACACTTGCTTTGAAAGACTTGAGAACCAGGCTGACCTGCATTAGTGAAATAAATACACTGAGAGAGAACACGGATGTTAAGAAACACAAAGTATACTAGGCCCCACCTCAACTCAGGTGCTGTGGTTGAAATGCAACCACAAATGTGTGGTAAATTTTATCCAAGTTTTGTAAGTATTTTATCACTATTGAATTAAGGGTTTCTTCACCCAAAATATGTGGTTTAAATTTACCCAATTAAAGTGGCTGCAAATTGTTACCCTACATTTATTGGGTAAATTCTATAGGTTGTTTTTTTACAGTGTACAAACTCGATTTACCCACTGCAAGGAATTGAAATTCATTAAGCCATTCCAGACCCCCCAAAAGACACAATTTTTTAAACGTTTTTTAATAATAAATATCACTGTATTGTAAAATATAAATATAAAAACATAATAAGAGGATGTGAAGAATTAAACACATAAAATGTATTATTTGTGTGTTGACGTGCTCATGTTTAAAGGGCGCAGTGAAATGACGAGTGAAATCAGGACCTTTGACTCCATCTCCAGTTAGCCATTTACCACATCGTTAGTTCAGTGTGAGTATGTTCTCCATGCTCTTTGTGAGTCTTTTTATTTTGTATTTGTGTGTTTCACCGTTTGTCCCATTAAATAAACAGCTGAAAGTGCATGAGTGACTTTCACTCAATTTTTTTTTCCACTTCACTTTGTGCGGCGGCGTAGATAACAGAAAAGTAAAAAAGCGACCAAGCGATGGTTCTTAATCTGTGTGAATCTTACTTTAGAAGGTTTAATATAGTTCCTCTATTGGATGTCATTAGAGTGTTCAGGTGTACCTAATGAAGTGTCCTATAATGCTCCAGTATGGTGACCCCTAGCCTGCGTGACCTGCAACATATATCTACAGTAAAGGAGGGGTGGGGATTACAAGTGGAGTGAAAATGATGGAACAAGAGTGAAGCAGACACACAAGGTCACACTCCCAAATAAACTGGGCATCATATCTACACAGTGGCGGCACGCTTGTGTTTAATCTGTAAGCGAGTCCTCACCTATTGAACTTTTAACAAGCTCTCTAAATGAAATGGGCCACGTGGACAGTTTAGACAGGGCAGCAATCGCGGATGAATTAGGGGTCAAAGCAACACATGGCGTGATTACAAGGTCATGTGTATGTGTGTGTGTGCGTGCAGGGTGTGCGTGTGACAGTCTATTTAGGTGGGAGTTTGTGCATTTATCTTGACATGTGTGGGGCCCAATCTCTTTGTCGGGCATGGACCGTGGCCTGATCTCATCCCATAACAAACACATACAGGTCATCTGTGGGGAGTGAGCATCTAGTGGATATAAGACCTCCATCCTCCTGTGTCTTGCCCCCCTCTTTTGGCCCCTCTCTCTAGGGTTTTACTGGGAAAGCTGCTTATCAGAAGCAAAAGAAAGCAGCGACAGATAGATGGATGGATAGATGGAAGGCCAGATAGATGAATCCTGTCTGATATGACTGACTGACTCAATAGATCAATGATGGATGGACCACTGGCTGCTTGGAAACTGAGTTTTCCTCTAGCAAGATGGCTGACAAGTGTGATGACCTGACAACTGACTGACGGGCATATTAGTCCTCACTAACTTGAACTAATAACTAACTCACCGGCCAGCACAATGGATAATCTAATACGATTTAATGAATGAATGTGGTCTTTACTAAGATAATAAGTCTTATTTGCATCCACTGGGAAAACCTGAGAACCTTTATTTTTATGTGCACAAAACACAAGATTATTTGGATCCAGTTTAAATTTAGTGTGTTTGTAACAGTACTTGGCATATAGGCTCAACTGGAGCCTTTTACTGGAAACAGATTATTTTGTCAAACAACTTTTATAGTGTATAAACAGTATATATACAGTCAGGGGCCTCTTGTAAAAATAGTCCGCCAAAGATGGGACATTGTGATTTCCTAGGAATGTTCATTTGACCATTTAAAAAAGGAAACACTTCAGAGATTTACAGAAATAAAGTGTTGCATATTGGTATTTATCTGTTTCCTACCTTGTTAAATCATTGTTGCTAATTATTGTGAAAAATCATTAAGATGATAAATGTCTTCACGTGAATATCATTAATTATGAATGAATGAATGAATTAATAATATTCAGTGGGAGGAGAGAGTATGTGAACCCTTTTTGGAAAAAAAAAAAAACATTAACAGGATATGGAGGAAAACTAAGTGATTTTTTTGGCTTCTCCAGGAGCTAATCAGAGTCAGGTCTGAGCCAACCTGAGTCTGACTGAGTCCAGTCAATGAGAATAAGATTGGAGGTGTGCTTTAAAGCTGTTCTGGGCAATAGGAAACACACACCAGGTTAGAATTGTCTCCTGTCATAAAGCAGACCTATGTTTTCAGAATTGTTGACTTGTATAAAGTATCTGTAAATGTCTTGATGTTCACCAGTCCATGGTTAGACAATATAAAAGGAATAATTTCAGCACTGTTGCTTCTCTTCCAAGGAGTGGCCGTCCTGTTAAGATGAGAGCACGGCGCAGAATGCTCAATGAGGTAAAAAAGAACCCGAAGGTGTCAGCTGAAGACTGACAGAAATCACTGGAATGTGCCAACATCTCTGTTGACAAATACGTGAAACATTAAACAAGAATGGGGTTCATTGGAGAAAACCAATGAGGAAGCTGTTGCTGCACGTTTGAAGTTTGCCAAATAGCATTTAGTTGTTCCACTACTACACTACACTACACTACACTACTGGCAAAATATTCTCTGGACAGATGAAAGCATAGTTAAATTGTTTGGGAGGAAAACGCAGCACCATGTGTGGAGGAAAAATGGTAGAGCACACCAACATCAAAACCTTACCAACTGTGAAGCATGGAGGTAGAATCGTGGAATGGGGGAGATATGCTACAGCTTACTATCACCAATGGGAAAATGAATACGTTCATCATTTTACAGAAAATCTTGAGGGGGTCTGTCAAGAAGTTGAAGCTCAAAAGAGAATGGGTGTAGCAATCAGACAAAGATCCAAAACATAGACACAAATCAATAACAGAATGACTTCAGAAGAAGGAAATATGTGTTCGGAAGTGGCCCAGTCAAAGTCTGACCTCAACTTGATTGAGATGTGGCACCATGACCTCAAGAGAGCTAGTCACACCAGACATCCCAGGAATCTTGCTGAACTACACAAGTTTTAAAAAGAGGAATGTTCCAAAATTCATCCTGATCGTTGCGCATGCCTGATCTGCAACTACAGGAACTGTTTGGTGGAGGTTATTGCTGCCAAAGCAGGGTCAACCAGTTATTCAATCCAAGGGTTCATTTACTGTTCTCTCCCTGAATCTGTGAATGTTTACGTCATGCTCTATAAAAATATAGTTTTGTGGTATTAGTTTAAGCAGACTTTGTTTATTCTTGTGATTTAGATGAAGACCAGACTACATTTTATGACCAATTTGTGCATACGTAAGTTTAAGAAATTCCAAAGGGTTCACATACTTTTTCCTCCCACTGTACAATTAAAGATAATTTGAGCAAATTTGTTATTTCAGAAGTGTGATTCAACTTGGTAGCCCTTCGCATTAATCAATATCCAAAAAGGATGCTGACCCCTGATACGCAGTATTATAAATTATTGCTGGATGCCCATTGTTATAAATTGTGTACAATGGTGCACTCCATTACACTTAAAACTGTTTCTAATACTCTTTTACCTTACAGTACAAACTAAAAAATATTATATTTTATTTAGCACAAGATGATGTGTAAAGTTTTACCACTACAATAATTTAATTTAATCTGCAAATTTTATGAGGCTGAATATGTATGTATGTAAAGATATATGACTTTGTTCTATAGAAATATCTGCCAATGTGCTCTAGATGCTTTGTGAGTTTATTTTTTATTTTAGGCTTTTAAATTGGGAATATGTTGTGCCTACCATCTTAAAATGCCATAGAGCTTTCTGTAATTGCTAAATAACTTGGAAAAAGCATCCATTTAGTTAAGTTGCCAGGGTATAAATTTATGGACATTTGAAAACTATGTCATCAAAGTGGGCGGCACGGTGGACGACTGGTTAGAGCGTCAGCCTCACAGTTCTGAGGACCCGGGTTCAATGCCCGGCCCCGCCTGTGTGGAGTTTGCATGTTCTCCCCGTGCCTGCGTGGGTTTTCTCCGGGCACTCCGGTTTCCTCCCACATCCCAAAAACATGCATGAATTGGAGACTCTAAACAACCATGCCCGTAGGCATGACTGTGAGGGCGAATGGTTGTTTGTTCGTATGTGCCCTACGATTGGCTGGCAACCAGTTCAGGGTGTACCCCGCCTCCTGCCCGATGACAGCTGGGATAGGCTCCAGCACGCCCGCGACCCTAGTGAGGAGAAGCGGCTCAGAAAATGGATGGATGGATGGCATCAAAGTGACCATTATCAATAAACAGATCAATGGTACACTTATTGTGTATAATTGTGGTTTGTGCTCAGAGTTGCATATAATTGAAAGGACAATAGTGTGGTCCAAATACCTGCGAACCCACTTGAAGCCCTAACAAGAGTGGAACAAAGGATTAGCTAGTCTAATTCCCACAACTCCGCTCATCATGTGGATTACTGCTCAATCTCCTCTCTCCTCTCCTCCTAACCTGAACTCCTCACCTCTAGACCTGACCTGTGACCATGGTGTGTGTCTGTATGATCACCTAGACAACAGGTTTAGTGCAAACGGGGTTAGATCTGGCAATCCAAATAGTACCTGGAAATTGCTTTTTGCTCTTAAAATGACAGGTCAAGGTTGAGGGTGCACTGGGGGGCGTGTCTGGCTCCATGCTTGAAGATGGATTGATACTTGTATTACAGTGAGTATGTAGGCAGATGCGTGTTGGAAAGATAAATGATAGAGGAGATAGAAACAAACTGTAGAGGATATCTAAAATTATAGGACTGAATGAAATGCATATGTTACATGTCCTTGATGTACAGCATATCTGGTTTCATATTATTATGACACAAAGATGCCATCCCAGCCCCAGCCCATCAATATACTATGATGATAAGTCTACGTTCAAGTGAGTGTATTTGACCATTTAATTTGGAAGTATAATCATTAATATTTATAGATTTAGAGATATTTGTCAGAAATTCTGTAATATTTTCCATAGAAATTTTGAACCTTTTGTAAACCCCATTTGTATTTTTAAACCATGGCCCTTTCAGAACATTCAATTTGGAATTTGACCAAATTATTCAGGGAAAAAACCCCATCTCTAATGTCACATAAAACGTTAAATTTCTAAGTACCACGTGCATGTCATCACGTGCATATTACACAAAAGACTTCAATTCAGGTTAATGGCTGTGCGTGGTCTGCTTCTTCTTGGGCCTCTTTGCTTATTCATTTATTTACTTACTAGTTGCATGTCACCATGCAAGTTAAGGATCGAGTGCTTTATTCTTACACGTTTAAAAAGTGAGATGTGTGAAGAAAAATAAACTCACTTTACCCAATCAATAAAATTAATGCTGAGCATTTCTTCTATGATTTAGTAATGGTGGTTAACTGATTTTTACACTCGTATGACAGTTTAGAATGTTTAAAAGTAAAAACAAAAAAAATAAAAAAATGCCCAGGAACGTATAGTTACTCCCATTATCTGTAAATAGTCATTGGTGCAGGTTGAAGAGCCTGTAAAAATAGGGGGTGGGGACTGGTTTCTTGAGGGATGCTAGTGTAAAGTCCAAACATTGTTTCTGAGCAAGCGACTGAACTTCAAGACCATTGAGCTGCCCCTTCACTTTCACAATACTCCTCAGAGTGAAAAGAGAATTTCCATTTAGCGATCAATTAAGTGTATAGAATTCTAGTCTAAATAGCAGAAATACATATTGACGAGATTATTGCTTATAGATAAAGAGTAAAAGTGGAGCCCAACCTTGAATGGTGCGTTTGAAGAAGGCCTTGCAGGCCTCGCATGATGCCACACCATAGTGGTAGCCGGAAGCAATGTCCCCACACACCAGACACAGCCTCTTTGGCATGGAATTCAACATGTATTCGCACTTTATCTGCGAATCTTCCCCAATCGTTGACGAACAGTCCTCGTAGCGCTTTGATCCGGGACCGCCGGCGGGACCCAGGGGCCCTGCGCCGGAGCCATAGAGACTTGGGGAGTCCAAACCGTTGGGGTGGCCGTTCATGGTGGACGAATAGGAGCCTGACGCGTCACTGGAGCCGCCGGGGGAGTGGTGGTTTAGACTGTCGGTCAGAGAAGCGGGGCTAGATGGCTCAGTCTTTATATACGAGGACGGACAGTTTGACTCTAGGTGGCGCTCCTTACTGGACATTCTGCAGAGAAGCCTGAGGGAGGGAGACAGAAAAGAACAAGAAGGGGAAAATATTACTAATATGTTGGATGATGGCTCTAGCACAAGCAAAGGTTTGAGGTGTCTGATTGTTATGTTCATAGGAGATGATTAGTCTTTTTCCACTACACGGTACCTATAAGGTGTGCCAAAAAGGTTGCAGGACAGGTGTCACAAAAAGATAGATTTAAAATCTGAACTATGCTGTACCGACTACAAATTTCCCCTTCAAAGTAATCCCCCTGGAGTCTAACACACATTCCCAGCCTTCTCTGCCACACATTCATGCACTCCTGGAAGGATTCTCCTGGGATCTCCCGCAGCTCCGTCATCATGGCCATCTTGATGTTGTGCACGTCTTCAAAACGAGTCCCCTTGAGCTTGTGAAAGCGGGGGAAAAAAAATAAAAAATCACAGTGAGTCGGGTGAGCAGGGAAGTTACTCCAGCACGGTGATGTTCTTCTTGGCCAGGAACTGTCAGATGTTCACGGCATTGTGAGCAGGCACGTTGTCACGGTGAAGCAGCCATGCGTTGTACTGCCACATATCTCGCTTCTTCTCACGCACTGAACTAAACAAATGCAGGATCTCTTTGTGAATGTGCTGGTCGATCGTCTGGCTCAAATTGAAAGAGAAAAACTCATAGTTTGAATTTGAAATACAGTTTATCTTTTGTGACACCAGTCCTGGAACTCTTCTGACTCATCTCGTACTGTGCTCAGCTTGCTATTGACGCTTTTCCATTGGCAAGCCGCAATAATTATCAGGTACTATATACCTTGCTTTGTGCAATACAAACATCCTTTGCCAAATTGTTACCACACAGTTAGAAGAAGGATAGACTTGTCCAACATGTCATTGTTAGATGAAGAGTTAAGATTCAAAGGGGCCTAAGACCAATCCCGGAATTGATTAATTAATTGATTACAGGTCGTGTCTCTCTGCTTATGTATGCTTCCTCACAGGTACAAAGCTCTTAAAAATCCATCCATCGTTACGATTTTTTCCCCCTCATTCACTTGACAAAAAGAACATTGGTTGCAAAAAAAAAAAAAAAAAAAAGAAGGAAAACAGGGAACCACTAGGGACAGCTTGTGTAGGACAGAGCAGCATAGAAGCATGTGCATCTCACACACACGGACGCACAGCAAGAGCTGCTTGGGGCCGGTCGCTCATCCGTCACTCGCCAGTCAATAGGCGCTTGTTCAACATGAAGGTAATCAGTAAGCAGCCTCTTTGCTGCTCCATCATCACAAAGACAGCCACACACACACATACACACACACTCACACACCCACAAGCCCACACCCACGAATACACGCTGGCGGTTGAAGAATTTAGGACCTGCACAGAATACTTGAAAACACAACAATAACATTTCCTTCAGCGATCAAATTGTTTCTGTTTCCTTTCCTCCTCTTCTTTTACATACTCCCTAAGGAGAGTGTTGTTTATGCCAATTGTAATTAACAACTATCTTCTTGCTGTCTATATCTCCCCTTCCCATTCTTTGTCCACTTTACTATCTTTCTGCCTGTCTCCCTATCACCTCCTATTCACTGCCATCTATCTCTTTCTCTTGGTCTTTGCATCGCCATGCTCTTTCTCTCACGTTGCCACTAAACCTCACCCTCCTTTGCCTTCTCTCTCTCTTCATTGTTAAAGGCAGAAAGCACAAAAGGGGTTTTTAATTAAGGCAGGATGCTGCTAAATGAGGGGCTTCTAAAGTCCAGTCAGCCTGTAAAAGATCCCCGTTCTACTGGGACCCATAAAACACAGACAGTGTCTTGGCGGAGAATGGGCTGCTTGGGAGAAGGAAAGCTCAAGTGGGGGTTGGGGACAGGACAGAATGGATATAGACAAGGAAAACAGGTAGGCTGACTGACAACCAAAAAAGGAGATCAGGAATGAAAATTGACTATTTGAGTCATGAACCAATATTTACTTTGTGTAAAATAGAGACAAACCTCCAAGTGAGTGACAGTTTATCACCATTGCTTGTATGACACATAATCAACTCGGAAACCAAACCAGGAAATACTGTAAATCTTCAACGAAAGCATGCTAATGAGCCCCAACAAGTAGCATCATTCTTATTACAATTAATCTTTCCTGCCAATCCTGTCTACATAATTACAACTTTTTAATACTTTTGTCCACATGCAAACTAGGAAACTTGGAAAACTGCAAGACTAACACCCACATTGTTTAGAATGAATGTCTACAGGTACATCTCAATAAATTAGAATATGGTAGAAAAGTCAATTTCTTCAGCATGCATTTATTATATAGACTTTCACATTTCTAATTTAAAAATGATTTCATTGTTTCTTGATTGTTTGTTACAAAATCTATTAGTTCCTAGAGATGTTATATATGCACAAAACTATGCATATATATTGAAAAGATGATGAAATATTTCACTCTGATTGCATTTCTATAAAATGAGATTCCCTTTTTGAATCGAACAAGCGAACTAAATTAAGATGTAGACACGTCTAATTTAGTGAGCTGTGCCTGTAGACAATAAAATCCTCATTTTTCATTTGCCTTGTTTGCTTGGTATGATGTCATAATGCACACCTCATAGGGAAGTTTAAAGGTGATTTGTTCATTTAGCTTATTGTTCTAAATTTATGTGTAATTGAGTAACCAGATGCTCTTGCTGTGGACGGAAAAACATTTAAAAAAGTGGATATACTGTATTGTAACAGCCACAACAAAAGCTATGTGCATAGAAGCACGCAAATGTGTTGTTAGTAATTATAAGTCCCTTTTGCAATGCCTGTAAAAATTGCCATTTTTCTACCTTTATCCTTGTCACTGTTCTGTATAAAGGGCACTGACGTGGAGACAAAGTCGATTTGGCGAAATTCCATCTTTGGAGTTTTTATCAAAGCTATAACAGAGGCCGGGACACTGTCTATAATTCCGCTCTTCTCCCGCCCTGTTGTGTTGAAAGCGATTGTTGCTGCCCGACAAGTCAAGCTGTGTAGCCGTTACGGCTCTGTTGCTGCAATTTTGTGGGATTTCTGTGTATAAGAGGCTTTACTTTGGATCTCATGTTGGGCAGATATTCATTGTTATTTTATACAGTCAGGTGTGTTGTGGTCTCATAACTAAAAAAAGTAATGAAGCTGAGTGACAAAGGTGCACTGGAGGTATAGTCATGAACCTAATCTTCCAGATGAACCAAGATGGCTACAGAATGGTGAGCCGTGCCTTAAAGGACTGATTTTAACCCTCCACTATTTCTTCTGCTCCAGTCCTTCTAATTCAGCAAAGCCCATTAATGGAAGCTTTGTTCTATCCAGCAATGCTCATAAATCCATTTATCTGATGCTCAGGCAGGCCTTTAGTTGAGGACGAGGGGAAAAAGTTTCTGGATGCAAATCAAGACAGAGGAAGAGGACATATACTCTATATATACAGGCAAGGTGTTTGAATGGGTGGCAGAAATGAGTGATGGGATGGAGATGGATCACTCTGATTCATCCGCTGAAGGGAGAGAAAACAGCGATGACAGAAAAAAAGGCAGCAGACCCATTTAAGCAGATGACGTGATGGCGATGATTTAATCTCGCTCTTTATGCACTTTTGTGTCCCTTCCTTTCCGACGTCAATCCCACCGAGTGCCATTAAGTGAAAGAGTTTAAGTGCCAAAAGATCCCATTTTTTCTCTTCTTCTCCTTTCTCCCTCGCTCGCACCTTTTCTCTCTGCTTATAAATGAAAAATAATGGCCCTGGAAGGGGGAGGAATCAAAAAAGAATGGGAGGACATGCGAGGAGGTGGAGGAGTGGCAGAAAGAAGATTAAGAAATCAGTCAGTGCACTGTGCCGAGCGAGAGGTTGAATGCATTTATGTATGTATGTTATCAGTATAATTATGTCGCTATGTAGCGGCGGCTCGCTGCTGAAAGAGCAATCTTATTGTGCCTGTGTGCTCCCTGGATGAGTGTTGAAAGAGGGGGAAAGACTTGGTGCTCATCGGTCCTTTATGTTTTTAAGTGTTGAAAAAGATTTAAATAAAGAGGACAGGTCTGGAGAGGTGCGTTCATGGACACAAGATGAGCGTTTTTGAGACCATTTCTGTTCAGCTTTGTTTTGCTTGTGCCATTTAAAGGTTTTAGCTTACGTAGATCTGTAAGTGATAAATTACTGTATATGACTACACTTACTTATCATCTGCATAACCAAATTAGATGCGATAAAAAATCTGTATCATTAAATTTGGCCTTAAAAATGTTTCATTTGGATTGACTCTTTGAGGGTGTTATTAAATGAATGAGTTAGTTTGAATTTTGAGATGTTCTAATATTCACTTCAAAAAAGTTCAATAAAAAAAATCGACTGAGGCTGTGCATGTAAAAAAAAAAAAAAGGTTAGTTACTGCAGAGCACTCTGTTCTTGGAGCACTTGGAGCATCTGTGCCCAGCAGTTCCTCTCCGAGGCGTGGGTGGTGTCTCTTTTTTCCCACTCTCTCTCCAGCACTAATCACCTCCTCGCCTGCGCACCTGGTTCCAATCAGCACTCATCACAGCCTGCGCTTAAGCCCTCCTCTTCTTGTGTTCCAGCGCCTGAGTATTCTCGCTCCAAAGCGGTACACCGGCCGACGCATTGGTCTTGATAGTAAGAATAGATTCTCTGATACCCGTGGTTGAACTTACGCCCTGTTTTTCCTCCTCCTCCAGTCTCCTGTCACAATGCTCGCTCCAGCCGCATTGCCAAGTTCCCTCACCTGCTCACGCTCTAGTCTCCCGCATGCTCCCTGCTCCTACAGACCACCATCACGCTTTAGAATTCCTGACCTCACGCTTCATCTAAATAAATCCTTTCCAACTGCTTCCTCTGTCTCAGTCTGCTTTTGAGTCCCGTCCAATACCGTTTGGTACAAACCGTGACAGAATACTCTTCCCACTATGGACCCAGCAACTCCGGAAGCATTGAGAGAAGCGCTCTTCCACCAAGGTGCCCACATCGGTCGACAGGATAAGATTCTTCAGCAAATCATCATCTATTAACACCCTTACACAGCAAGTATCCCTCATTTCCGCTCAAAGGCACACCAGTAACCCCCGCCTCACCGAATCCCCTGTCAGTATTCCTCCCGAACCCGATGCCGCCAACCCATCCCCTCCCTTACAAGGAACCTCACGTTCCCTCTCCCAAACCATTCTCTGGGGATTTAGGTTCCTGTAGCTAGTTTTTATTGAACTGCTCAATTGTTTTCGACCTGCAGCCTCCGAGTTACCCCACTCATAAAGCTAAAATTGCTTTTGTTAGAAATCTCTTGCATGGAAGAGCTGTTAGATGGGCTACAACTTTGTGGCATAATTCCTCTCCAGTATTAGTCTCCTTCAAGTCATTCTTCACCGAATTGAAGAAAGTTTTTGACCACCCTGTTAAGGCCAGGGAGGCCTCTCGGCGGCTCCTGGCCCTTACTCAAGGCTCCAAATCTGCTGCTTCATATTCCATTGAGTTTCGGATTCTGGAAGGTGAATGTGGGTAGGATGAGGTGACCCAGATGGGAATTTTTTTCTAAGGGGCTGTCCGAACGACTAAAGGATGAATTAGCGCCGAGAGAGGAGCCCACTTCCTTAGAGGAGCTAATTTCCATAGCCATTAAAATGGACAATTGTCTGTGTGAGAGGGATAGAGAAAAAGAGAGCCAATCCCGCAGTCTAGCACCCTCTGCGGGCACAACCCCCCCAGCAAACCCGCTGTCTACAGAAGGCCCAGCAGACATCTCATCACCCCCTGATGGACTTGAAGAGCCGATGGAATTGGGTAAGACCCGTCTAGACCCTCTGGAGCGTCAGCGCCGCCTTAGTCACAGGTTCTGTATATACTGTGGACAGCCAGGCCATTTCATCGTCTCCTGCCCCCAGAAGCCAAAAGACCGACCGTGCCACGGGCTGAGAGCACCGTGGTGAGCCGAGCCAGTTCCATCCCCAGCTCTTCCTCTTTTATGACCATTCCTGCTTTTATCCTTGGACTAAACCACAACTCCCCGGTAACCGCCCTCATCGACTCCGGAGCAGACGACAGTTTCATTCACGAGGGTTTGGCGTGTCAACTCCGGCTGCTTCTCGAACCCCTCCCTCTCCTCAAGAAGGTTACTGCCCTAGATGGGTTCCTCATATCCTCTGTGACTCACCAGACAGCTCCTATCACCCTCCTCATCTCTGGCAACCACTGTGAAACTCTACAACTGTCCGTCATCCCTCTCCAGAAACCCCATTAGTCCTTGGACTTTCCTGGCTAAGAAAACATAACCCCGCAACAGACTCGACCCACCTGTCAATTACTGGTTGGAGCCATTATTGCCACTCTCATTTTCTTTGCTCTGCAATCCCAGCCTCCAGTGAACCTCAGCCACTAGCATCATCACTCGATCTCTCCTCGGTTTTTTGCAAGGATTTGACCATATCTCTCCCCCCACCGCCCTGCGCTGAGTCTGTCCACTCTCAGGTCCTCCAGTGAGGTCACATCTCTAAACTCACCTGTCATCCTGGAATCACTCGAACCCTCCAATTCCTACAACAACACTTCTGGTGGCCCAGCCTGGCCAAAGATACCCGGGAGTTCGTCCCAGCCTGCTCCATCTGTGCCTGGGGAAAAGCCTCACATCTGCCACCACCTGAGTTGCTGCGCTCCTCACCCATCCTGAGCCGCCCCTGGTCCCACATTGCCTTGGACTTCTTTACCGGCCTACCCCCTTCTGAAGGTAATACTGTCGTTCTTACCGTCCAAGTGTGTCCACTACATACCCCTTCCCGAGTTACCTTCTGCTTTCGAGACCGCTAACCTTCTTGTCCTTCACGTATTCAGACTCCATGGAATTCCCGTAGGCCTTGTCTCGGACAGAGGTCCTCAGTTCTCCTCCCAAGTCAGGGAGTTCTGTAAGGCGGTGGGGGCAGCAGCCAGTCTGTCTTCTGGTTATCATCCACAATCCAACGGCCAGATGTAGCGGGCAAATCAAAATCTGGAGTCCGCTCTTCGCTGCGCTGCCGCACGCAATCCCGTCTCCTGGAGCACCTTTCTCCCGTGGTTTGAATATGCCCACAACTCCCTCAACAGCTCCGCCACAGGTATGTCTCCCTTTATGGCATGCTACGGTTTCCAACTAGGGTTGGGCATCATTTGAATTTGAGCGATTCTGGTTCTTTATTTCGATTCTGATTGCAAACGATTCCTGATTCCGATTCTTTTCGGGGGCTGGGTCAAAAAAGTTTGCATGGTGTAAATAAAGGGTGTCCAAATTATGAACATCCATTTTTTTAGCAGCCCGCAGCATAGACTAAAATGAACATTCAAAGTTCTTTATAACCAGTATCAATATCAAACCTGTGAACTAAAAGGTAATGTGTGTGGAACTAACCCAATTTACTCAATATTCATTAACTAATGATTCGGCTAAAAGTTAAATATAGCATTGTTAAAATCGTTATTTGGTACTGTTTTATCACATCAAATGGCTTATATGTGCAAGTTTTAACTTGACTTCCTGTTTTAAGCTTGTAGCCTTTTATTATGAAGGGTACGCACTGGAAATCAGCATTTTGGCACGAAAAGTAACTTCATTCGGCACCGGTGATTTTTTTATTTTATTTATTTTTTAATGCATGGACCCAAATGCTATAAAACACTGATTTCTTTGCCTACCCACCGATGAGGTACCGATGTTTGTGATACTGTGATACAACGTTTATGTGAATTTTGTCCCAATTCATTGTGATGTAAAGTTGCTATGGTGAAGTTTTAGCCCAATGTTAAGATTGTTTTTTTTTCTGTCATTGGCTCTTAGGTTGGTTTGAAGAATAAAATAAACACTAAAAACCATCAGGGAAAAAGTGCAACCAACCGTTTACCTTGTTAGCTGTCTAAATGTTGGCATAGATGTATTTTATTGACTGAGAGTGGAAGTTCCGCGCGGTGCTCGGAGCGCGTCAGACGCTACACATCGTGAAAACCTACTTTGCACAAAATAACCTTATTTCAAGTGTTGCACTGAGGAGACTGGTCATTAATTTTCACCAAGTTAAGAGACATTTTTGTTCGCCGCCACCACCGTTGGGCACAAGCACGTCTTCGTGCGCGTTCTTCTTCGTTGGTTTTTGCCGCTTCTTCTTCGGGGTGGACGGACTGTAGGCATCAAAACTGGGAACCGAAATTTTAAAATTTGAACGATTCCGGGAGAACCGGAACATTAGTCCCGGTTCCAATTGGTTCTTGATTCTCCAAACTGAATCACGTAAACTCACACCACGCTTCATTGGGCCTTTTCCTATCATCAAAATCATTAACTCCACACCAGTACAGTTAAAACTTCGCCAATCTCTCAAGATCTATCCCACGTTTCTCTGCTCAAGCCGGTCTCCACTAGTGCTCTGTTTTCTTTGTTTGTCTGTTAGTTAATTATCAGGTTTTAGCTGTTAATAGAATATTCAAAATGCATTTTTTTGGTGTACCTGGAAAACAAACATTACACGTTGCAAGGATGTTAGTTTTGGGATTGGAGCTTTCAGTGTTGTACAACTATGTTTTTAATATTTTCAAAATGTTCTTGTTTAGCCGACACGGTGGACGACTGGTTAGCACATCTGCCTCACAGTTCTGGGGACCGGGGTTCAAATCCCGGCCCCGCCTGTGTGGAGTTTGCATGTTCTCCCCGTGCCTGCGTGGGTTTTCTCCGGGCACTCCGGTTTCCTCCCACATCCCAAAAACATGCATTAATTGGAGACTCTAAATTGCCCGTAGGCATGACTGTGAGTGCGAATGGTTGTTTGTTTCGATGTGCCCTGCGATTGGGTGGCAACCAGTTCAGGGTGTACCCCGCCTCCTGCCCGATGACAGCTGGGATAGGCTCCAGCATGCCCGCGACCCTAGTGAGGAGAAGCGGCTCAGAAAATGGATGGATGGATGGGTTCTTGTTTAGCCGACACGGTGGACGACTGGTTAGCACATCTGCCTCACAGTTCTGGGGACCGGGGTTCAAATCCCGGCCCCGCCTGTGTGGAGTTTGCATGTTCTCCCCATGCCTGGGTGGGTTTTCTCCGGCACTCCGGTTTCCTCCCACGTCCCAAAAACATGCGTGGTAGGTTGATTGAGGACTCTCAATTGCCCGTAGGTGTGGATGTGAGTGCGAATGGTTGTTTGTTTCTATGTGCCCTGCGATTGGCTGGTGACCAGTTCAGGGTGTACCCCGCCTCCCACCCGGAGATAGCTGGGATAGGCTCCAGCAGCCCGCGACCCTAGTGAGGATAAGCGGTTTTTAGCAGAATATGTGGGACAAAACATTAGCAACAGTTCTAAGTATGATTAAACACCCCTGCAAACTACAACCACAATTGTTAAATGAATCCCTCTCAGACATTATCAATCAAAAACAATGCCTTCCTTGTGTGAGAAACTTCCATCCTGGACCATTTAACTAACTTTAAATTCACTCTATTTGAGGACTGACAGTTTGCACTGTATATATTTTTGGCTGTGTGCCTAAAGTGTAGCTAAGTGTTGCATTGTTCCTGTGCACATCAAATATCCAGGAAGCCGATTTATCTGTCTCTTAGTGTGAGAATACGCGCGCGCACACACACATCTAGAAAGATTACTGCTTTGCCTCGTCTCCATTCCTTGCTCAATCGCAGTTATTTTCTCCTTCTTGCCTTTCTTCTTGCATTTGTTTATTATCCTCCTCTTCTTGAGAACACAAAAAACTGAGCAACATTTGGAGAAGAGAAAAAAAGCAGAAGAAGGAGGGAACAAGTGTTTTGTCTTGGTGTCGTGGGTGAAGGTGGTCCAGCGTGCCATGACAAGCTGTCATTAAAGTGGCGGCATGTTGCAGTGGCCTGACAACTGGCAAGGCCAAACATACAATCATCGTATTAGAACCACTCTGCCTCACTCTGACAACGTGCTGCTCGCGCTCTATTTTTCTGAGCAAACGCTTTTATTATATGAAGTCTGTGGACTGCCGCCTCAAAAGTGAGATGGAAAACAACTCCTAACTGTTTTCGACACGCCTCTAGGAACTGGGAAAATTCCCTCGAGCAAATCAGAGACCTTACTAAAAGACCATCTTGAGAGCAAATTGCATTTCCTTCAGAAAATGTGAATGCTGAGATTTACAGAAGTTGAGTGGGAATACTAAAGACAAAATGAGTGATGCTGCGGTTAATACATCACATCATATCACATCAATCCCAATATATCATAAAGATGGTAGAGAAATATACTGTAGTAGCTGTGAGCAGCATAGGAGTTCACACCAGAGCAATCTGATTGGATGATTGGTAATGTTACATCACTGATTTTGTCCCCATTTTTTTTTTTTTGGAGAAAAGACTTGAATGTTTCAGAAACCAATAAGTATTGATTAAGTATTAAGAAGGGTGTGTGCCCATCTGCCAGTATTAGTATGAATGCATTCCTCACAGCATAGTAAACAATTCTTCGAAAATGAGGCTTCAAGCTGTTTCATGCCACTCCCAGTTGAAGTTTACTGTCAAACTAAACAAAAACAAACGTATTTAAAACACAAACACATTGCTTTGCCTAATGAAAGTCAGCTTAGCTTGATAATAACAAACAATGCAAAATGCCATAGACCGGCTAAAAGTAGCATTAGTTTCATAGTGTTATAACCCTTTAAGCATTTATACAGGTTATAGGTATTTGAACACAAATAGTGCCGCAACACGTGGACAGACAATATGACAATACTCACAGGCATATAGTCTTTACTCTCTGTGAAAAACGACTACTATTACGGCATCATACTGAGAATTGTGACTGTCTCCTCCGTCTCCATGTACTTTACATTCGTACAGTTGTAATATTCTGCCCCCAGGTGGCCAAGGCGCGCACACCAGAAGGAGGACTACAATCGCAATGAATTAAACATGATGCATAGTGTATAATTCTTTACATTATATTTAATTATGTTATCACCATATGTATTTTGCTAGATTTAGATTTTATTTAGATTTACGAGCATGGTCATGTAAGGAATTAAACTCAAATCTCATGGCATTACTGTATAAATGTTTTAGACGAAGTATCACCTTAGTGATAATTAGTGTTTTTACATGTAATAGTGACAAAAATATTACTTAACAGACAATAGTATTAGTGACAATGTTCATCTCTCAGCATTCACATATGAGGGAAAAACATACAGTGGGTACCCCCTTAAATTTTTCACTCTTTGTTATATTGCAGCCATTTGTTAAAATAATTTAAGTTCATTTTGTTCCTCATTAATGTACACACAGCACCCCATATTGACAGAAAAAAACTTAATTGTTGAAATAAAATATTAAAAAAGAAAAACTGAAATATCACACACCCAGAAGTATTCAGACCCTCTGCTGTGACACTCATATTTAACTTGGGTGCTGTCCATTTCTTCTGATCATCCTTAAAATGGTTCCAGGTGTGTGTGATTGCACTGATTGGACTTGATTAGGAAAGCCACACCCCTGTCTATATAAGACCTTACAGCTCAACAGTGTATGTCAGAGCAAATGAGAATCATGAGGTCAAAGGAACTGCCTGAAGAGCTCAGAGACAGAATTGTGGCAAGGCACAGATCTGGCCAAGGTTCCCAAAAAAATTATGCTGCACTTAAGGTTCCTAAGAGCACAGTGGCCTCCATAATCCTGAAATGGAAGACGTTTGAGATGACCAGAACCCTTCCTAGAGCTGGCCATCTGGCCAAACTGAGCAATTGGGGGAGAAGAGCCTTGGTGAGAGATGTAAAGAACCCAAAGACCACTGTGGCTGAGCTCCAGAGATGCAGTCGGGAGATGGGAGAAAGTTCTAGAAAGTCAACCATCACTGCAGCCCTCCACCAGTCAGGGCTTTATGGCAGAGTGGCTACTCACAGCATTCACTAAAAAATACCCTGGGACATGCAATACTATATAAGAGGATAGTCTCAGCATTCCGAAAAGAGGAATATATTCTGATGCGTAATAACAATAGTGAGAATGTGCACCTCTCAACATCCACACAAAAACTTTGAACAATACAAATGTTAAGAGAACTGAGCTTAAATTGTTCTCCACGGACCCTTTGTTTAAACACAACGGTAAGTCGATGAAACCCACTTGTAGGAAAATACATTTGACAAACATAAGTAGAAAATCCAATCTATACGAAGAAGAAGAGGAAGGGGGAGCGGAGGGGGAGGAGCGAGGGAAAGCAAAAGAGGCTGAAGAAAGCATTAGAGGAAGAGACGGTAGAAGTGCTGACAATGTAGCCACCGCGGGCTGGCTAATACCTTTCCATCACACCGAGCATTGTGCTCACCATGCTGATAAGAACACACAGTCCAATAAGCAAAAAAAAAAAAAAAAAAAATACACAATTCTATCTGTATGATACTGGCAATGCTTTGGAATGGAAAAAAGGGTGGGGAAATGCATTGAATTAAAGAATGGGCTAAGGAGAGGAGTCAAAGAAAGTCTTTTTATATTTCCATAGTCAAATGAATACAACGATTTCATCAATAAGCTGAATTGCTTTTTTGGGTACAGGGTTCAGGGTTGCTGAACTGTTTGTCAGCTGGTTAGTTGAATGAATGAATGTGAGGGGGCCTGCATGCACAAACAACACTGTCTGCACATGTTGGTTCAAGGGGAAGTGTACAGCGTATGTGTATGTCTGCCTGAAAGGTGTCTCAGGCTAAGTTTGTCTTTGGACATGTTCTGATGTTAAAGAGAAGTCTTTATGAGATGAGATTTTGTTGCACAACACCCCCCCCCCCAAAACACTAAAGTTTTGTAAAGTCTCAACCCTGGCCAAAGTTTTACCAAAAGCTTTGTTTTTAAAGATACAAAACACCATTTGTGTTTATACGGAGAGTTTCCAACACCCAGAGGAAGTATGACATAGATATGTCAATTCTCCGTTTAACCAAATAAAGCAAATAAAATTAAAAAAACAACTAAACAATTACATAATTGATTATAAAAAGTTTCAATGTCACTGACTGGTTTTATGTTTGATTTTTATTTATATAAAGCACTTTCTTTCATCTACATTTCTTTTTTGAAGGGCTCTCTCTCTATGCATAAGGTTGAGATGGGATGGGTTGAGAAAGTACAAACTAGTAAATTAGTAGTTGAACTGGTGTTAATAAATCAGAGAATCATTGGTCATCAAATAAAAATGTAAGTCAAGAAAACTGTGAAGTCCTGTTGGGACAAAGTAATCCATCCCAACTTCACAAAGATATAACGCATCGGCATTATCCATCCATCCATCCATCTTCTACAATATATTGCTTATCACCATTAGGATCATGGGTAAGATGGAGCCTATCCCAGCTGACTTTGACAAGAGGTGGGATGCACCCCGGTCAATCAATACTATGTATGGAAATTGGTGCGTTCAAGTACTATTCTCCCAGCATGAAGTTATTTGGTAAAATGATTGTGGTCAACAACAACAAAAAAAGATTATGGACTGCATAAGGTCCAAAGTGTGATATTTCCTACTTCCCAGCAGTCTCGAGTACAGCATTAAAAAAACAAAAAACAAACAAAACAAAAAAAACAAAAAAAAAAGAACAGTAACATTTTGCTGTTGTGTTACTGTGCAAGCTTGCGTTTATTTGTATAGAGTCACAGTGTGGACATGATTATAGTTGTTACATGGGACTAAAGTGAATGGAGCAAAGTAAAATCCAACAGCGAGAGTTGAAAACCACTTTCCCTCCTACCGAGCCCTCTTTCTATCATCTTTTCGGCCCTTTTTTTTTGTCATTTTTACATCTCACACAAACACACACTTGCCACTGCACATCAAACACACACACCAGGGAGCAGATCAATTGTTACAGTGTTAGACGTGCAGGAAACCTGTAATTCTCTTCATTGGCTGCAGAGTAAACCCCTGATTACATACAATCAATGCCATAATGGCCAACACGTGTTCTACCCAAATGGGCTGTCGGCCAGTAAAGACACCACGTGTGATACTTTATTCCTGAGTGATGAATATCAATCTTTACAGGTACATGCAAAAGGCAATATAGATAAAGGTATATTTGAAAGTGAATCTCTGTCCACGTGAGAATGCCTTTGCAGGCTAACAACAGAATAGACAAGGATCAATCAGGTGTCCAATTTAGCCAAACAAAAAGAGGTTGGTAGTAAGCGGCTACATTTATTCCATTACAATTACTTAAGGAACTTTTGGGATAAATTGTACTTGCACTTTTAATGCTAATACTTTTTACTTTTACGTGAGTATTTTCGTTAAGAAGAAACACTACTTTGACTCTATTACAATGAGCTACAATGAATTATCATCTACAGTATCTGTTATTGCTGGCACCATTTCTTTTTCTTTAGTTTGTTAGAGACACTTGACATGTCACGTGACTGTTTTACCAATCCAATGTAACCACGAGGGACATGTGATTCCATTTCACCAATGAAACGGCGGAAATGTAGGGTTACCTTAAACGCTATGAAAAACAACAGCGATGTCATGCACTTAGTTTCCTTGTTCCTGTTTTTCAATGTAATCGCTGCCTGGTAGGGACTTCATGTTATGCTATTTTATAAATATTTAATTCGTTATTGTTGTAGTTAGTAATATTGTTGAGCCATATCTGAATTTGCACATTCCCATTTTAGATTTGTGTTTATTTTGATTTTCAAGCTCTGATTAAAAAAATCATAAATCAGAAGTTAGCGTCTAGTTACTCAGTACTTGAGTATTTTTTTCACTGAGTACATACTCAGTCTTACTCAAGCAATTATTTGGTTTATTACTTTTTACTTTTACTTAAGTCATACTATTCTAAAGTAACAGTACTTCAGTAAAATTTTCGTTTACTCTACCGACCTCTGTCGATTGTGTGGAAGTGGTTGGAGTGCAATACTTGGCTGCAACCAGCAGAGGCGTTGTTGATTCAATCTCAACTAGTTTGCTGTCTACAGAAGCACAACGAGACATCAGCTAAGGGGTACTTTACACCCACACAGACCTCTTCTATGGCACAACTCTTCCAGACATCATTATTAAGCACAATACAACACTGATATCAAAAAATACTGTGTTTCTTTGACCTACAAGTTTAATTCGTTCTATGACCACGCTCGTTAGGCAAAACAATCTTATCTTAAATCATATTTCCTCAATGAAATGAATGGAAATGCCATTAATCTGTTCCAGCCCCACTTTGTGCTCCCTCTGGTGTCTGCGCCTTGGCTACCAGGGGGCAGTATGGCTCCTGCGTTGGGCCCTGTTGGTGGCTGGGACCCCAATGTTCTCCAGGGGTGGCGGCGGCAGTGGGTGGAGGGTATCGGGCGTGTGGGGAGGTGGTCCAGTACCCATGCATTTTCAACAAACTTCAGAATTATTAAAAAAAAAAAAAAAAAAAAAAAGTATTTACACACACACCCCCGTGTGAAAAATATTAGTCCTTTTAGCAGAGGATGAAGACTATTCACCTGTGAGTATTGTTATATTGTCTGTCTACACCTGTTGCGCCATTGTTGGTGTGAAATGATCAGTTGCTTAAAAGGTCTTAACACCGCAACTATTGATGCTATTTATTAGTCAGTCTATGGCGTTTTGCATCGTTTGTTGGCATTTTGCATTGTTTGTTAGGATGAAGCTAGCGGACATTCAAAGTGATGAGGTTGTTTGAAATACACAACTTATAATAATTCTGTTTGTTTTTTGTTTAGTTTTACATTAAACTTGAACTGGGAGTGCCAATAAACAGCTTGAATTCTCTTTTTTAACGATATGTTCACTATCTGCCAAACCGCTGCGTGTTGTGAAGTGAGTTGAGTTTGTTGCCACCATCGAGCTCTTAAATCTAAGATTTTTGCTCGCAAATCAAGGCAAATACGTCTCGTAACAGCTCGTATCAGTAAAAACTTGTAAGTCGGAGCACTCTTAAGTCAAGGCACCACTGTAAAAAGGAATTGGCTCGTTAATTTTCTCCACAGCGGATCAACGTGTACACAAAGCTCATTCATAATGTGGACTGACAGTAAAGTTCATTCTTAATATCACTCTTGAATATAAAGCAATGAATGAACAAAATGGTGGCTCAGGTAAAACAGGAGAGGAAAAACATAAAAAGACGAGGACAATGTGGCCAAAATGCATAGAAATAAATGTTTTCACAGTGTTCCTGTGTGTAACATATAGACATACAACACACAACCCAGCTGTATATAGTACAATAGGCAGCCCGCATACACATGTGTAGACGCCACAAATTGTGGTGTGATGAGGGCTAAGACTTACAAGGGGCCCACAAGCGGGGCTATTAGGATGCATCCTGGGGTTTGTAAAGTTGACACACCCACATTCTCCACAAGTGAATGGATGAGCGGTTGGGGGTGTGCGCACACACGCAGGGCAAGCTCAGCCAAACGCTATTGATTAGGAATTATGAGCTTTCCAAACAGCGGCCGGCGACTGAAGAATTTGGAGTCGTTGTTGCACGGTGCAGATGTTAAAAGCGCTCCCACTCAGGAGACTTTCTTCAACATTGTAAATGGAAACATTCGCCTTCCAAGTGTGTGAGTGTAGTAAAAGATGAGCTGGATTTGACAGTGTGTGTGTGTCAACACATGAGCAGGGGGAGCTTGTTTGGGGTTCAAACGCTGTCAGATGAGAATCGAAATGATTTAGGTCATTTTCGGGTGAGCACGAGCTGATAAATGTGTTGCTGTCTGCTGCTATCTTTGTCACTGTGTACCCCTCCCCTCTCGCCTTCCCCTTTTGCCGCCCCCCACCACAATCCTGACTGTGCAAACCCCTCCTTCTGTCTTCTTTATCAGCTGGGTGTCACTGTGTTCACGAGGGTGGTTGTCCACTGTAAGAACAGTGCTGAAAACCTCAAGAAGAGGAGCAAATGAACACATACACTCACGGGCCACAACATTATGTACAGCAGAATGATCTTAATTCTGCAAAATATTAGAAACAGCTCTCTGTGTGATGCAGTACACAGTACACCACTACGTACTACCACCACAAAAGTTAATATATTGCCAAATGAGTACCTCTCAAAATTGAGCATTATTATCTTTTTGCGTTGGATCTCATTAGATGTTGTCACTTATACGAGAGTATTATTGGCCAATGATATATATTCAAGTACGCAAATGAGGAAAATACATTGGTGCCTTGAGATATGAGTGAGCCGACTTCAGGTCGACATGTTTGGCCAATCTTTTGCCTTGACTTGCGAGTGCAAACTTGAGATACGAGCGCTGTATGGTGGCAGGGTACTCAACTCACTTCATAATAAGCAGCAGTTTGGTAGTTAGTGAGCAGTTCTTCAAAAAGGAGGTTTCATGTTGTTTAACTCCACTCCAAGTTGAATTTTACTGTCAAACGAAACCAAACAACTTTGCCTTAGGGATGCTCCTGCTAGCTTAATCTTCTTCTTCTTCTTCTTTTCCTTTCGGCTTGTCCCGTTAGGGGTCGCCACAGCGTGTCATCCTTTTCCATGAGAGCCTATCTCCTGCATCCTCCTCTCGAACACCAACTGCCATCATGTCTTCCCTCACGACATCCATCAACCTTCTCTTTGGTCTTCCTCTAGCTCTCTTGCCTGGCAGCTCCATCCTCATCATCCTTCTACCAATATACTCACTCTCTCTCCTCTGGACGTGTCCAAACCATTGAAGTCTGCTCTCTCTAACTTTGTCTCCAAAACATCGAACCTTGGCTGTCCCTCTGATGAGCTCATTTCTAATTTTATCCAACCTGGTCACTCCGAGAGTGAACCTCAACATCTTCATTTCCGCCACCTCCAGCTCTGCTTCCTGTTGTCTCTTCAGTGCCACTGTCTCTAATCCGTACATCATGGCTGGCCTCACCACTGTTTTATAAACTTTGCCCTTCATCCTAGCAGAGACTCTTGTGTCACATAACTGCTAGCTTAATGAAAACTCAAAATGGAACACGCCATTGACAGGCTAACGAATACCACTGATAGTTGTGGTGTTATAACCCCTTAAGCCATAGGCCAGATGCGGCCCGTCACATCATTTTATGTGGCCCGCGAAAGCAAATCATGCTCGTCAACCTCCGTGATTTTTGCTAAAATCTGTACCCAAATTCCAAATTGTTATAATAATAAACAATAATGTTGAGATATTGCATTTTTCTGTTACCAATCCCTTATTTTACAGTAACTTAAACAATACTTGAACAAACTATTATCCTTCTCTTCTGATTTAAAAACTAGTTATCCCTCAATTTGTTGTATAATGGTAATAATATGATTTGGTGATTCAACATTTATATTGTTTCACTGTTCCAACCGTCCTCTGAGGGAAATCATAACTACAATGCGGGGCGAGACAAAAATGAGTTTGACACCCCTGCCTTAAGCAAAAGATATTTCAACACAAAAGGTGGCACCACACATGTAGACAGACAATATCGCAACATTCCCAAGCATATATTCTTTATCCTATGGAAAAGATTTACTAATATTATTGTATCTTACTGAATCCCTGAGAGTAGTGGTGACTCGTTTGAGTCTGCTTGACCGCCAAAAGGAGCAATACAATGAACTGAAATGAAGCATTAAATCATGATGCACAAACTGTTTAATTCTTTACATTCTATTTAATCATGTTCTTACTTTGTTTTTTTTTTAAGTGGAATAAGGACAATATTATCGAGTGCTATTTTCACATTACAAGTTACAAGAATGATGAATGAATGAATTATACTTGTATCTCAAGACACCACTGTATAGACACAGCTCATTGATTTCAATGAGTAATGATTTGATCCAATTCAGGCTTAGTCCACGTTTTCAGATGACAGTGGAAGGAAATGTGCATGCATAAAAGGATGGAAACGGGCTGGTTCTTTTAGAAAAGAAAGGTCAGTGATCAAGGTTAGTGTTCAACTCGTGCATGTGCGTGTGTGTGTGTGTGAGCGTGTATTCAAAGTGTTATCATCAAGTATTCACGGTGCAGCAGCCTTTTCCACACGCTGACATTTCCTTTTCCCGCTCCCTGGCAGTAGGACAGATAGAGAGCCGGGCAACAGATGAAATTGCACAGAAGTATAATAAAAATAAGTACTTAAAAAAAAACAAAATATCCCGAATCGGATTAAAAGCAAATTTTTTATTAAGCAGATGGTGAAAGAGGATTTCCACTCTAGTAAATATGACAGGGCTTTCAAATGTGACACGGGAGGGAGCGCGAGGGCAGGATGCGGCGAAGCGACAAGGAGGAAATGTGGAAGGAAAAAGAGAGAGGCCGTAAAAGCCAGCGTGCGCAGTAAAATGGGAGTACATTTGAGGGAATGAGGAGGTGGGGGCCGAGTACATTGGAGGATAAGTACAAATGGAGGCGAGGAGACACAAGTGAGCTGAATTCTTTAAGCAGATCAGATTTGAGAAAATTGGGCTGTCACGACAGGATTGCCATGATTTACACCTATCCATCACCGTGAGGGATGACCAGAGGCGCGAGGGACAATACATGCACACGGGGCCCCAAACTTGAAAATACTCTCTAAATATTATCCCGATCCTTCCGTCCTTCCATTTTCTCCTTTTACTTGTCCTCATTAGGGTATCGAGTAAGCTGCAGCATATCCGGGCTATAGCCTGGACTGTGTTTGTATTTAGTGTGCATGTTAATAGTAAGGGGAGAGGAAAATGTAGGCTATACATGTAAGTCTACCAAGGCAGTGTGTTTCTTTTACTTTTTTGTTATTTGGTCCAGGGAAGAACCTGTAACAGTTTGGTGCAGACGCAACGTATTGAAGCCTGTTAAGGTGTGGTGCTGATCCAAAGTCGGATTGTTCGGTATTGGCCGAGGACTGAGGATTACAAACTGTTTAACATAAATGACTGTTTTTGACATTTTGTGGACTGCCCAGGTTATCATCAGTGGAATAATTTTGAATAGTTTGGAGATTATATAAAATGTATTTGGTGTAAGGTTTATTCTATCCATTTTCCAGAGAGCTGGTCCTGATTAGTGTGGCGGGTGAGCTAGAGCCTATCGCATCTGACTTTGGGCCAGAGGGTAGGGAACACCCTGGACTAGTCGGCAGCAAATCGCAGGGAACATATGGACATATGACCGTTCACACTCACAACAATGCATCATTTGGAGACTGAGCCTACAATTTTTGTCAGGGACCTAAAAAAATGGCTTAAGCTGCACACATGAAAATGTAGATGCTTAGTGTGGAAACTACTTGCCATGATACTGATTTAACAATGGATTAATTGACTTGTCTATACGCTATCTACAATCCTGTCTTTTATTTACTTTGTATTATATGTACGGTATATATGTTATATTGCACGCCTCCTGTGGACAAGAGTTGAGAATCAGCATTCGTGCTAAAACTTCCAGAAATGCTTCTGGTTTGTCCAATGTTCTTGTGATGTTCATATCAAATAAATGAAACAAAAGGGTTCACATTTTCCCCTTGACACAGAATTTAGAGTCTTCAATAAACTTAACATGCATGTTTTTGGACTGTGGGAGGAAGCCGGAGTACCTGGAGAAAACCCACCTAACTACTGTAAGGGGGATGTGAGAGCCACTAGTTGACCACGCTGCAACCTTCTTTATTACAAAAAAAAAAAGTTGTTATTTTGAAGGCCTAGCCTTTTATAGGTAAGTATTATAGTTGAACTGCCACGCCTCACTACAGTATAAGGAAGTAGAACCATGTTGTTTCTTCTTGGTAATCAAATATAATGAAATCAAACTATATTTTACTGGTTTATTATTATTATATGATCTCCTCATGCTTGTGCGGGCGTTCTCCTGGTACTCCGGCGGCATCCCACATTGCCCAAAACATGCATATTAGGTTCATTGAAGACTAAATTGTCCGTAGGTGTCAATAGTTGTTTGTGTGTACATGTCTTGTAATTAGCTGGCAACTAGTCCAGGGTGTACCCCATCTCTTGCCCAAAGTCAGCTGGGATAGGCTCCAGCGCACCTGCAACCCTAATGAGGAAAAGCTACATAGAAAATGAATGGATTTATGGACTGAGGTAAGTAAAGGCTAAATCAAAATGGACTTTACCTATTGACGCGAAATATTGTGAAGGGATGGTGCGAGGAAGAACGTTATGTTCAATTTCTTTGTTGTTAAATTGTAGACAATGTGGGAGAGGGACATTTCTCTCAATGTATTCGTGAATAATGCATGAATGCTAAGTGACAAAATTCAGACATATCTACCAAGGTTTACAATTCAGCGCTGATCTAAATTAGGACTGTCAGAGGCCTGTGCTCTACTCAGTGCCATTTTAGCTATTCATCTTATTAATGAAGGTGACTGTAAGGAGAAAAAAAAAAAAATCAATTGTTCACCAGTAACCAACATCCAGTATATGATGGTCATATGCTGCTGACATTCCTCCTGTCTGCCCATCATCTCGCTGCTTTTACCTCCCTTGCCCCCTCCCTCCTCTCACTTTGGCCCATGCACCTTCGAGCTTGGTGTCCAGACCATCTGTTAAGGAATCTAATTCACATCCACTCATAATCAGGTTTGTTGGAGGGCCCGCTGCCTCCGCCACTGGCGTTTGCATCCGCGCTCGCTCTCAACGCTTTGCAAGGAGGAATATACGTTGGCATGTGACCTCCACTGTGTATATTTGTGTCTGTATAAGTGTGCATGTGTGTGTGTGAGCGAGGGTGAAGGGGGTGGAAGTTAATGAGAGGTGAGTCTCTGAAAGTCTGTCTCTCTTTCTCCCTCTCGCTCTCTCTCTGCTCTGCCAGTAATCCTCTTCTATAAATCTGCAATCCAATCAGCATTGTCCACAGACACACACACAAACACATACACGCACGCACGCGCACATGCATGCTCGCAGAGCTGTTGTGAGGTCCATCTGTGTGTTAAGGCAATCTGCTTTATCATTATGATCACATTGGGCTCAGTTTACAGCAATGTGTGTGTGTGTGTGCGTGTGCATGTGCCAGCGGTGCGTGGCTGGCTGACATTAATCACATTCCCATGGGTTGATGGCCTAAATAAAATGGGGAATAATATTGTTGCCATCCAATGAAAGCAGCAGAAATCCAACACAAATTAAACATATCCCCCGAATTACCTTGCAACTTTATAGCACCATGTAAAAACATGTAAAATAGTAGAAAATATGTAATTTAAGAAAATAACAACAGCAAATGTGTAAGTCTTAAAACATTTTATGTTGGATTTTTTTTTAAAGCTTGATAACATTAAATGGAATGCACTTCTCATCGGAATAGAATCTGCAATTTTAAGGCGTATCAAATATTTCAAATAACTTTTTAACGTTGACCTTTAGGAACGGCAATTACAGTGTGCACGTGTGTGCGTGTGTCGTAAACAGTGCAAATAAATCTTATCAACACAGTAGGAGGTCGTGATCCGATGCTGGCCTTCTGCTTGGGTGTGAATATGGAAAATGATCAAATTATTTTTTAATAAAAGTTCGTTTTTTTTATGGCACAGATGTATTTCATATGGGGAATAAATACACCATTTACTTAATCTTCAGTTTTAGGGTCTAGGCACTGCAGTTTCTAATAATTTGGTTACCATACTTTGCTACATGAGAGGGGCAAAATATTAGCAACCAATACATTTCAAAATTAATGCAGCATTTCTTTCTAACGCAATGGTGTGACACACACACATATGCACACAGACACACATAGAGGGTGCATGTAATGCTCCCTTCAGTGATTGGCTGAGAGACTGCGTGAGAAAGGTTTGCCAGACCTCTAATTGGCTTGACCCAGACTAACCCTGAAATCCTATTGGCCTAAGACTTCCAGTCTGCATACAAACACAAACACACACACACACACACACACGCGTGCGCTGACACATACTTATAACTGAAGGGCTTTGAAAGTTGCACCGCGACAATGCACTCGCTCGTCGATAACGTGGCAACAGGTTGTAAATTAATTCAAAACTAACAAATGGGTTTTCATTTGAAGGGGAAAAAAATCCAAATCACTGCCCATTAGGGCCACGAGGTTTTTGTTAGACTTATATATCAATATACCCAACAAGCTGCAATGACGTGTAACACGTATGCAGAAATGCCACAACACAATAAAACAAAAGACTGCCAATTAGGAGCAAATCTTACCTACTTACAATGAGAATATTGCGTCTCTATGGCTTCTCCAGGCAAACTCAGACTGATTAAAAGACTGAACAAGAGAGAGACGTCAGGCAACGAGAAAGGAAGAGGAATGTGCTCGCTGTGTTTGGACATGAAACAAGTGGCGTATTTACAGTTCTGGTTCTAAATATGGAAGCCCACAGTTTCATTTTACTTGGTTGGAGTTAGTTCAAGTTTGTTTTAAGGCTTATTTGTAATATTGAGTGTGAAAATTAAGACCACTTTCTTGCGATGTACCACATATAAAGTAAAAATATACCAGTATAAGAATAATGTTGGGAATAATGAAGCTGTGTTCACTGGTTTTGTCCAGGCTTTCTTTGAGTGATAATGTTACATTATCCACTGGAGAGGATTTTACAGTACTTGGGCCAGCATTTTTGGAAATGCCCTAATGACCGTACAAAACTAGTCTGCAGCCCTCCACCAAGGTCAAACCAAAGAGAATAAATACTTCCTGGTTCAGTAAGGATAGTAAACAAAATGGCAGTGCCATTATGATTCTGGCAAGCTGACTGATCTACAAATTGTGGAAATAAATTCCCAAATCCGCAGCTTGATCGCGATTGTCACCAAAATGCCATTTCTTGTTGGAATTTTTTTCCCCTTCCTTACAAAGTGTGTCATAAAAAAAATCTAGAACTGGTGTCATTAAAGATATACTGTATTTCAAATCCAAAGTCCGAGTTTTCCTCTGCAATATGGGCCAGACGATCAACCAGCATGTCTACAAAGAGATCCTGTATCTTTTGCTTTGTTCAGTCCGCTTATTGCTGCTTCGCCATGACAACACACCTGCTCACGATGCTGTGAGCATCCGACACTTCCTTACCAAAAAAAAAGACCAGTTGCTTGAGCAACCGCCTTCCTCACCCGACCTGCCTCTGTGTGATTTTCTTTCGAGGGGGTCATCAAGGGGACCCGTTTTGAAGTCGTGGACTATATCAATATGGCTGTGATGACGGAGATGGGGAATCCTTCCGGGCGTGCATGAATGCGTGGCAGGGAAGGCTGGGAAAGTGTGTTAGACTCCAGGGGGACTTCAAAGGGGAACACTTGTAGTTTGTTGTATAAATCTTTTGTGACACCAGTCCTGGATGTTTTCTGACACAGCTCATATCTGTCCTTTACTATGCCAAAATGACAGCAATGAAAACGTCATTAAAACAAGAAAGCTATTGGTGGCCTCATACTTTTGCACATTACCGTAAAATGTGTAAATGAAGACTGTCTTTCAGCGGGTGTTACCTTGGGTTGTAGAGGGCATGTGGGTCTCTCATGTGGTTGGCCTCGAGGGGCTCGTAGCTCTGGTGCATCCTCCAGGCGCCAGCGCCGCATTTAACGTACGTCGACTTGGAGCTGTCGTCAGTGCTGCTGTTCACCAGTGGGCCCTTCGATAAGTTCATTCTGGAAGACAGCAGTGAAAATGCTCATCAACACGTATAACTGGGGGGGGGGGAGATTTGTTGTTTGGCTATATATAACCAAAAAGATGCAGATATTAAGTGGTAAGAAAGTACATCTTGTTTAGTAAGGTCAAAAATCTACTTTTACATGAATTAGTAGCTTAAAAGCATAATTGCCCGTCATTTTTAACTGACTGTCACAATGTCAATAAAATACAAAATATCATGTTTGCTAAAAATTGTGTTTGTTCATCCATTTCTGTGTAGATTGCCAGTCATCCAGGTCAAGGAATACAAAAAGGTGGAATTGGGACTCGTTTGTTGTTTTCTAAAAAAGATTTCGAAATTACTAAGGCAATTATCCTATTAGGCTAACTATATGGCTCAGCAATAAACAACATTAAAATAGATTTCAGTATGAAAATGCATGCAGTAGAAGCTATGTGAACAGACAAATGGAAGCCAAATGTTGAATGACAGACAAGAGCGCATATTCACATGAGTTTCCAGCATGTGTGGCTAAAACAAAAATTCATTTTGTGGAGGTAAACATTGAACATTTCATTAAAAAATACACAATGACCAAGAAGGACAATTTAAACACGCGACTTTGCTCCCTAAATGTGTCAATATGTGCTTTCGCCAACCAGGCTGCCTAGTCGGGGCTTTTCTGACTGTGAATAAGGCCATCCGACGGAGGGAATAAAAAGCAAAAAGCCCTGGAGGGTGACGCACGATGTGTGAAATCAAAGGCAGCGCGGTGTCAGGGGAGAGGTTGTCGCTGGAATGATAAGGTCACCGCAGTCAATGCAATCAAAATTATCCTTTGCTAAAAACTTAATTGATTATAACAGACGGGCTGCGAGAGAGGAAAAGGAGACTTTTGCTGAGGTCAAAGCCAATTTTGCACCCTGTCGTGTCGCTAGATAAGATAAACAAAATAAAAAAAAAACAATTCTATAACACTGCATACTACAACAATAATAAACGTTGAAATTAATGAATCTTATTACTTATTACTGTGGGTGTGACTAATATTGTGACCTGTAACTGTGTGTGTAAGGAGGCGAGGATCAGACCAATCCAGAAGCCCCCTCCCTCCCTCTCTGGCTCCATGTAGAGAGAGGTGGAGGGTGGGGTTGTGTAATTTGTTGGTTTTAGTTCCACTCTGGTGAATAGGACCAATCGATAGTTTGCTGCTCCACACTCTTATTGGCTTTGGTTGCCATGTCACAATGCTATATAGACAGAAAACACTTCATAGTGCAGTTTTTTTTGTTCCCCCCCTCCACCCCCCCTCCATTGGAAAGTGTCCTGGTGTCATCGCCAACGGACGCGCTTCCAGTACAGTAGTGTTGCTGGTTTGAATCCCTTTACCCGCCTGTTAAATATGTACTCCACTATGCGATGAGGCAGCAGAGATTACAGAAGAGGCAAATTAGTTAACAATTTCCTGATTAAAATACAAAGGAAAATATGCTCTTTATATATATATTTTTTAAATGACATTTCCAGTTATTTAACTAAATTCCTCCATAATAATTGTTATGAGATGTGTATGGCATTCAATCCCAGAGATTCAATTCCACCTAAAATATGTTTTTGAACATAAGAGATTGTATTATAAGCAGTCTGACAGAATGACACTACAGTATTTTTTTTTTAAAACAGATGCAAAATGTGGAACATTTTGGTGATGATTTGGAATATTTTAATCTGTTCTGCATTCAAAAGAGTCAAGTTGAAAATATCAATTGCTAAACATTAAATTGTTGAACTGTGATTCTACTCAACCTATTCCAAACTGCGTGCGTGCGCGAGCACACGTGTGTGAGTCTTGGTGACGCGCTCATGTGTCACTGGCCCATCTGTGCATAGAATGACCATGCCAGTGTGTGTGTGTGTGTGTGTGTGTGACATGCAGATGTAGTGATTGATGAGACAGTTGCCATTCTTACTAATGCAAAAGGCACCTACCCCTGAAGGAAACAAATGCCACTACACACTCGCATACATCAACACACACACACACACACACACACCTAGACACACACACACACACACACACACGCATGCATGCATGCACACACACGACTGTACCCTAATTACCCTGTTAGACAGTGTGACGTCACCACAACAAATGCAACAGAAAATTACTGCAGACAAATACAAATATTTGGGTTATTTTACTATTATTAACACTGCTAATATAGGCTTGCTCAAATTAACTGCAAATTCTATGTATTAGAAGATGGTCAGGGGAAATAAAAAATGTAATTTATCAGGTGAAATCTCTGCTGAAAGGTTGGCAACCAGGAACAGAAACAACACTGACCTCATTTTGCACTTCTGATGGGTGATAACCGACAAGTTAAAACGGGACGTCAAGAATGTATTACAAATAATCAATCAAAAGACTCTAATGCTGTTCTGCAGGGATAAAAGCTTTGTTTTATTGATTATTTTAGAAAATATTGAATGTGTATCATTAATCGATTCAAGGATTCGAACACAGATTTTTTTTGCACACATGTTAAAGAAGGATGTGTTTTAGGGAGTTCACAAAAAGTTCATTAGTCAAAATGTGAGGTATTTTAGCATTACTTGAAAATGATTAGTTTTTTTTAATGACTTTTATAGAAAAACAAAAGTGTTGCAGTGGTGTGCGTACACACACACATACATACACACAAGAAGTGCGCAGTAATAGTGGACAACCGTTTTGTATTAGGGAGTTCATACAAAACACTTTAATTAGCTGAAAAATGTTGGTGAACTGGAAAACGCTTTTTCTTTATTTATAAATGCGATGAAAATATTGTGCCATAAAAAGATTGCTTTAGGGGGTTTATACAAGAAGTGCACAGTAATCAGACATATCAAAACAGAAATATTTTGGGGTTACATTTCTTTAATGAATTACTTAAAATAGTTAAATCCCAAAACAGTCGAATGCCAATACTTCTGCAAATGTATGTTTTAGGGACTTCATACAGAAACAACTGTAATGAGTTGAAAACTCTTAGCAAGCTTTGAAAATCTTTTTTTAAATTTATAAATCCAATGAAAATAATATGCCTTAGCGTTTATCCCGGGACTGCATCATGTCCGCCATGTTAGCAGCGTGCGTTGAGGCAGGGCTGTTTTTAAAGTGCGTCACTGCAGTGGTTTATGTATGCGCTCCTTCTAAAGTGTTGCCGGACAGCAGCGCGGCTGCAAAATAATAATTCCGTGCTAAACTTTTTGTAAATTATTATGCATGCCAATCACAATGGATTACAAATTCATATATAAAGGTGTGTGACTACATTGCTCTCATGTTGGCATACAGGGCAGATGGGGCTCAATACAGTATCCTGTGTGTGTGTGTGTGTGTGTGTGTGAGCGCGCGCGGATGCACTTGTGCGTACATGTTAGCGTTAGCGACGGGAGCTGTTAGCGGGGCAGGCGGCAGATGGGCTGTCGCTCTTAATAGGGACTGAGCGGGTGCCGAAAGGTGACAGCTCCGCACGGGAGGGGCCTGGACGGGGGAGGGTCGAGAAGGTGCGAGTGTTGGGAGGTAAATGGTGGAGGAAGAACGGGATGAAGCAGAGATAAATTATCCGCAGTGAAGAAGAAGAAGAGTGAGGATCGCCTGCGATGAACCCTCCTGAGGGCACGATGTGCTAACAATTTCCGCTTGTGTTTGCATGGATATACAGTGCGACATGTTTTCAAGGGCTTATTTTTTGCTGTAATTTAAGAAAATTAGAGTTTTGTGAAAGGCAGATGGCAATTTATATAGAGCAAAAATATTTGACTTGTGTGACGCGCATTCGTAATGCTTATTAGGCTTATTTTTGTTGCTCATACGGTCAGTTCAAACCAAATTCATTCTCTGTGAAGACCTTTATCCTCAATTAATCTTCCATAAATCTTGTACAAATCAGCTACATTCACAACCATGTCACCCACTTCTAGGGGAAAATATATGTGGATTGTTAGTTGTCTGTAGTTAAAAAAAAAAAAAGATTTTCAACTACTCCTAAACGTAAGAACGGCCTCATTTATATTCACACATAAAATAGAATCTAACTTCAGTTCAAGATTTAAGGTTTTAGTAGTTTTTCATTAAATGTATGAAGAATGCAAGTCAAATTTTCCAACGTAATTTCGCATTGAAAGTTCCTCTTATTTTCCCCATTTGGATTTATTCAATTGACATTACAAAACATTCAATGAGTTAAGCAAGAACATTTTCTTTACAATACCAACTGACTAACTGACCATGATCATGCGTTTCAACTCAATGGAGAAAAAACATCAACGTGAAAACAATTTGCGCGGGAAGGAAATGAATGTAAAGTGAGACGTGCATCTGCCACATGAAGCATGATGGCAGGACGAGTGCTGGAATATTTCACTGTCAGTCTGCAGGTGGCATGGTCATCCATTTCTTTCCACTCTCCTCCCCTTTCCAATATTCCTTTCCCTTCTGCCCCCCACCCCGCTTTATGCACGCAGCCCGACAACCGAATTATACGAGGCGGGACTTTGAACGTCTCCTTTTCCTCTGTCTCACCTGCATTCCCTCACGCACGCCACCTCTCCGTCTAAATTTGCTCTATTGTGACCTGGTCTGTGCTGTCTCCTCCCATTAGGGCCAACGTTACAAGCCGCGAGCACCACGTGATACACAAACACACCTGCTCATATGCTCATCGCTTGATTTAAAAAATAAAAATAAAAATTCATCCGCATATTTTCCACCTGGGACAGCATTTGGTACATCTTCATAGATACCCCATTACACTACCAAATCCAGTACAATATAATGTAAATAATGACATCATACTACTTCTATGTCACAATATTTACACACTCCCAAACTGTGAATGGTTTTTTTTATATTTGTGTTTCTGATCTTTTCCTAATATTTTACCTTCTATGCTGCTTAACTGATGTTCATTGTTCCTATAACAGTGACAATAAAGTTCTATTTTATTCTATTCTGTTTTGTTCTTTACCCTGCATATGATTCATGTATTTGCGACCCAAGAAATTTGAATCCCTGAGGGACAATTCAATTGTCCGTCTGGTCTATCTTTATGTTGTTGTGTGTGCATTACACCACACAGAGACGCAAGGAGAGATATCAGTGACTGCAGTTGACTCTGGGGGCAAGGGAATGGGTGCCTTGCTTAAGGGCACCTGGACAAGAGGAAGTAGACGAGGCTGCTGTCCATAAAAGGAATTGCAGTTTCGGAATGAATAGGTAAATAACCAAATAATGAAAATGGCCAGTCCTGCTTAGATAAGTGAAAAATTCGACTTCTTCCATCTCTTGGAAACTGAAATGGGAGGGTGGGGGGGGGGGGGGGGGGGGGGGTGACATTTTAATAGTGCAACCTTTATTCTCATAAAGTTACAACTTTTTTTCACGTTCAGACTTTATTCATGGAATATTGTACTTTTTTTTCCTCATATCGCAACTTTACTCAAAAACTTTTTCTCATAATATTGCAACTTTGCTGCTTGACGGAAGTACTTCGAACTCCAGCTGCAGTAATTTCAAATGTACCACTAGGACGATGGGGTGAAGAAAAAACCCTTTTCTCGCGCATTACTTGAACCTGCCAAATGAAGAAATTAAGTCTAAATCTCATTTAAAGCAGTCAATACATGGAAGGTAAGCAGAATCCTTCTCAGCGGAGTCGCAAATGACTTGATAGATAGCGATATTAGCGATAATAATGAATGCACATTGTGATGTATGGATCGCCTGGACGAATGGATGCGGACTGGATCAGATGTGGAAAGGAGGGAAGGGGAGCGGGATACAAGGGGGTTGGGATGGGGGGGGGGGGGGGGTCGGATGAGCGGGATTGCCCCTCACTATACATCACTCTCTTGCTCTCTCTCGCTCTGTGTTCTTTCAATCAGCTCTTTGGCATTCAATCACACAAAACACGCGCGCGCACACACACACACACACACGTTTGGCTTGGCTGCGGTCTCATGGCTAATTGCTGTGAGTGTGTGTCACAGCTGGTACAGTCCCCTCGCACTGCTCTTTCAACACATCAAGGCCGCCATTGAGCCACGACACACACACACACTGATTGATTGAGGGTAACAGTCAAATTCGCATCATCAAGGCTTGTCTTGTCGTTTGAGTGTCTTGACAGACAAACAAAGTAAGACTTTTTCATTGGCGAGCATGTTCTAGAATGTGTATGCGTGTTTGTGTGTGCGTGCGTGTGTGTGTGTGGAGCCATGTGTGCGTTCGTGCATTCGGCAGACCACTCGCCGAAGAGCAGGGGTGTCAGACAAAAGCAACCACCCCCACTCTCTCTTCTTCTTCCTTCTACCCACCTATCCCTCCATGTGTCTGACTCCTTTGCATCCGTCCGTCTCTCTTTACGGGGACCAAATTACTGCCGGAATGCTCAGACCCTTCACACGAGAGCGAGGCCGCCGCTTGTGTGTAGGTACGTGTTTGTGTGTGTGTGTGTGTGTGTGTGTGTGTGCGTATGTGTCGGTGAGTGGACATGAGGACAAACCTGACAGATAACAAATGCCATCGGGACAGAGGGACGGGCGAATGAACATGTGAAAAAAAGGGAGGAACACTTCCTCACACAGGCCAGCTATGGGTCACACACATGCACACACAAACACAGCCAACAAATCAGCGCTGCACATATTGACATGCCCTGACAGATGAATTAAGTAAATGATTTTATAAGGAGATTAAAAGGATTTTAATTTACGCAATCTCTCTTTGGTCGACCCCCCTCCTCCTTTTTCCTTCCCACCAGTCAGATTCTCTCTCTCTATTGCTCTCGCTACTGCTCGCTTTCCCTCACTCAAGAATTATTAAACAAAATATATATATAAAAGCCCATTGCACAACAATTCTATATTTTTTGTTGAATTAAGTCAAATGTTTTTTTAAATGACACTTGAAAAAGAGCAAAGGCACACCATTTCCATCTTTTTAAGCATGCTTGCACAGTTCTAAATCTTTACTCGTTATTACAAATGTTAAATATTCTAAATAGCTAAGCATTCAAGTGGAATTCCTCAAATAAAGATTTGTATGTTTTTTTTTAAAAAGGTTAAATTTTAAATAAATTGTAATCTAAAAATATAGGTTCAATATTTGCCTGCTAAACATATTAGTTGAAAAAAACAAACAAAAAAACTGCATACTTGGTGAAACTCACCATCATCATCATTTGATTGGTTCATATAATTCTGATGTTCACACCACGTGTAGTAAGTGGATTTACTTTGTCTGAAACAGTTCATGTTTTTATAAAGAAAATCCCACACGAAGAACAATCTAGAAATAATTCCGATGCAAAAATCCTGAGAGGAAAATCAGTGTGATGGAGCTCATTTTATCTTGCGATGGTCGCCTTCATGATGTGCATGCACGGCCGCCGCGATGACGCTTTTTCATCCCGCTTGCCGATGAAAAAGAGCAAATTCGACAGTCACTGAAGAAACTACACTTTAATGATATGCTAATGTATGTATATGATGGGGGGCGGGGGGTGGTGTGGCGGGGGGGCTGTGGGAGGGAAGGGGGGGTAATTAGTTAATAGCTTAAGCGGCACTTGTTGTTGATGTTATTTTTGTTATTATTCTTATCAGTATCATCACCATTCCTAATACTTTAATTAGTGTTGGAAAGCAGTGCCTGAGAGCACAGCAGGGGAGCGGAATCCGCCTGGATGATAGGAAAGCTTTGCTCAAATTGTCACGACGTACATTTTAAACTGCTTATGTCTTTGTTAAATTTCTTGTTTTACATTATACATACTTTAAAATGTCACAACACTACTTTTTTTGCACAAGTCGATTCACCTGAACATTGAGCGAAACATGACGGAAAGTGCTGAAACTGCAATTATACTGTGTGCGCCTCGCAAACTGGTTGCGCTGGTTTGGCGCTGAAAGATCAGCAGACACACACATAGTGTTTTCTTTTTTCTTTTTTTTCTTTTTGTAGGTGATTGTTTTTTTGTTTCACGGCGGAATATAAAATGGTTTTAAGACTTCAATTCCCTAAGCCTATATTCAAGATTGAGATTTTAAATGATTGGGGAAAAAAGTGATGTGATTTTATACTATTAATTATAAGTCCACAAAGGAGTTCACATTCACAGCTGAAATGTGATGTGGAAAAAAATGAATTGAAAAATGATCAAGTCCAAGCATTGTTCTGAAGAAACCAAATCATTCAAATCACACAACACATTTCAATTAAATCTAAAAAATACACATCAGTAAATCCAACATTGACCTCTGATTTGATTTGGTTTTTCCTTTTCACATTTACACATGAAACTTTCTATTGCAAAGACTTTTAAATGGCTTTTAAGTGCTGTGGCGTAACTGACCTTTTTCCTGACAAACCTTGACACACATGGATATAGAACAAACGTGCAACTTTTTCCTCATACGTTAAATTCCTGGCCTGGTGCTGATGATTCCAGTGCCTGCAAATGTTGATGCAAACACAACTGTCACCTTGCGCATCTCACTCATCACTCCAGTTCAGTCAACAACACATCATGACTGCTTTTGCATGGAAACCACAGAATGGATTCCAAAGAGTGTACGACGCATTTGAATCTACTTTTAATGTTATGAACGCACACATTGCTGTCCAGTTAGTAGTGCATAGCGGTCTTCTACACACACCTAAAAGAGCAAAGTGCTTAATGAAAGGAGCAACGTGCTTGTTGGAGCGTATGAGTCTAATGTATGTGTTGGTGTCTAATTCGTGCGCGGGGGCCACACGCTGAGTCAGCCGCCCGTAATTTTCCCTCCTCTGGCATTCAAGAGCGCACTTCCCCTCTTTTCATCCTCGTCTTCTCTACTCTTACGGCCCTCGTCCTGCCGTTTCAGAGTGCGACGCGTGTGACCTCTGCGCCGCGCTACCTTGTTCATGATCTGCTTGGATGAATACACACTTAAAACATTCACGCACACGCATGCAGACAGAGAGCTGGGGAAGACTTCAAGGACAATACGTCAAACTTGGTGTGTTTAGAAAGTGTCACGAGAGAGAGTGTGTGTTCTGTGTGTCATGCGCTCAGGTGTGAGGTGAGCATTCCACCACAATAAGAGCTGCACACATGCGCACACACACACTTTGAATGCAGAAACAACCTTCACAGCAACTCTTAACACACCGACAGCCGGTGGAAGACAATGACAAGCTGAGTGATGAGTGGACCAATTAGAACAAAAGGTAAAATTTACCTACTCTTGTTCAGAGTGCATGAAAAAACACTCGGAAAGCGGGTGTCCTACCAAATCCATCGGCGAAAGCGGGTCATTGTCATGTCAACCTCCTCCAGAGAAAAAAAAGCAATGTTTTTTGAAAAGATCTTAAAAAGTTTCAAAATGTGTCCCCTTCTTCTTCTTCTTCTTCTTTCTCCAATCTCTTTTGGTCCTTGCTTCCACTTGGAGGGAGCGACACAGTTTAGCGGTCTGAGCGCTGCCTGAACTGATCTGCTGTGGGTGTGTGTTGATGGCAGAAAGCGTGTGTGCGTGCGTGCGTGTGTGTGTGTGTGTGTGTGTGTGTATGGCCGGTGAGAGGGGGGCTATAGGCGCACACACAGTCAGCCAGCCAGGCGGGCAGTTGGGACGGAAAGCTGTGCCGCTGTCCTAATCAACGACTTAAAGCCCCAAAAGCAACTCATGAATATTAAGCGACGCTTTTGCATATGCAGTCCCTCAAGGCTGCCGCTCCGGTCGCCATTGGCGGACCCTCGGCCAATGGCTGCGGGGAGGGGCGGAGACAGGGGCGGGGATGGCGAGGAGGCTGAGCGAGCGAGGGAGGGAGGAGAGCAGGTGGAGAGGGAGGGGCCGGACAAAGAGGGATGCGGGGAAAGACAGAGGAGGAAGAGACAGGTGAGGAGAAAGATTTAAGGCAAGACAGCTCTTTCTTTTTCCTTTCTGTCTCTTTATTATCAGACAAGCGTTCTCTGCTGCACTACACTGGACACGGTGATGTACGGTAGCATGTTAACAAGCTGCTGTCTTTTGTTTTAAATGATGAGCTGAAGTGAGTCAATCACATCCGAGGAATGAGCAGGAAAAGTGTAAGCTTGAATCAAACTGTAAATTTAAAGAAATCAAACACAACAGCAATAAAATGTGGGATGATGGTCATTTTGAGGCCCTTTGTTGTGGAATGATGCCACCATGATTTGCTGCTTTTTAGGTCTTGTTTTTCCCCACCTTCCTGCCCTTTTCTACACCACTACTCCATATTTCAAGACACTTTGGAAGTGCAACTCTCCAGGAGAATTATCCCACCGGTCCCTCAGAGAAGGAAGTGTGCACGAAGAGACGTTTTCCACCTTGAAGGGTACAAATGAAAACGATAGGGCGTCATTTACTGAACAACACACTCACTCAGTTTTCTGCCCGTCTTTTCCAGTTTTCTTTCTAAAAATCAGACATCACTGCTCGCCAGACACCCTCCACTCCAGAAAAGGGAAGGAGGAAGCATGAGAATGGTGAGGGGAGGAAAAAGAGGGGAGGCAAAGATGAAAGAATGTGGTTGTGATTAGCAGCTTTGGAGGAGCGCTGATAATAAAACATTTCCTGAAACCAATCTCTGCTTTGATGTTAATGTGTGTGTGTGTGTGTGTGTGTGTGTGTCTGTGTGTGTGTGCGTGTTGCCTGATATTTCCCTGTTTTGAAAAACGGAAATATAGAGTTAAATGTTTCACACATTAGCATGATTTTAAAAGTAACTTGCTCATGTGTTTGCGGTTTCAAAGTGATACTACATGAAGATAATAGCATAATTGCCCAAGTCCTTTTTAACTTACGGTCATAATATCAATCAAAAATAGCAATGTGCTTGCTAAAAATTGTCTGAGTCATCCAGGTTATGGTAATCTGCAAAGGCTGAACCGAGGCAACTTGACTCTTCTTGCTTGTTGAATTAGTTTTTTTTCCCCCCCCTCCTTGTTTTCCAAAAACATTTAAAAATGACTAAAAATGGCAATTTCGCTTGTAGGATAACGATATAGAATGTAAACACAACATTGTTAAAATGCAGGTTTTCAAGTGTAAGACTACTATAAATAAAGTCAATTTCTAAACTTTATCAAAAAAGACTATGACCTCTCGGTAGTGGGTAGAATAATTTTGACATTTTTCTTTAGATAAAAAAATATATGGATAATATGGATATGGATGGATGGATAGAAAATAACCAGGTTGTGTAGGTGTGCACGCCCTGTTTTCATGACATCATCATTTCGTGTTTTGGGGTTGGAATTTTATCAACAAGAATCATCTTGAGTATAATATTGACCGATTCTTCCTTACAAAAGTTTCCAAATCTTTCAGAATGTAAGGACATCTCTTGTGTACAGTCTACTTCATGTCAATCTGCATATTTTGAGATGGATTTAGGTCTGGGCTCTGGGTGAGACAGTCCACAAATGTAATTTTCTTCTATTAAAGCCATTGTTTTGTTGATTTGGTCTCATTGTCCTGGTGCAAGATGAGTTGACCTCTTCCTCTTAGCGGATACATTTCTTTTTAATAGACTTGTACAACTTATAGTCTGTCAACATACATGCAGACATATATGATGATAATCGCCGACGAACTTAATGATGAGACCCCATGATGACTAACTGCATCTGCAACATCTAGAGTCAAAATTCTCACTTTGCAACCACAACCTTAACAACCCTTTACAAAGAGCCGCACGTTCCATAAACAAACACACACTCAGATGTGTTGCCTGCTGCACTCACAAAGGTGTACGCAGTCGGACGCACTCACACACACACACAGTTATGATGTATCCAGGGACTTATAAGCATCGACAAAGATGAGTGTGAATCAATGCTGCCGTCACTACTGGGCAAACAAATGCTTTACCAAAAACCTCTGTCTGTTAAACACACACACACGGACACAAAAACATATAGACACTCATACACGTTTTGCTGAAAACAAAACATGGAAGAATGTCAACTCGAGCTGTGAGGAATTTTTTTTTAGCTGTTCGGGTCTAGGGCAGATCACCTTTTAACCTGAAAATACACTGATTTGTTTCATTATTGTGATTCTAAAATAGGAATCAGTGACAATTAGAAAGAACAAACTCAAATTACTGCAGCAACTACATTATTTTTCCAATGTTCACATCATGGAACTGTACTGACGTAAAAACATAAAGTCTGAAAGCCAATTGTTTAAAGTAGTTTAGTAGTTTTGTCAAGTTATATGCACTATTCAAATTCACCTAATTCCGATCATCCGCCAATTGAAAATGTATTGTTTGTTTTGAAGCCAATATCAAACAACCTGGACTCCTTGTGTCTTTTCCCCCCTGGCTGCTCTATCCCCTCAGTGACCCCCATCTTCACCTCTCCTCCCCCCCCCCCCACCCCGACTATTGATCGACTCTCAGTCAGTGTGCATGTTGACAGTGACCCCTTTAGGCCACTTCTCTCTCTCCCTGGACAAAATGGCATGGAGCGGTTAAACACAAGCATAGCACAATAAAATCAAGGAAATGAATGTATGCTGTGTGTGGGTACATGCGTTTTCTAGCTCTCTGTGATTCGTGCAACACTGTATAAGAAATCTATACCAATAGAAACGCAATATAGAGTTACATAAAAATGAAGAGCTGTATAAAAGAATAGGAAGTTGAATTGTTGTGTCTTTTATGAATGATTAAGTCCACTTTAAAAGAAAAGACGTCTCACTCTTCTTCTGTTGTTGTGTGCATGCATGTGTGTGCGTGCAGAAGAATTATCCATTGCAAGTCGTAGTGTCATCAATCACACCACTCAATAGGCCACAGAAAGTTCACGGGGGTGTGATCAGGTCAGAACAGTATTGTAGAAATTCAAGGAGCTGCTCACTTAAGTACCTGACCACAGGCCATGCATTGATAAATGTCTGGCACTCATAAAAACAACATTACATCTTGATGCTGGCTTGTTTTATAATATAACACAAAATTAAACCAATGCGAGGGGAGGAAGGGGGAAGGTGAGCGAGAGCGGGACTGCAATTCGCAACAGGCCAACAGAGGGCGCTATGGATTATGGCCACTTCACCGCCGGCAGATCTGTTACACACTGAAGGTGTATGCATACTGAGTAGGGAAATGTATGGATGTACTGCGCATTTGAATTCTATTACATGATAGTTATATTATATTCAAGATTTTTTTTTAAATAAATAAAAAATCAGAAGGGTTTCCAGTTTTTGTTTTAAATACAGGTGACGTTTCAAGTCTGAGGTCTGAAGTCTGAGTGAGTTGATCCACAAAAGCGAAGACCGATTTAGTTTCATTGTATGTAAATGAAGGTGACCATCCTTTTTGTAAAGAGTCAACAAAAGTGTTTTGAGGATGTGGCACTGACTTTTAAAAAAGTTGACATGAGAATTGAATCTCTTATCCTTGATTGGTTAGAGTTCACACAGGAAACATTTCCAGAGTTCCAATGTGCATCTCCTTTTGGTCACAATAATGTAAACAGTAAGACAGTTTCTGTACAGTCTCGCGGGTGATAAGTGAATAAAGCAGCACAAACACACACACACAAAGACAAAGAAAATGTAACAAAACTGATGTTTGTTGATCATGTGAAAAATGATCTGGACAATCTAGCAGGCTACAACGCACCAGCAAATATCCTTGAGCACTTCAAAAGCACAATTTGAGGACAGTATGCATGTTTGCGTGGTGAAAAGAAGGTGAGTTGTGCTCATCAGACGTCTAAACAAAATAAGGTAGCATGTACAGTATGTATGTGGGTGGTAACTGCAAACATGCTTACGCAACTCAATTTTATTCATAAAGCAGTCCAAGAACAACCACTGCTAAAGCAAAGTGCTGTACATAAATACAAATTGAAAGTAATATAATTTAGACTCAATAAATTTAAAACAATAAAAACAAATAATACACTTAGTATAATATAATAGCAGGTAACCAGTGGCGGAGGAGTTATGCTTCCTCTTACATGTTCCAGTTAAGAGGCGAGCAGCAGCATTTAGAACCAACTGAAGACATTTGAGGGAGGATTGGCTGACTCCAAAGTAAAGTGGATTACCATTTCAAAGTGCTGCTATTGTTTGCAAGCTGCCTGAGCTGCTTAAGGAAACATGTCTCCATTATTTCGAAAATGTTAACCTTACACCTGTACAGGTAGTTATGTCACATTGATGATTTTCACGTCAGTAATATGTCACCACTGTTGTTGCGTGACTATGCACATGCACGGATAAGAGTCGGTTACAGAGTTGTTTGCGTTACAATTGAATGCGCTCATAAGAAGATGATATCACATTGACGTCAAATGGGTTTCACATACAGCTCTGCAGTGAGTTTGGGAGTTTGGGAAGTGGCCTGATAACCTACATCTGCACACAAACACAAGCTACTTTGATAATAAAGTGTTACCTGCTAGATCACAGTTCACCACCGTTCATACCCCCGCTAGATCGAAGATTTGTTTGTAGATCGTACATTTGTTTGTCGGAAAAATTCCCGCAACTGTATATTGCAGAAATCTTTGGCTTATCGCGATCGTTATTTTTATGGGTTTTTACAGTACACTTAGTGTAACGCCCTCACATGTACCTGTAAGAAAAGACAGCTATAGTCCCCGATGCACTTTAAGCCATTTATTAATGCCAGGAGACATAATGGGCACACTGCTGTCAGCCACAGCTCACAGCCAAACACTCACACGCAGACCTGCCGACGTCACACGCCACACCACCGGGCCCCGCCTCCTAAAGGCACATACAATATCTAGTCCACAAACACAACAGTATGTCCAGTATGTTCTATACAGTTTGTTTGCATTTTTTTTTCAAAAGTTCAAATATATTTACTGTGTGTTTAAAAAGGTGTTATTATAAGACTCAATGTGTTTTAAGGGTGATGGAGGGGTAAAACTATAAAACACTACCCTCTGCTGAATGCCGTTCTAATTTAGTCACTGTGACAATCTGACACCTCCATATTGTGTGACATGTTATTTGTTCAGCTAGCAAAACTACATAAGTCCAGCTCACATCCATCAGCAGAACAGCAAGTAAACAGTGACACACATAGCCATCTTGATTGCCTTCATCTAAGGTGAATGGCTCAATGAAATGAAATAAGGTTTTTCTCATTTCCTGGACAGTAACAGTGCTGGACACAACATGTTTTAGCCTTACACCAATTCTTACATATACGGCTTACCTTACATTGACTCAACACAGCAGAAAATATTTTTGGGTCAAATCCAGCAAAACCCATCCACCCACTTGAGGTCAATTGTGATCTAAATCCTGTCAGTGGTCAGACTGAAGGCTGGCTTTATGGAGGAGTGACCTCATCAAAAGTGGACACTGTTGAGCGGTAAGGCGTTTTATTCAAATATGTTATTATTGTACTTTTTCACAAAGTACATTGTAAAACGTACATTTTCTTACTAAAAAACAAGTTAGCAAACATTGTGTTGGTGTTTCTGGGGTGCTGGAAGGGATTAATGGCATTTCCATTCATTTCAATAGGAAGGATGATTTGCGTTACTAGCATGGTCACAAAGCAAATTCAACTCGTGAGTCGAGTCACCACTGTATTTACTTGAAACATTACGTTCAACATTGCAGATTGTTGGCACGTGATGTTATTAAAACAAAGTGAAATGGCGATCTCCTGGTGGCATGGTGCTTTGTGGACAAATACGTGTTTGATGGAGTCGTACTACACGACAGCAAAACATTGTGACAGAACGTGGTGACGAAAAGACACTTAAGCAGTCAAAATTGTAGAATTACGTCACAGCGAAGATTTGATTCTATGATGATTCTATGGCGGACATTCAACAGTTTTGTGTCATCTACTATACTGACTTGCAGTTGTACAAGATAGTGAAAAGTAGTTCATTTGTAATTCCAGTTGTCTAATGGTAATACATGCGTGTGGGTAAAGAGCAGTTTGCAAGACACACAGAACATAAAAAACACTCCACTTCATCTGTTTTAGTGTCTAATGACGTGTGTGAGTAATTACTTTTGAGCCAATGTGTGTGTGTGTGTGTGAGGGCGTTGACGTGCATGCGGTGCAAATGCTTATGTCTTCATGTGGGCTTTTGTCTACGTGTTTGCCGACAATGAGTGGGTTTAATGGGGTGTGTGGAAATAATCACTTAATGGTCACACCACTTCTTCTATTGAACGTGCATTTCTTGGCGTGATGATTTTACTGCAAAATAAGTAGTAAGATGTTATAAGCGAAGAGGTTGGAAACCATTTCATCAATTGAAATTACAAGAGAGAAACTGTGAGGAAAACAAGCAGAAAGGGATAGCTCTCTCCTTTATCTCATCTCTAATTCTCCACAATAACCCCTCCTTTCAATGTTGCTCTCCAGACCGTCAGCCTGTGAATTTATCGTTGCCCCAATGATTGCTTCTTGGGCCATGATGGCTGTAAATTGCTTTGCCATTTGGTAAATGCTGGCAGTTAGAAGGTATACAAGTAATTATTTCCGCCTGTGCTGATTGAGACATAATTCCAAGATGAAGCCAAGGAAAAAAATGACAGCATTTCAAAACAACTATGTTTTAATTTCCCAGCATTCCTAATTAGAATCTGTAAGAACACGGCATGCTTTTATACGATTTCCTCCGATGGGGCCAGAAATAATTAAACTGTCAAGAGGAAATAAATACGTATAAACAAGGTGTAATTTTTACAGTGCACAGCACCTTGTCTGGCCGTGACTTTTTCAGAAGAAAAACAATGTGTGGGGAACAATGCAGGCACTTTTTTCAGCACACAAACACACACACACACACTTACACACACTTACACTCAGCCTGAGACCACGTCTCAGTCCTGGTGCAAGGTAGACCCCTGGATTTTGGTGAATTTGATTGGGGCGCACCTCAGATACTGAGGTCCGCAGATATACTGTATTTAAGTCACCAGCGGTTATCACCAGCGCATTCTGTATTTAATAAGGGTACCCGCTCACATTGTCTCTTGACAAACCATGGGCAGACCAGTAACAATGCTGCACTCACACACAGATGGCTGTGATTACGAATCGTCCTCTTCACACAAACAGATGGTGCCCTGTCTCCATGTGAGACTGACTGTGCCATGTTTAAAGGGAATGAGAGGAGCCGCTTTGATTGGCGGCGACGGAAGTCGGCTGTATACATTCATCCCGCCCACTCTCGGATCTGTCGCAACGGAATTACCAACACCGGTCTAACTCACCCCTGACGCACAGTTGCGCCGCCCACCATGCCGGATTTACACTGTTCATGAAAATATGGCCAACACTGATATTGGTTTGAAATTTTACTTTTTGTGAGGCTGCGGTGTTGTGCCAGCAATGTCTGTATCTGCAAATGTGTGACAAATGATTGACACCTTGTAAGTCAGGGCTTGGTTTGGTTGTTTAGTTGTTTTTCCCCAGGCTTGGTGGTTTCTTACACTGCATATCATATTAGAGGCACACGATGGGGCTCACGACGGATTATTTTTTAGTTACAGATCATATTTATCATACACTACTGTCATGTTATAATAACTGTTTTAACAAATATGACAAACAAACTGATTTTTCTTTTGAAAATTGCAAACTCCCTCTAAATAAAAAAAATAGTCATTATTTCGACTTTGGGATTCGAAAATGAAACAAATCAGAGGTTGGCCTCTCTCTTTCATGTATGCATGTTACATTCTTCCTCATATAGGTAACTGTTACAAAAGAAGGAGCTATAATTTCAAGCATGCCATTCAGAATTCAAGATTTCTGGCATTCACTTGTGATAATCACGTGGAAAATGACTTGCTTTGAGATAAAAACTGAAAAGTATGAAATGAGAAGTTATATATTTCTGTATGTTATCCAAAATGTAAGCATTTTCATCCATCCCAGGCACTAGTAAGAACTCTGATCTGTTGATAAGACTGTATGCCAACACTTACTTACTTGTGGCAGGATTGCGGCACTGTAGAACATCACAATTTAATAAGCTCCATATCAAAATGACTAAGAGAAGTGTGTGTTTCAAAAGAGAAAGATGGAAGTCCTTCTGCCATTCCTGGCGCGTTATTAACGCCTGGTGGATTAGAGGCTGCTATCCACTGAGCGCGCTCACATTGTTAGGAAGCGCTGATGGAGATGCATCCGAACTGGGCTTACTCAATTGCAATCTGACAACAGCTTGTAGAGCCCAGCTTTGCCTGAGTACACACACACACACACACACTTAAATGAAAGGCGTAACACAGCAGATATCGCAGACTTTATCAGGCTCTCAATGAAAGTGGTATCAGAGACAAAGTGTTTGAGTATTACCTGGTAATTCCATTTACTAGGAAACATTTAGCTGACATTTTTATCGAGCATGGAAAGCAATGAATTGGGGCTGCAAATTGCTTTCAAAAAACATTTGGCCACCATAAAAGCAACCAGCTCTAATTTGAAGAAAATAATAAAAACGTTTTTTTTTTTTGGTCAGTTTGCCTGAAGATAATTCTGATAATAGCACATCTCAATATTATTAGTGAGCTCAGAAAAACAGACCTATTGGGTGTGTTTAAAACACTCGTATTTGAACAGTTAAGGATTTAAATAAATATTAATAAAATGACTGCAGGCCAGGCACGCACGAATATTAGCAATGGACATGCTTTCACCACCAAAAAGGTCAACGGTGCAGTCAAATACAAACAATTCTCATTTAATATTAATCTGATATGCCAAAGGGTAACACACTTCTGAGTGTGTACACGTGTATTTGATTCCTGAACCGGGAGACGAAGGCCACAGGGATAGAAGTAAAATTCAAGATTCTGCAATGATACATATGGATATCATATTAGAGGTAGACAAATGTACAGGCGTGCTGAGATCACAAGCCACTAGAAGCCATTTGCACACATCTGTAACATTAAGTTAATGACGAACACATTCGACTTGCATTGCACGGAATTTGACCTCTGCAATTAACCCATTGCAGTGGTGAGGAAAGCAAGTACCCACCATTAGTGGGCAGTTTTACACTGCTAGAAGTGAGCTATTAGGGCAGTGAGGTGCCTTGCTCAAGGACACTTGAGTCATTAAAAGGGAGATTCTTTTTTTTTTTTTTTTAAATCTCATTGTTGGTTGGCAATCCCACAATACAGTTCTTCAGTCACATCCTCAAAAAACTGCCCCAAAGAGTCTGCAGTCAAGCAGTTGAAATTAGGAATCCTAAGTATGAGAACAATAAGAATAGGAAAGTGTGGGTTTGGTTTTTATGTGTGCACCATTATAAAAAAACAACAACAACAAAATTTTGGGATTGTTACTCTGTACAACAATGTGAATCTGCAGAGTTGGGGAAACAGAAGATTTGAGTCACTGTTAAAAACGTTTGGGCACAACTGTACAAGCTACGGGCGGCACGGTGGCCGACTGGTTAGAGCGTCAGCCTCACAGCTCTGAGGACCCGGGTTCAATCCCCGGCCCCGCCTGTGTGGAGTTTGCATGTTCTTCCCGTGCCTGCGTGGGTTTTCTCCGGGCACTCCGGTTTCCTCCCACATCCCAAAAACATGCATTAATTGGAGACTCTAAATTGCCCGTAGGTGTGAATGTGAGTGTGAATGGTTGTTTGTTTCTATGTGCCCTGCAACTGGCTGGCAACCAGTTCAGGGTGTACCCCGCCTCCTGCCCGATGACAGCTGGGATAGGCTCCAGCACGCCCGCGACCCTAGTGAGGAAAAGCGGCTCAGAAAATGGATGGATGGATGGATGGATGTACAAGCTACGAATGAAAGTCAGGTTCATCAATAAAAACACATTGTGTGCTCCTACTTCCATATATTATTTACACTTTTTTCCCTAAACAAAGAGACTTAATTTGTAGGTGACCTAAATGAATTAGAATGTTGTAGAAAAAAGTATTTCTTTCAGTAATTTAAAAAAGTGAAACTTCATACATAAATAGAATAATTAAAAACAGGAACATATTTTTCAGAATGGCAATCCCTCCTAATTTATATACCACCTAAAAAATATATATAGTTTTTTACATAATACTAATTTCTTGAGATGGTGAATTTTGCGTTTTCGTTAGCTGTAAGCTATAATCATCAAAACCATAATCATAACCATAATTATAACCATAATAATTGTATGTCTTCCATAGTAAACAATAAAGACATTTACATCGTTATTGTATGTGTGTATGTGTAAATGTATAAGTCAAAGCAACTGCGTATTTGGCGGGTTAGTGCTGGACTCCATTTATCTACAAATGACACTATTGATGAATTGCCTCGTCAAATGCAACAAGAGAGTCACAAGTTCGTAATTCCCACTCAAAGCAAAATGTTTCCACATCTCACTCAATGCTTTTTTTCCCTTAACGAGCTGCGGACAAGCGCGAAAGCTCGGCTGTGATTTTCGATCATGCGATCAGTTCGAGACACCTCAAATATAGTTGCACGTTTGAAAAAAAATACATTATCCATGATATTCTAATTTACTGAGATGCACATGTACATGGGATCCAACTGTCTATTATTACACATGACCTGGGGATACAAAGCTATTTAGTGAATAAACACGGACTTTTGATGGTGAGACATGAGGTTCAAAAGAAAGACGTCTGAACTATCTATAAATGTATTGATAAACATTTGTACAGTATCTTTGCTGACTATCTTTTGCCAGTATGTTTGTTTGTGTGTGTGTTGGAGTCACTCGTTCCAAGAAAAACAAACAACCAGCATGTGCTCTAACAACAGTGCTTGGTAGACATCAATATTTCAGTCGTGTGTGTCGAGAGAAGGAGGGAAAAGGAGGAAAAGAATAGAGGACTTCGAGCATTTGTAAGACATTCCCAAGACTGATGGAGAGTATAGCTGTGTCTGCCAGTGTGTGTGTGTGTGTGTGTGCGTGCGTGCCATTGTCCCCTCACATCTCTACACCTCTGTCACCTCTCCTCTAATCAGGAGTTCAGATCAACGACGTTGTCCAAAACTATAATTGCCACCCCTTAAACTGCTTCTCTGGCAATATGCTTTCACCAAGAAACGTTTGGGCAGCAGAAATGCGCCTCTCTGCCTGCGTCGGCGTATGTGCGTGTGTGAGGTGGATTAAGAGTATTTTCTCATTACGACTGTGTCTGAATGCGAAGAAAGTGCTTCACACATTGTTTTACAGCATTCTGAAAGCTCAAAGCTCAGCACGAAGCAGCCTAATGCTCAGCAGGCCCACACAGAGACCTGAGGGGTCACAAATGGCTCATGAGCAAAACTCATCAGTGTCATTTTTCAAGCTACTTTGGCGAAATGGCTCCTAATTAGTGGCACTTGCACCTTGAAGTGGAGATGCTCTGTCTTTTTTTCTGTTTAAAACTGCTGTTCTGATATAATAAATTCTTTTAGTGAGTCTAATGGGTACATATAAATGAGTCAAATATTAGTTAAGAATGATAAGAGATGCAAAACAGTGTCTAAGCAATCGGAACAGCAAGAAAAAAAATATTTATCAGTTTTGAGCCCTTCATAGAGCAAGGAACCATATTTGGTGACTTCAATTTAAGTCAAAATGGATCCCTAATCCACCTAATAATGACAAAAAAAACTGTGAAAAGAAAAGTACATTATGTTAACACATCATAAAAAGAATTATAATGATTACAATTACAAATTATAAAAGTTAATTAAGTCAGCTTCACAGATGCCATGTCACGATACCAAAATAAAAAGAATTTTGATTGTTTGTCATGTCATAGTATATTGTACGTTTTTGTTAGCTGTAGGCAAGAGTCATCATCATTGTAAAACTATAAAATCATGCAATATTCCCCTGTGTCTGGTGGATCTCGGATTTTGAAATGAACTTCTAAAAAAATGTTTTACACAATATTCAAATGTATTGAGATGCATCTGTGTGCCAGCAAGAAGGAAAGAAAAGGGTTAAAAAAAGGAATAAAATGAACAGACAGTTGAAAAGAGATGTAGGGAAAGAGAGAATGTGCAAGACAGTGACAGAGGAAGCGAGCGCGAGAGCTGAAAGAGAGATGAAAATGGAGATGGAAGGAGAGATGTCTGGTTAACAAGGTGTTGAGCACGACAAGCCCTCGGGAGCGCACGCTCCCTTACCCTCTAAGATTAGACCTCTCTCTGCTGTGGCAACGCGGGGGGGAACATGCCACCATCACAAGAGGACACCTCGGGACCCTCTCTCGCTCGCCTCACACAAACTACATCTATTTCCTCCTCTTCTTTCTACAAATGGTAACGAGAATGGTCATCATAGTCAGGTTATGCTAATAAGTTGGGCTGTGTAACTAATAAAGTTGATTGCACTGCTACATTTTGGTTCCGCCCCTCTCTCTCTCTCTCTCTCTCTCTCTCTCTCTCTCTCAGCTGAAGTTGTTTGACACCTCTCTCCCACCTGAGCATCTCAATGTGTCAGGACAAATTAGCTGAGACTCACATCTGTCTCGCTCCCTCCGTCTGCTCGCCACTCAAGCGCAGAAAGCGCAAGGCAGTGAAAGGAGGGGTGGGGCGGGTGGGGGGGGGGAGGAAGATTGATAATGTGTGTACAGCGGGGGGTTGGAGGAACAATACGCATCAGGGGAGACATTGGGGCAGTGAGGGAGGGGGTGGGTGAGTAAAAGTAGAGTGAAATGCAATTAGAGAAGAGGAAAACACTAACACGCTGAAGATATCATCATAAACCTATTAATTTTGGGAGAAATGTATAAAGAAAATGGTTTAAACATAATATGCTAGAGGAATCTTCAATATTCAGCCCCATGTGAACAGGTTCAGATATTAATACCCCTGGGATGAGACCAAGAAAGAGTTAAGTGTGTTTAAATTACGCAGGGAATAGAGACCGAGCGCTGCCCGAACAGCGAGTAATTGATACCCCCTTAAAGAGGTTTAGAATTACCTATAGATGTCACAAGATGCTACTAGGACTACTTTTATATTAGGCGGGACAATGGCCAGTCTAAATGAAGCACATCACTTCAACATACTTCCTTGGCAGCAAAATGCCACAAGATGGCGCAAGAGCAACACAGGGGTGCCTCAAGATATGAGTGCCTTGACTTCAGATATGCCGATTTTTTGGTCTTGCGATTCAAGCAAATATTCGAGCTACGAGTGTGCTTCAGACCCCTACTACTAGATGGTGGCAGCACATTTCATGAGATGAAGTGACAATGCGCAACTCCTGCGCGGAGTTTACGTTTTTATTTGGCTTTTTATGCGGAACGTAATCCAAAAGAAGGAGCGGCCTCAAGAAGGAAACCAATTCACATTGGTTTTCTTGCTGTGGAAGGACAATATCAGTTGGCGGCAGTGAGGCGCAATTAAGCTGGTTTGTCAACCGCCCATAGACTCCACAGAAGAACAAGGAAGGGCAATTCATTAAGTAGTCATGGTTTATTTATGTTTGCAGGTTATGTGGAGAGTAAATGTTATTACTGTGTGATTTGTTATAGCAAAATAATGTTCAATGCATGTTAAGAGGAACAAACGGTGTTTTTTTACGTGTGGGAGGCGTGGAACAGATTCATTGCTTTTCCACTCATTTCACTAGAGAGAGATGATATTAGATATGAGTGCGAGCGTGGTCAATGAAGGAATTAAACTCATTTCAAGGCACCACTGTACTTTTACATTAGACAAGGCTTTAACTTGAGTGCAAAAACAATTAAGGGGTTAATTTTATAACAAATAACAGAGGATAGGTTTCAAAACTTCTCTAAATGAATCCACAAGTAGCGGATTGTGAATGTCTTGGGGAATACTGTACAGTTCATGGTCATAGCATACAGTGGAAACGTAACATTGATGGACCTCAGAATTTTTCCACAAAATGGAAAAGTGTATGAGTCTTTTTTTGGGCCAAACTCAAACATCCCAAAAACTTTATTAACTGTACAGGTAATGTTTGTAGTAATATTATGAAGGTTATTACCTGTTACACAACTGATAAATGTAAACCTCTGGACGATAAAACTAAAATAAAATTAAGCTAACGTTTTGTGCCCTTTTTGAAAAACGTATGATGCTGTAATATGGTGCCAAAACCCTGTCCAATACAAAAGTAGCACATTGGTGCCAAGGAAGTACTGTATTTCTTTGTTCATTTCTGTATGCAAGCGATGTTTAGTGTCGGGCAGAAGAATTACATGCTCTCCCCATTAGATGGCAAAAGGGACAATAAACCTGTGTATCCATCACTTCCTGTGAGTAAATCATCTTTGAGTTCAATTAAACAGGCCCAGATTTCAGACGGACTAAGTCAATTTGGGAGTAAATTGAGACGAGATCATCTACATTTCAGTACTCATACTTTTCGTGACGTAACTTTCAGGTATGATCTAAAAAAAAAAAAAGACTGATGCCAGTGTATCTACCGTGTTTCCTTGGCCGAAAAGCACAAGGCAAGCTGAAAATCTGCTAAAGTGAGTTTCTTTTTTTTTTTTCCCCAACTACAGAATCAGTGTTCAGCGTTATGGACATCCGAAATCAATAAGTTGTTTAACTGCTGCCAGTGGGCCACTTGTATGAGCACGACTCTTACTGTATGTTAAGCAGTAATAAAGTGCTGTTTAAATTTTTGTAAAAGTTGAATACTGTAGAGTGAGGTTTCTTTATATTTACCACACAAACACATGGATATTAGCAGAGCATGTTTTGCCATTTGAAAACTTTGACATACGCTATCACATATTCACACTTCTATCACACACACACCCACGCACACACACACACACAAACACCTACACTCAAAGGCCTATAGCAATGCGACAAAGAGATCAGAGAAACGGGCAGAAAATAATAGAATCTTCATCCCAAGTAATCCATATTCATTCTTCTCATCCCTCCCTCGCTGCACGTCACGCTTCCCTCTATCTGACATTCAAATGAGTTGTCTTTTCTCCCTTGTTAGACACACACACACACTCACTCGCCATGTCTCTCATGCGCACACACACAGACACTCTTTCTTGGATACTTTCTGCCCCGTTGCACCCGTGATGGCAAATTGAGCGCCGCCCGTCTCTCTCTTTCCCTCACGCAACCATCTCTGGTGACTCCTCTCGTCTTTCCTCCACCACCCCCTTCCTTTCTCACCACTCTATCTATCTATCTATCTATCTATCTATCTATCTATCTATCTATCTATCTATCTATCTATCTATCTATCTATCTATCTATCTATCTATCTATCTATCTATCTATCTATCTATCTATCTATCTATCTATCTATCTATCTATCTATCTATCTATCTATCTATCTATCTGTTAGATAAATCCAACACTATCTATCTATCTATCTATCTATCTATCTATCTATCTATCTATCTATCTATCTATCTATCTATCTATCTATCTATCTATCTATCTATCTATCTATCTATCTATCTATCTATCGATCTCATCGTTCTTCATCCGTTTCTCTCTGGTTGTCTGTCGCGATCCTATTAGTGGAAGATGGAGGTGTGATCATGGTTCCTGTGTGCTAACAGGGTACGTGCTGCCATGGATGACAAATATGGCACACGCACGCACGCACACACGCGCGCACAAGCACACACTCACACGCAGCCAAGCAGGGACAAAAACCACTTGGTAGATTTCATCACTGCTCGTAATTATGATCCTGTCAAGTCCACAACGTGGCAATCCATAACAAGACACACACACGCACACGCATATTGTGTTCCATAGCCTCGCTCATATACTCAAATAGTAAACGAATTAAAAAATATATCTCTTGACAATGTCAAAAAGTCACATGCAAGTCACTGGTAAAATAGAAGTGGTAAAAGATGACAAAGTAAATATTCCTTAGCTGTCTTTGATTCTACTTTTGTTACAGTGTGTATAAACTCACATTGATCATATTTTCTTTATAAAACTGCACTTAATTTGCTTCGTATTTGTGTATTATTGGCTAAAATAGCATCTTTTCTGTATTTCATGAAATCTGGACACAATATACAGTACAGTATGTAGTGGAAGTGCATGCACGTGTTTGTGTACGTGCGTGTGCACTAATGTGTGTGTGCTACATCACATCTCTGTCCCCAGTGTTGACACATCGTGTGTCAAGGGAACCTATTAGAGACCCTCACAATGTTACCCCACACCTGACCTCCACCCTGATGGGCCTGTGTGTGTGTGTTTTTTGTTTTGTTTTTTTTCTTCTGGGCAATCTAACATCTAAAGCATCTCATAATGTCCCTCTTGTAATCTCATATCAACTTCATAAGTTAAGGCATCAAAAGTGACATGATTCACATGTAATGATTTCTATTTACTGTCTTTGTGTGTGTGTGTGTGTTGCCCTGTGTTTGTTTTAGCCCCACAACTCCCAAGTGAACCATGGGGTCAGACCTCAGGATACCCCTCGATATCTGACCCCATGACACCACTGGCTCTTATAAATCTACTGGGCCATGCTGTGCGTGTGTGTGTGTGTGTGTGTTTCACAGAGAGAGGAACTAAAAACATGATGCCAAATGTGTTTTCCATGGGTTGGTATTGTAGACAAAATTACCGTTACCGTTCCAAAAACATGCATGTTTGTTTACTTGAAGAGTGCATTGTCAATGGGTGTGACAGTTAGTGTACAGGTAAATGGTTGTTTGTCTAAATGTGTCCTGGGATGGATAGAAAATAGACGGATAAAAAGAATGTGGCATACCATGGAACTGCCGAAGTCAAAAGCCTCCGACCTTTTTGCAGGAAAAACATGCTTTGAATGTCAAACAAAACTTGGAGTTCAAATCATCATCATGCCAGACATAGGCAAATGTGTAAGCAAACATCAAAGGGTTTAATTAATTAATCCAAGTATTTATTTTTGTTTGTCGTTTTTTTTTTTTTTTGTGACGCCACCACAGAAGGGTACGGGTGCAAATTTGTGATAACCAGAACCGGAAATGGAACGCACTGCACCACTGAAAAGCAACTGGCTGCTCAGTGCAATAATTAATGAAATGTCAATTCCATACACAAACTCATTTTAAATGTGACTATAGCGTAAGTTAATAAAGCTTTGATGATGGTGATAATTTAACCCAAAAACAGATTACATCGGTGCCTTGAGATACGGGTGCATTGATTTACAAGTTTGAGTTAACAAACAAAACATTGAGATATGAACTGTGCTTCATACTCCCCACTGCTACATGGTGCCAGCAAACTTCACAACATCTGACTACGATCAATTCACATCGGTTTCCTCGAAGTAGAGGGAAAATACCAGTCGGTGGCAGTAATGCGCCATTAAGATGAGTAGCCAACCACCAATAAACCCCACAAAAGAAGAACAAGACAGACATTACATTTGGTACAGTCGTGTTTTGTGCTCCAAGAAAATGTTGTTACTGTTTGTTAGACAGTACAATATTTCCTTATTAAAAAACACATTAAAAAATATTGAGATACGAGCATGGTCGCAGAGCAATTTAAACTCATATCTCAAGGCACCACTGTATTTCTATTAATAATGCATACTTGTTTCGAAATTCCAAAAATTTAGAAGTCACAAAATGGATTGTGTTTGACTTTGGAGGTTCGACTTTGTATTGTACATTAATCCCTCGTTTATCCACAGCCACAATAGGTGAAATCCGTGAAGTAGCATCCACCTATTTTGTGGATATTTATACATACTGTATTCTAAAGCTGTATGAACCTCCCTAGACTCTGATTCATCTGCCCCAAGCTCCTATTATCCTCTAATCTCTGAAACATACAGTAATGCAAAGTACAACTGTACATTATGTACATTTTATTCCTTGTTATATGTCAAATTTGTCTTTTTTGTTTTGTTTTTGTTTGTTGTTTCATCTTTGAGTCTAGGAAGCATTTATTTTACACTGTATATATTTTGAAGTTAATCCTGTTTTTGCCCACTGAACTTAATTCTTGAATCTTGAAGAAACATTTGTGATGGCATGTTTTTCGACGGTTCAAACTTGCATGTTATAAGGCTTTAGAGGCCAGTTTCACCAAAACATTTAGGTCACCCCGTTTGTACACCTTTACCGGCATTTGACTTGTGATGTCATCAACCAAAATCTCCTCACAACTTGGTCATCTTTCGCCCTCCTTCCTTTCTTTCTGTTCTTTTACCAGTCTTCATTCAGCATGGTTGTGAATCGACCCTCTCCCCCCACATTCCCACATCACAGCCCTCTAGGAACAAACTCATCCCACCACTTGCTAAGCTTAATTTCCTCTTCCAAACTATCTGCCTCTCTTGTTGCACACCCCTGCTCGCGCCCCTTGTTGCTTCTTCCTCAGTCCTCGCACACACACACATGCACATACACACGCAAACACACATCTCCCTCTTTCCCTGCCTTGTCTCTCCAAAGTCGCTCAAGCACAACTAAGCCAAGGGTTTGAGTCCCAATGAGAGTGGTTAGGGCAATCAGTGCTTTTCACACCCTCTGATGTTCTTAAAAGGTGGAGGGATCAGACGCCCCTGTTGTACCACTGCATCTCACTCACTCACACACATTCACACGCACACACACACACGCGCGCTTCGACAAACCGACTCACACAAAAACAAATTGCGCTTTTACGCACTTGCTCCTCACATGCTTCGATACACTCACAAATTTGCACTTTTCTTGAATGCCCACATCCAACACATACACCAGCCCTTTCGCTCCGTCCTGCTGCCCTGCAATGAGTTGAATATTTGAAGTCAAAGCAACATAGATGACAGAAGTAGAAAGAAAGAAATTATGGAAATTGTAAGTGAAATTTATGCACAAAAGAATAACCAGAATAAATTAACCCTCAGTCACAGGCATGTTTGCCACAGCACTCAGGAGTGTGTTTTATAAAGAACACAACAAAATGAGCACCCATGTATCCATTTTCTATATTGCTTGTCAGCAGTTGAGCTTCAGCCTGTTCCAGTTGACTTTTGGCGAGAAGTGGAGTACACCCTGGGTAGGTCGCCAGTCAATTACAGGGCACATACTGTATAGACAGACATGACATAACCAGTCACGCTCACATTTGCACTATGGACAATTTCGTCTTTATTTACCCTAACGATATTATGGAAGCCAGAGTACCGGGAGAAAACCCACCAAGCACAGGGATTAAATGCAAACTCCAGTGTCAAGCGCCAAGATTCGAACACTGAGGCAGAAGTGCTAACCACGACAACATCATGCTTTACATAATAATTAAGTTTTACATAATAATTTTGTCAGATTTATTTTTCCAATTTAGGTTTATTATTATTATTATTTTTAGCACTTTTATGTAAAGTGTACAATCAGATGTGTTTCTAACAATGTGTGCCAACGCATAAGTGGTAAAGAGGAAACGTGCAGAAAACTCGTAATGTTGAGCTCCGCACTCGCTGTAATGCAGCAAAGAGCAGCAACGCTATCAATTTACACCATCACGCCCAACACAGTCACTTTCAAAGATGCCAACACGCACACACACACACACACACACACACACACACTCACACACACACACACACACAAAGTTCGAGGGGATTAACTCACTGCATCATGCCATCAAAAGTACCTCGCCCTTCATTGTCAGAAGGCAAATAAGCATTTGAAAAGTGAATAACATTTTACCTTCTTCACATTTTCTTTGCCTGGCATAACTTACTTCCACTCTCCTATTATCTCTTCATCAAGCTATCCTCTCACTCACTGCAGCCTCAGCCAGCGGGCCGTGATGAGCCGAGGCTCTTAGTCACATTGAGGTCAGCGTGCGCACACACGCAGAAGGAAAGGGTCATCCTGGCAGGGTTACGCCGTACAAAGTCAGCTCCCCATAATGTGGCTGCTGTCGCCTGCATCACACCCTCATGATCCAATTAGGAGCCTCCCTTCCTCCAATCAGCTGCCGTGGCAACCAGCGGGCAGGCGGGCAGCGCCAATCTCATAAGTGCTTTTAAGGGATTAGAAGGTGGAGGAACATGGGGTAGTGGAAAAGAGGGAAGGAGGGAAGGAGGGGGACACCTCTCTCTCTCTCTCCATCCTTGCCGCCTCAAATGATTGTCGGACTTCCAAATACAAGTGGGAGGAGAACGGAGCAGGGGGAGGTTGGAAATTAGCCGCAGATTGAAATGGAAAGAAGAGACGATGGGACGGGTTGGTCAATTAAGCGAAAATACATTCACTAACTCTTTAACTCTGCAACTTGATGAGAGAACTAGATGAGGTACAAAAGAGTGAAAACTTCTCAAGGAGCAGCTAAATGGCAGAAAATGAACTTTAAACTATCACAGTTACAAGTTTGTATTTGTTTTAAGTGTCATAGAAAGGTGTCTCACACAGACAAATAATACAAATTCATTTTACAGTAGTTTATAACGCAGTGAGTGGGGGTGGTTAGCACATCTGCCTCACAGTTCTGAGTTCTGAATCTCTGCTCAAGTCTTCCTGTGTGGAGTTTGCATGTTCTCCAGTGCTTGCGTGTTTTTTTCCGGGTACTGCAGCTTCCTCCCATATTCCCAAAAACATTCTTGTTAGCTTCATTGAGGACTCTAAACTGCCGATGGGTGTGAATGTGAGGGTGATTGGTTGTTTGTCTATATGTGTCCTACGATTGGCCGGCAATTAGTCAGAATCAGAAGGCCAAGTATGTTACAAGACACACATGGAATTTGTCTCCGGTAGCAGTCCAGGGTGTCCCCTGCCTCTCGCCCAAAGCCAGCTTGGAGAGTGTGCGGTGAGGATATGCCGTATAAAAAAAATGGATGGACAGATGGATGTTAGTTTACATTAGGGTTCAACAACATGGTGCCCAAATAATTTTATAATGAAATCACATCAACGATGTCCTTGAAAGGCTTTCAATCAAAGTTAGGTATTTTTTTCCCCAAATTAGACTCTTACAGTAATTGCTTAATTCATATTAACTTAGAATACCCTTAATTAAAAATGATTAGCTTTAACCAGAAATAATAATAATAATAATATAATAAGAATAAGATAATAAAACATTTTACTACATTTACAAACAATTGAAATGTCTGCTTTTGTGTTTGATCTCTTCTTTTTATCTTTGAAAGACTCTTTCCAATATATCTTAGATTTTTCCAAATTAATTGTTTAATTTTTATGAACTTAGAATACCATTAGCTTTAACTTTGGAATCAGAAAAGGATACAACACAAAAAAAAAACATTTTGGTAGAAATTCACCAAAAAATTTAGCTTTTTTGACTTTTTGAATATACATTACCTTTTTCCAGATTAGCTTCTTAATTATTTAATTTATATGAATTTAGAATACTGCGATTGGCTGGCAACCAGTTCAGGGTGTACCCCGCTTCCTGCCCAATGACAGCTGGGATAGGCTCCAGCACGCTCGCGACCCTAGTGAGGAGAAGCGGCTCAGAAAATGGATGGATGGATGAATTTAGAATACCCTAAAAACAAAAAAAATAGCTTTAACCTGGGAGCCAGAAAAAACCAAAACATTTTACTAAATAAAAAAAATAGTCTTCATTCGATCTTTGAAAGACTTTTTCAATTTTTATTAGATTGTTCAAGAGTAGCTTTTTAATTATTTAATTTGTATGAATTTAGAATACGCTAATATATATATATATATAAACAACATTAACATGACTTTTTGAATACACATTACCTTTTTCCAGATTAGTTTCTTAATTATTTAATTTATATGAATTTAGAATACAGAAATTTAGAAACAAAAAATAGCTTTAACCTGGGAGCCAGAAAAAAAGAAAACATTTGATTAAATTCACAAAAAAAATAGAGCGTGGCATTTGAAATCCTTATTTTATCTTTGAAAGACTTTTTCAATTTTTATTAGATTTGTCAAGATTAGCTTCTTAATTGCCTAAGTTATATGAACTTAGAATAGCCTAAAGAAGAATTATTGGCTTTAACCTGGAAACCAGAAAAAAACCAAACAAACAAACAAAAAAACATTTTAATGGAGATGTCTGCTTGGCATTTGAACTCTTCATTATTACCCATTACATCACTACTGGGTGCGCTCACCCCAAAACAACTTTTATTCATTCACTTGTGTGTATGATATAGCCAGATTGATATATTAGTGTGTCCTTTTGTGTGTGTGTGGTTAGCTACTCTCTCCGAAGCATTTCGCTTGAGGCATCGGGACCTCAATTAAAGACACACACACTCGCCGCACCTCTAAAGTATGAATATTTCACTATATCCAAGTCCTTTTACCTTGGAATGACCTGATTGTCCCACCGTGTGTGTGTCTGTGCGTGTGTGTGCGCACGCGCGTGCCACTTCATTACCATAGAGGTGTGTGGAAGTGCATTCAATCTAGTGCTCGGGTAAAGACATGGACACTAATACAGGCACAGAGGACTTAGTCCAATGACACAGAATATTCAGAACATTAACGCCCTTGTTGGCCTTAGAAAGGCATCTCGAGGTCTCAGTGATATAGTTTGTCCTACATTCTCAATGAGACAAAATGAACACGCAACTCATAAAACTAATCACAGTGTATTGCAGTGGTTAGGGGTTTACAGTCCACGTGTTTTCTGACTCTCCATAAAATGACAAACAAAGTTTGTTGTGTCTTTTTTTGTGCTCACACACACACACACACACACACACAAATCCTATCTGCCAGTTACAATCTTTTTCAAAGTTTCAGTTATTTCATTAATTTTTTTTAATAACTCTGTAAAAATGGAGTTCAAAATTGAAAAAAAAAATTGAGATGCTTTATAAATGAATAAAATCATGGACAACGAACAACGGAATGTTGATTGACTAATGGACATTAGCTTTGCTTTTTATTCAGCTTTTGGAGATTTTTTCCTTGTGCATCTGCAAAGGAGTCCCAGTGAAAAGCTCAGTACAATATGCCTACAGTGACAATATCCATCATGTTGGGGGGAAAAAATATATATATTTTTACACTTGTGTAACAATTGATTATATTACAATGTAACTTAAAACATTTTGAAGAGTAAATACTGTACGTGTTAAGATTACAGTTTGACTGTAATACATTATTAAACACTACGTATCTTTTAACTATATTCACCAAACTAACCTTAACAATTCCTCAAAAGAATTTTTCTACACCATCGCTGCTTCTCATGAGAAAAGAGTCATCATTGACTGGGGGGAACAGTAGACTGAAAAGAATGAATAAATGAGTCAAGAACTCCCGTTTAGTAATTTGGTTATTGAACAACTAAGCTTTTCTCATACAATTTACCATTTTTAATGGATTAACAATACTTGACAAAAGGTGACTAAGTAGAAAGAGCACTGTTGCTAATAAGGAACCCATTCAAAGTCCAAAGTATATCTGTTCCAAGTGTGTGTGTGTTTTGGGAAATGGAGCAGATGCGATTGATTATGGAATATAATAATGTGAGTGAATGGAATTTATTTTAAGTTATTGCCCAGCCAAAACAAAACAAAACAAAACAAAACAAAACAAAACAACACAACACAACACAACACAACACAACACAACACAAAACAAAACAAAACAAAACAAAACAAAACAAAACAAAACAAAACGTAAAAGAGTGTCTAATTCAGTAGTTTCCATACACACGCATACACACATATATACACACATGGGCAGTGGTGGGAAGGGAAGGGAAACCCGAGCAGGACCAGAGTGGGATAACAGGAGTCCAGGAATAGTTGCAATCGATGGATGGATATGGATAGACCGGGGGGTTGAAGGGAGAGATGAGTGGTCTCCTGGGTGGTGCGGTGATAGTCTTGCTGTGGGTATGCGAGACCGAATCCTTTCCAAAACCAGGGAAGGAGGGGGAGATGCGAGTACAGGAAACAGAAAAGTGAACAGAGACACCTAAAAGAGTCATGATGTACACCATATGAAGTGAAGGAGGCTTGATGAAGAATGAAAAGTGAGTGAGGTGTTTGTCTATGAGCAAGTGGATACGTCATTTTATTTTTGAAAGTGACACACAAAACTCTAGAATAGCTCTTAAGACAAATATTGACGAGAAGACCTAGTCAATGGCCATCAGTGGAAAACAGAGCCCACCATTAGCCAACCAGTCAATCGCTAAAGCATTCTGGGTAATTCTAGCACACAAAACACATCACCAGCAAGACGACACCCTTCTGGGCCCACTTAACAAAGTAAAATTCTACCATGTGTGATTAGTGGTTTTGCTACAAAATCTGACTCTTAGGAACTTCTTGGTGTTAAATATCTGTCATGATATTTGTCTATCACACACCTGTCCCCCTGTCAAAACAGCTCTCATTTATGGAGTGCCCTAGTATGTACATAAGTGTGTCTGTGTGTGTGCATGAGAGGTGGGAATAATTGTGCATTAGCCTGCAAGCTAATCAATGGAGGAAAACCACTGAGCCTGGGCCCCTGCTTATGTTACCACCAGCGCTATTTATAGGCAAACACGTGTGTGTGTGTGTGTGTGTCTGTGTGTAGACGCACATGCATGTACATGTGCACACAAAGTTGATAACAGAATTCAGAATTCATTTCTGAGCATATCAGACTTAAGATGACCGATGTTTAAGTAGGTAAAATACTTGAAACTGAAACCAAGAAGTGTATACAAGAAATGCGTAGGAGCAAGTAGCATATCATGCACTGTCGTGATTATTAGTACTATGATAAACCAAGCAGCATCGAAACACATTTATTGCATGCACAAAGCATTTGATGTGATCCTTCCTGACTGATGCCCTTCTTTCTGCACCAAAGCATACAGTGATCCATTTTTGACAGAACAGGCTTACACAACTGTATCTAAAGTAACTATTTTCACTTTGTGTTGTCTAAAAAACATCCAGAATTTCAATCTTGAGGTGAGTTAATGCCACACGGCTCCCGCGAAGTGAGGAAGAGGTGGCGTTTCATTACACTTCAGACAGGGTTAGTGTCCAAAAGAGTTAATAGATTTGTTCGCAAACTATTTTCAACACTTTAAATTGATGAATGATATGTAAAAACAGAGGACATGGGGACAGACCAATAGTATTGTTTTGTGATTTTACCATATTTGGGCAGTTTTCTACCAAACTGTGACAATATGTAAAATACAGAAACACATTTGACAATTATTACAAGAAGAAAAAAAACACACAAATCAAACAGATCGAATAGATAAGAATAAAAAAAAAGTCTAAGCAATCTAGTCTTAGTAAAACGCCTTCCACAACAAATGAAAAAGGAAGTGCATTCCACAATTTGGGTGCAACGTACTGCAAGGCACCTTTAGTTTTTAATTTCAAGTCAGGGACATTAAAGGTCAGATGACAAAGATGTTATGGGGTCAGTTAAAATTCATATTTGCATTGTTTATATGTTATGTAATACATGCACGTAACCTCCATCAAGTTTTCAAACATAGTTTAGCTAGAAATTAGGTTTTTATGATGCATGTTCAGTCCTCCCCTAACATACCCGAAGCTCAAGACACCGGGGTGTGGTTACTCTATCCACCGCAAGGGCTACCAGAAGTGACGTTGCAATTGCTAAACACAGCGCGCTATACTCTGTACGCAATGGCGAGCAACGTGTTGGAACATGTGGAGGAGGAGGATTTCGACGTACAGGAGCACCCAACTGAACTTGGCATGGTCAAAGCGTACATGTTTGAGCCGATCAGACAGTGACGACGACGAGCAGCCAAGTAGCAGCTGTACAACAGAAAAAGAGAGCGGCCACTGGCTCGACGTGACAGTATGTCAAAAGCTAAGTCTTTTTATACACTCATGGCTTGAAATAATGCCACCCCAGGGGTGCCAATATTTTTTAGCTCGACTATACGTATGACACGACACAAGCTTTTACATAGTATGCAGTATTACTATATATTGTGTGCCCCCTCGCTCAGTAGCGTTATAACACGCCGCACAGAAAGTCTTTGCCGTGTCTGTTGGCTTGTCAGATAGGGAAAAGTACAGACGACAGTACTGAAAAGTACTGTGTGGGTCTTTTTTTCCTACTCCCCAGTGCATAGTAACCATAATAGAGTCGTAGGTATATACAAGGAAATGGTCACCTCTTGTCTGCGCCGCTTCGCTGGTGCATCGTGGCGGCTGCGAGATTTAGTTCTCTTGCTGGCGGTGGAGATCGCAATGGCCGTAGGAAAAATAGTTGGCACCACAGCTGGTTTCAGCCTCTGGCAAACTACACCTGTGTATCCAATGCTTTCTCAAAACACGCCGGTTCGAAGTGATCGGCACAGCAATGCTTGCTGGGGACCCATAGCTGACCACGTTTCTTCGCCTGTCGAGTGACTTTCACTATCCACTGTTCACATATTCCTTAGAAAGCTCCAAAAAAACCCTCTTGCACTGTCTGAACGATTCGTACAACCAAATGCCACATAATAAACCATTGTGACATTGTTAAATAATAAGACAAGGACGGGAACAACAGCATAGAACAATAGCACACAACGCCGAATGAACAGGATCTTTGGCTTGAGTGACGTCACAGCGCCGGAAAGAGATGAAGACCGGAAGGCGCGGGATGCAAAAAGCAGAAGGCGCATTCTGAAACATATCGATTTAACTGCTGTATATCTGACATATAATCACTTTGAAATGGCAGATGTGGTTCGTAAAGGGTTTCTAGGGTTATCTTTGTCCTCTGACCTTTGAGTAAGAGGCAGTCAGCAGACCGCAATGACCTAACAAGACAATAAAATGACACCAAATACACGAAGTACTTAAAATTGTGAACTGAATCCTAAAATGAACAGTGAGCCAGTGCAAGGACAACGGGAGTAATGTGTTTGGGCTCTAGACAAAAGCCTAGCAGCAGCATTCTGAGCTAATTGGAGACTGTTTAATGAAGGTTTGTCAAATTGTGGGGAGACAGTTTTAATCCGTCAGGCTTAGCACCCTCAGCAAAGTACCCCAATTTTCTCGCAGATCTGCAGATTTTTTTGCACACAGAAAAGATCTTGAGAATTAAAACAAAACAAAACAAAAAACTTTTCTGCACAGACAATTCACATTGTGCTGCACAAGTTTTCAAGTGGAATTTATATGACAGGCAAGTACTATACACACACACACACTGCTTGTCCTTCTTGTTTTTATCCAAAATTTTTAACGCTGTGCATAGATTTGGGTTGAGAATTTTAGTTATTAAGAATAATGCATCAACGCAGGTTAATTACCATTTTGCTGGAGAAACGTTCTCATGTTCATTATCTTGAGCGTCCCGACAAAAGCCCTTTTTTTACCATTTAAATTTGCTACGCATCAAGTGATGCGACTGAAACCGACTCAAATGTAGCTCGAGCGAGGGGCACACAATATATAGAAATACTGCATCCTATGTAAAAGCTTATGCCGTGTCACTGAAACATATATGAATATTTAATACGTATAGTCGTGCTAAAAAATATTGGCACCCCTGGGGTGGCATTATTTCAAGCCATGAGTGTATAAAAAGACTTAACAGGTTTTGTCACTAGTTTTTATGAGTTGGCGACCGGTGGTCACTGGTGTTCGCCAGTGTATGATGTTGCAATGTCGCAGACGATAAGATGTCTTTTACAATACTGAATTATATTTATAATTTCCTCTCTACTGGTGGATGAAAAAGCGAAGCATGGAGAGTCTCTGTCTCAGAAATGCAAGAGTGAAGTCAATGAATGGAGCCAACAGCCTGTCAAATAGCCACACTCTCTAATTGTCATCCATTTCCTCTCTTTGTATCATAATAATATAGCTACAACGGCTATGGAAATTCCATATTGTTTTTGAGTCAATAAAAAGATAAAATAGGACAGTACAAATGGTGCCTCAAAATTAGGGTTTGACATCGTTTGAATTTGAGCCATTCCATTCCCAGTCATTTCGATATCGGTTCCCAACGATTCTCGATTCCGATTCTTTTAGGGGGCTGGGTCAAAAAACTTTGCATGGTTTAAATAAGGGGTGCCCAAATTATGAACATCCATTTTCATAGCAGGCCGCAGCATAGACTAAAATGAACATTTGAGTCGGTGTTCTTTATAACCAGTACCAATATCAAACCAATGACCTAAAAGGCAATGTGTGTGGAACTAACCCAATTGACTTAATATTCATTAATTAATGTTTCAGCTAAAAGTTAAATCTAGCATTGTTAAACTAGTTATTTGCAACTGCTTTATCATGTCAAATGATATGATATGCTTATATGTGCATGTTTTAACTTGACTTCCTTGTACTGCTTTTCTTTCTTTCCAGTATGGTAAAATAATTTACAGCATATCTTATTTTTGTGTCTGTCATCAGCTCTTGCGTTGGTTGCAAGAGTGCAACCCACCGTTTCAGTTGTTAGCTGCCTCAGTGTTGGCATAGACGTATTTTATTGTTTCACACTCACTCAATCGACTTCACTGCAGTTCGGCGCGGTGTAGGCTGAGGCTCGGAGCGGGAGGGAGCATGCCAGACTTCTACACATCGTGAAAGCCTCCAATAAAATCTTATTCCAAGTGTTGCACTGAGGCAACTGGTCATTTCTTTTAACAAAGTAATTCTTGGTCGCCACCTTGATTCTTGATACCCAACCCGACTCATTGTTTCCTGATATGAACACTGGGTACGCGTTTTTTCCATTGTGGCGGGTCAATCGCCTGACGGGGAGTTACCGACTGTATTTTTTTCTTTCGTCCATTTCGCTCGGTGTACGGTGGGCCTTAGATGACCACATTGACAGTTTTTGCAGAATTTTGCAGTGTTTAGGCAGCAATGACATGCTTCATCCGAAACCTGTTATATAGATCTGTCATATAACAACCGGCCCAAATAACGGAACCTGTCCCCTGTAAATGTATGACTTTGTTATGCAATCAGCTCATAAGACAAAAGGGGTACAAACAGAATTGGTGGCAAATGAAAATAATGAGACTATGAGACAATGTTGACTGACAGTTTTCAACAGATATAGTCAATAATGAATACTCCATCCCATTCATTCATTTTCTATACTCCTTATCATCTTCAGGGTCGTGCGGAGAATCTCAGCTGACTTTCTGGACTGGTTATAGAGATGGACAACTTTTCAAAGTCATATTCACATCGTCACTTACTTGGGAACTGAACCCATGCTGACTTCACTGGAACCTGGCGTTTGAACCACTGCACTCAGAGATTTAATGACTACAGCAGTACAATACAGTAAATTAATTTTAAAAAATCCATAACATGGCAACAACACAACTTCTTCTTTCCACTCCCTCCACCGTCTCTCCCCCCTCGGCCTCTTATCTATCTTTCCTAGTGGGAGTGAGACAGATTAACGTCACCGCTGGTTTTACTTATCATACTGGTGCCAGCACAACCCTGCGAGGGACAGAGTGGGAGCACAGTGCATCATCACTTAGTATTGTCAGAGTGGAGATGGCGAGCACTTGTTTTGGAACTCGCTGCTGTGATTGACAGAAAATATGTGGGGCTTTGCATCAGGTGTAAAAATATACACTTGCCAGTGTTTAACATAAAACAGTCAAGTTTTATGGCACTGTACATTGAATTAAAATACATACATTTTGATATATCGCATGTTGGTAAAAGCTAACAAAGAGATGGCGTGCAACAGTGCGCGACTGCAAATGTGTGTATGCCTATCTTTGTTGTTACCCAGGGCCGCCCCCACTACCAATACACAATCACAAAATGCACACACAAACACCGAGAGATTAACGAAGCAGAACTCAGCCTAGTGCCCATTAGCTTTGTAATTAATAATTTCTCCCTACCTCTTAACACACTTATCATCTTGCAGAGGGAGGTCGATTGAGTGTGTGTTTGTGTGTGTGGTTCACGTGCCAGTTTGCACCTGCCAGTGTATGTGCACTTTGACAGATGAAAGTGTGCGTCTAATGTAACATTTTATCCTATGTTTTACTTTATTACTTCAGATATTTTATGAATCTAGTTAAAGTATGTTGGTAAAAGCATGTTTTAACAGCAACAAGGCAATCCCGGTCAAAAGGAAAGCCTCTTTTGCACAAAGGTCCTATAAAACTGCCCCATCTGAGCCGTAACAGGAGATTTGCATTTTACATACAGCAGAACTCAGCAGAGAAGGTTGAGATATTGCTGCACCTGTGTGCTTTCACACAGCGGCGCAGCATCCCACAATCACATAATGAGATGTGTGATGAAAGCGCATCTCAGGATGGCAGATGTGAGGGTCGGGTATTAAACTTTACACCCCTGGATTGCCATTGCGAAATTGCCATAATTCACACAGGTGTCATCCTGCCTCTCTAAAGGCATTTTCATACTGCACTTAGCAGAACGCTGTGCACCACTGACCAAACCATTCATTGCATATGTGCTGCCGAAATGTTCAATAAAGCGTATCCAATAGAAAATGTGGTGACAGACTGATTTCGTAGTGACAACAGAAAGAGACTTTCACGGAGTTGTACAGTAAATGACATGGAAATATTGGAATAAATAATACAACCCCAATTCAAATGAATTTGGGACGTTGCATTAAACATAAATAAAAACAGAATACAATGATTTGAAAATCATGTTCAACCTATATTTAATTGAATACACTACAAAGACAAGATATTTAATGTTCAAACTGATGAACTTGATTGTTTTCAGCAAATAATCAATTTTCAGCAAATAATTAATTTTATGGCTGCAGCACGTTCAAAAAAAGCGAGGACAGGGTCATGTTTACCACTGTGTTACATCACCTTTTCTTTTAACAACATTCAATAAATGTTTGGTAACTGAGGACACTAATTGTTGAAGCTTTGTAGGTGGAATTCGTTCCCATTCTTGCTTGATGTACAACTTCAGCTGTTCAACAGTCCGGGGTCTCCGTTGTCATATTTTACGTTTCATAATGCACCACAGATTTTCAATGGGAGGCAGGTTTGGACTGCAGGCAGGCCAGACTAGTACCCGCACTCTTTTACTAGGAAGCCACGCTGTTGTAACATGCAGAATGTGGTTCGGCATTGTCTTGTTGAAATAAGCAGGGGCATCCATGAAAAAGACGTTGCTTGGATGGCAGCATATGTTCCTCCAAAACCTGTATGTACCTTTCAGCATTAATGGTGCCTTCACAAATGTGTAAGTTGCCCATGCCATTGACACTAACACAACCCCATACCATCACAGATGCTGGCTTTTGAACTTTGCGTCCATAACAGTCCAGATGGTTCTTTTCCTCTTTGTGCCGGAGGACACGAGGTCCACAACTTCCAAAAAACAATTTGAAATGTGGACTCGTCGGACCGTGAGAAACACTTTTCCACTTTGCATCAGTCCATCTTAGATGAGCTCGGGCCGAGAGAAGCCGGCGGCGTTTCTGGGTATTGTTGATAAATGGCTTTTGCTTTGCATAGTAGAGTTTCAAATTGCACTTACGGAAGTAGCACCGAACTGTATTTACTGACATTGGTTTTCTGAAGTGTTCCTGAGCCCATGTGGTGATATCCTTTAGGCATTGATGTCGGTTTTTGATGCAGTGCTGCCTGAGGGATCGAAGGTCACGGGCATTCAATGTTGGTTTTCGGCCATGCCGCTTACACGCAGTGATTTCTCCAGATTATCTGAACCTTTTGATGATATTATGGACCGTAGATGATGAAATCCCCAAATTCCTTGCAATTGTACATTGAGGAACATTGTCTTTAAACTGTTCGACTATTTTCTCACGCACTTGTACACAAAGAGGTGAACCTCACCCCATCTTTGCTTGTGAATGACTGAGCAATTCAGGGAAGCTCCTTTTATACCCAATCATGGCACCCACCTGTTCCCAATTAGCCTGTTCACCTGAGGGATGTTCCAAACAGGTGTTTGATGAGCATTCCTCCTTTCTCAGTCTTTTTTTCCACCTGTCCCAGCATTTTTGGAATGTGTTGCAGCCATAAAATTCCAAGTTAATGATTATTTGCTAAAAACAATAATGTTTATCAGTTTGAACATTAAATATCTTGTCTTTGTACTGTATTCAATGAAATATAGGTTGAACATGATTTGCAAATCATTGTATTCTGTTTTTATTTATGTTTAACACAACGTCCCAACTTCATTGGAATTGGGGTTGTAAATGCATTGTTGCAGTATCCTGAGCTTTGGGACAAAAGACAAACGACAGACGGTGACTTGATAAAGAAGGCACAGTGATTGACAGATCTCCACAATGTTGAATTTACTTAGTTGGTTGAACTTGAATGTGGTAGAAACGTGTGAATTCAGCATTTTTGACAAAACTAATGTTAGCGTAGAATAAAACACAGCATAGCCCAAAAAACAAGTGCAATGAGAAAAGAGCTTTACAGCTCTAAATCTGCCTGAGAATGTATAGACTTGACGAGTACACTTTAAGCCCCCCCAATCTGTTTCGATGCCAATGATACAGAACAGCGACATGGGAAAAAGTATTTTACGGGCTTTGTGAAAGTGGCTAGTGTTTTAAAACTGTTCAAGGAAGGTCAGGGAATATAACGATATACAATACATAACTTAAACTAATATCAAAATTTGCAAAAAATTTAAATATGCCAAACTTTATGTGAACAAAATGAATACAAGCAGTATAGGAGCTTAAATTTTAAAGGTCCCATACCTTTTTCTAGTATTTGGGATGTAATATTGTCTCAGTGGTGCCTCAGTAATCATGTGAAATATGAATTAAAATCGTCCACACCTTCCTGAGTTTCAGACGGTTTTCTGCCAAGAGGCCCGAAATCAGGTCATTTGAATTTCTCATGCTTACTGTAGGTACAGTACCTCACTAGCCAAGATCTCCGCCTTCTCTTTCCGCTCCGGGGAGCCAGTGCTGTCAACAAAAACACGTGTGCTCTCACAAATGGGTCTTCTTAACGGAGGCAACCAATCAGAGGAAATGGGGCTGTCTTAGCCAAATTTGGACAAAGCAGATACAAAACTGGGTCAAACAGAAGTAGCTGTCAGAGGAGCCTTTTCTGGACACTAGTATGACAAAAGCAAAGTGTTTTTATTATTTTTTTTAATTAAATTGACACTTTTATATTTATAAGTGTGCCCTGCGATTGGCTGGCAACCAGTTCAGGGTGTACCCCGCCTCCTGCCCGATGATAGCTGGGATAGGCTCCAGCACGCCCGCGACCCTAGTGAGGAGAAGCGGCTCAGAAAATGGATGGATGGATATTTATAAGTCCATGTTAGAGAATCGCTCTATGAAGGTCTAAATAGCCAAAATATGGGATCTTTAAGGTAAAGTTCAAGGTGCTATATTTGTCACATGTACAAGATACAGCCAGATTTGTTCTAAACATTTAACCCATCCCCAAGAAACAGTGGGCAGCAACCCCATGCCCAGGGACTAAAACCAGATCTCATGTCTGGAAGTAGCTAGAAACTGACCTTACATGTTTTGGTTGTGGAGGAAACCAGAGCAGAGTGAAAACCCACACAGGCATGGGGAGAACAAATTCCACACAGAAAAAAACAATTACATTTGTTTCTTGCCCTGAGTCAGAATTAGTAACCACTCACTGTGCTACCGTAGGAAGAGAAAAAGTGAGATTATATTCATCCAGTGCCAGCACAATTGAAAGTTAGAAGACTCAGATGTTTGCTTGAAAAAGTAACTCTCCTCTCCACCAGCTTCACACAGAGCATCTCCCTTTGTGCTCATGTCAAGACACAGAAAATGTGAGACAGAGAGCTAAGTTCAAGACCTCCACTTACTGTATGTACCATTATGCTATTGATAGGACTCTATTCTACGGAGTCGTCTTCCTCTATGGCTTTCTTACTCACCGTCAGCCGTTTTCTCTTTGCCTGTGATCTGAATGTTGGACCAGACCAAGAGGGAAAAGACCAAAGGAATGAAAATTAGGAAATGTAGAAGTAAAAGGTCAGAAGGCAATGCTAGTTTACTGAAAAAATAGAAAAGATTTTGTCTCTGTCATCCTACAAGCTTTTTTTCTTCCTTCTTTCTCTCCCTATTGCTTTCATTGTGTTCACGCTTCACATTCACATCACTGAATAGAACATCAAAAGGGTCTGAGTTGGATGGGGACTGACAGTATTTGCTATTGGTATGCAGGCACACATCTGCTCCAGTGTGAGACTAAAGGCCTCCACTAAATGTTTGTCAAGAATTAAAGACACTGTTCTCCAATGATCTTTGAACTCTTCCTTTATCCCCTTCTCTTTCCAACCTTCCCCCCCACTTTTGAACCTAAATGTATTGTTACAGTGAGTACTATGTGAACCTGCACAGCAGCAACGAAGGAGGTTCAAAACTTCTTAACCAAAGTCCCCCCCAAATATATTGGTGCAGATGCAGGTGGCCGCTCTATTATTGACCAGGTGGGTGGTCAGGTCTAAAACCTATGGTATGTTTACACATCAGCACTAGCAGAAATGGGAAGTCTTTTGACAAGTTGCGCATGCATTGCAATTGACATTGCAACAATTCACTTGGACCTGCAAAAACATCTAACAGTGCTGCAATATGCATGCCAAGCCACTAGATGGTGATCTCACTTGACTCATACAGAACCAACTTTTGATTGCACTGGTTTGTGTCTGTCTGGGTTTTAAATGTAGCATATCGTTAGCCTAATAGAATAACTGGCCAAGTTATTTTTTAACATTTTCAGAAAACAAGAAGAAACACATATAATTTAACAAAGATGAATCCAGTTGCATCAATTCAACCTTTGGAGATGACCATATGGTAGGACATGTCACCAGCACGTGGCCAGCGGCAGCCGTCCACATTAAAGTCTGGGCTCACGTTGACCCCTCCATCCAGACGAAAAGAGCCATCTGTGATTAAATAAATAAAACAAGGAGCTGACTAAACGGTTTAGGTGGAAATGAAGCTGCATGCGCTCTTACTTGCGTGGCTGACCAGTTCCTTCTGCACCATGATCGATTTTTAACAAAAGAGGCTTACTCAAATGTATCTAACTATTTTCACTTGAGCAAAAAACATCCCAACTTTCAATATTTAGGCGACTTAATGCCACACGGCTCCCACAGAGTGAGGAAAGAGGTTGAAAACATAACACTTCTCAGACAGTTGAGCGTTCAAGAGCGTTAACAGACTTGTTCTCAAGCGATTCCCATCCATCCATCCATCCATCCATTTTCTGAGCCGCTTCTCCTCACTAGGGTCGCGGGCGTGCTGAGCCTATCCCAGCTGTCATCGGGCAGGAGGCGGGGTACACCCTGAACTGGTTGCCAGCCAATCGCAGGGCACATGGAAACAAACAACCATCCGCACTCACATTCACACCTACGGGCAATTTAGAGTCTCCAATTAATGCATGTTTTTGGGATGTGGGAGGAAACCGGAGTGCCCGGAGAAAACCCACGCACAGACAGACCAATTGTATGAATTTATGAAACAAATCTGAAATTAACCATATTTGGACATACGAGGTTTCCACCTGACAGCGACTCTATGTAATTACTCTTCAATTATATGACTAGATTAACAGTGATAAAGCTGATAAAGATTTTTGTCCATTATTTACATTTATTTTTCTGCTGAATTCTAGCACACCTGTGTTGCTGATGACTAAATGCAGCAGTGCAGTGGCAGGATTAAAATAATCTTTGTTATTGAAAAATGTATTGATGTAATTTTACGAAGACAGACAGACCTGCCTTCGGTCAGGCTCTCCTGACCCTCATCCTCACCGTCCTCTTTGTGCTTCCGTCTGTTGCTTACATGTGTATGAGGTTATGTGAGGGAAAAACTAATTTCTATCAGGGTTGCACTCAAGGCCTGGAAACAATGAGCAGTAATTTCTTTGAAGTCCAACCCAATGTTCTATAGGGTGGAACTGTTAATCACTGATAACCGTGCAGCATCTCATCTCCCCCCTTCTCTCCCATTTCTCTCCCTCTCTTCATTGTTGCCCTCCTCCTTCTCTGTCTCTTCACCTCATACTTGTCACTTCTTTGATTTTACTCCTTTTCTCTCCTCTCTGTCAGTCTATTTCCATCCCTTCTCATTGAGTCAATTCTCAAAAGAGTCTGTGTGTGTTTGTGTGTTTTGCTGGTAGGTGCTCTCAATGGTGAGGCAGTGAGCCTTGTGGTGCCAGCAAAACCGACTGGAGTTGATTTTGGCGGAGAACGCTGGTAATTCTCTTAAATCAACAAAGCCGTTCCATTAGCCCCCCGCTGGTGTGCTGGAAAACAGACGCTGTGGCGCTCCCAAAACACAAGAGGACAGCTAAACACGCAAGAAACACACAAACACACTCGCTTCACACACATGCCTATATTGCGTGAACAGATGCGCAAGCATTTAATACTGCTTTCGAAACCTATAGAGGCCCAAGCACTGGGCCTCTTACAGTGGTATACTTTCCTACTGAAAAACTATATTATTATTTTTTATGAACAGTATGGTGAGAGCAATAAATGCATTGTTTTTGAATGCAAGGGCTTTTTGAGTAATGAAAACATGCTCCATCAAGATTATTTTTGCTTTGTACATCTAATAATAAAACAATAAATGGCATGAAGTCATTTGTTCCATCCATTTTAAAGTGATTGTCCTCATTGTGGTCACAGATGAGTTGGAGCAATTCCCAACACACCTTGGGTGAGAGGCATGCTACACCCTGGACTGGTCTATTTACCCACATATTCCCACCTATAGACAATTTAGAGTCTGCAATGAACTGAACAGGAATGTTTTTGGAATGTGGGAGGAAGCCAGAGTACCGAGAGAAAACCCACACAAGCATGGGAAGAACATTCAAACTCCACACAGGAAGGACAGAGCCCAGATTAAAAACATCCATCTATTTCATAGCTGAATTCTAAATTCTCAATCAGCTAATGATAACAACTGTAAGAATTAAGTAAAGATACTTGAAAAGTCTACTTAAGTACAAATACTTTACTTCCCACCACTGGAATTTCCCTTCCATATGTTTAATAATCCAAGGACGCGGTGCTTATATTTAAAATCAGAACACTCCTGATGCTGTTGCTGAAGTAAACAGAATAAAGCACACAGTGGTTGCGACATTTCAGTTGGCTCTGCGGCACAGTTGGACAGACGTGAGAATGATGGGACACAGAGTAAAGAAGGCAAGCTGGCAAACAGAATAACCGACTGACTGATAGAGTGGCAGTCAGACATAGCAACTGTAGATTTGAGCTCTGTGACGTAGCACTATGGGATACACACAAGCACACATCCGAATCAGAAACAGAATCATCTTTATTTGCCAAGTATGTCCAAAAAACCCAAGGAATTTGTCTGTGGTAATTGGAGCCGCTCTAGTACGACAACAGACAGTCAATTGACAGAGAACACTTTTGAGACATAAGGACATTGACAAAAACAGTCACTGAGCAATAAAGGGTTGCTAGTTATCTGGTAATGCCGGTACAAATTATTATTATTATTTTTTGACAATTGTGCAAAAAGATGCAGAGTCCTCTAGCGCTTAGAGCAGTTCGAATGACTAATATAGCAATAGTCCGGTGCAATGACCATTGTGCAAAGGGCGGCGAGACTTCAAGCGAGTAGTGTGATAATCTGGGACAATGTAGATTGTGCAAATGTTTCAGATACTCCTCAATCAGTGTGTAAATGGAGCAGATGCTACTCTGGCATGAGTGGCCAGTATTGGTCAACAACAGATGTGCAAATAGTGCAGCGTGGCGAGACTACTACAGTGAGTGCACGAGTAATATATAATTGGCCCGACAGAAATGTGACAGCAAAAAAATTGGCTGCATGTTGCAATGGAATTGTAGGTTAGCTGTTTAAGAAGTTGATTGCAAGGGGGAAGCAGCTGTTGGAATGCCTACTAGTTCTAGTTTGCATTGATCGGTAGCGCCTACCTGAGGGAAGGAGCCGGAAGAGCCGGTGACCAGGATGTGGAGGGTCCGAGAGAATTTTGCACGCTCTTGTCTTAGTTCTGGCAGCGTGCAAGTCCTCAAGGGTGGGTAGGGGGGGTACCGACAATCCTTTCAGCAGTTTTGATTGTCCGTTGCAGTCTGCGTTTGTCCTTTTTTGTAGCAGCACCAAACCAGAGTGTGATGGAAGGACTGATTCGATGACCGCTGTGTAGAACTGCCTTAGCAGCTCCTGTGGCAGGCCGTGCTTTCTCAGAAGCCGCAGGAAGTACATCCTCTGCTGGGCCTTTTTGAGGATGGAGTTGATGTTGATCGCCCACGTCAGGTCCTGAGAGACTGTAATTCCCAGGAACTTGAAGGTCTCGACAGTTGACACAAGGCAGCTGAACAGGGTGACGGGCAGCTGTGGCGAAGGATGCCTCCTGAAGTCCACGATCATCTCTACAGTCTTGAGCGTGTTCAGCTCCAGGTTGTGTTGGCCGCACCACAGCTCCAGCCGCTCCACTTCCTGTCAATATGCAGACTCGTCACCGTCCGAGATGAGGCCGATCACAGTGGTGTCATCTGCAAACTTCAGGAGTTTGACAGCCGGGTGCGTTGAGGTGCAGTCGTTCGTGTAGAGAGAGAAGAGCAGCGGAGAGAGGACACAACCTTGGGGCGCCCCAGTGCTGATGTTGCGTGTGGATGAGGTGGTCACCCCCAGCCTCACCTGCTGTGTCCTGCCCGTCAGAATGCTGTAAATCCACTGGCAGATGGCAGGCGAGACACTGAGCTGGAGAAGCTTGGAGGAAAGGAGTTCAGGGATGATGGTGTTGAACGCTGAGCTGAAGTCCACAAACAGGATCCTTGCGTAGGTCCCTGCACTGTCGAGGTGTTCTAGGATGAAGTGCAGTCCCATGCATCATCCGCAGACCTGTTCGCTTGGTAGGCAAACTGCAGGGGGTCCAGCAGGGGACCTGTGATGCTCTTGAGGTGGTCCAGCACGAGATGTTTATAGGACTTCATGACCACAGATGTCAAGGCGACAGACCTGTAGTAATTTAGACCCGAGATTGTTGGTTTCTTGGCGACTGGAATGATGGTGGAGCGTTTGAAACAGGATGGTACTTTGCACAGTTCCAGAGATCTATTGAAGATCTGTGTGAAGACTGGAGCGAGCTGATCCATGCAGACTTTGAGGCTGGATGGGGACACATGGTCTGGGCCTGCCGCTTCGTTAAGTTTTTGTTGTTTGAAGATGCATCTCACATCCTGTTCTTGGATGGTTAACCTAGAAGTCAGAGGTGTAATTGTGGTCGGTGGTGCGGCTGGGTGGGTGTGGGGTGTGAAAGTGTCCTTTCAAATCTGCAGTAGAAGGTATTCAAGTCGTTGGCTAGTGTGCTATTGTTCTCAGCTTGGGGGGATCGTGGCTTATAATTTGTCAGCGATTGGAATGCATGCCAGACTGATTTAAAGTTGTTAGCGCTAAACTGTTTTTCCAACTTTGCTGCATAGTTCCTCTTTGCAATATTAATTTCTTTCGTCAGCTGGTTTCTAGCTCGATTATACAGGGCCCTGTCCCCGCTTTGATATACGTCCTCCGTAACTTGGCGAAGTTGCTTAAGTTTGGCAGTGAACCACGGCTTGTTGTTGTTGAAAGTGTGAAATGACTTGTTGGTCCACAAACTTCTTCACAGAAACTGATATAGGATCTGACAGTGTCCGTATATTCATCCAGGCTGCCAGCAGAATTTTCAAAGACACTCCAATCTGTGCAGTCTAAACAGCTTTGAAGTTCCATCTTTGCGTACCAGTTGGGATATCCAGACCTGACACTGAACAGGATTACCTCTGACATGGGAGAACTGGTATCCCCTCATCAGCCGGCTAACACACACATACGCGTGTACACACCATTTGCAAATACTTCACTGGGCAAGCTGATAACGTGTATGAATGTGTGTGCGCGCAGAGAAGTCTCTGATGGCAAGGATTAGAGACTCTTGACTCTTTCAGTCTCTCAGCGAAGAACTACCCAGTGGCAAAATGCTTGGTACAGAAGCAAACAAAAAAACGGGAGGGGTGATTACCAGACGCTACAATTATATATTCTGTAAATAAGTGTCTTTTGATAATTGTGTGTTTATATGTCTACTTCTTTGTTTACCTCATTGCTGCAAAGTGGGAGATGCCACACTGATTTTGATTGTTCTTGTGACAGTGACATAAAAGCTCTATTCTATTCTACTCAATTTGTATTCTTTTGACAAAACAGTGATCCCCAAAAATAGAAAGGTGTTTTATAGTTTAAGCTTTAAAATACCAATTCACATGCTGTAATCACAACTAAACACACTTTTTGCTTATGTATTGTTGAGGTCAATGAACGTCATCATGCATCATTGAAGCCAGCTCCCCCTAGCAACTTAGTCTGCCTGAGTGCCTTGTCGACTGCCAAATGATGAATTTTGTTAGAAGAAGAACCCTTTGTAGTCATAGACACATTCTGGATGCAATGTTTTTCAACAGGCCTTCTTCATCTCCTTTACTGCCTTTTAGATATTTTGGAAACACGTGACTATTGTGTAATCGCACCTTTAGTGTGAAATGTTCCTCAGAACCCATTGCATTACCGCGTGTCACTCATGAAAGGTAAGGCACAGTTAAGATTTTATTGTTCTGAAGTTTTACAATACAGTGATTAACTTCTTTTTTACACTTTTATGGCAGTTATGAATGTACACGTGTTCGTGAAAACACTCCCTGTATTGGCTTTTGTAAATCTATAATTTTTTTAAGAGTTTCTTCGGCTATACAATCCCGTATATGCGCAGCCTACTTTCACATTTGGCTAAAAGGGTCAAAGCACTTCCTCCTTTCGGGTAAAGGGCGAAGGGGCCTGTGACAAAGCAACTGTAGGGACTTTAAACGTCAACAATGCCGACCCCGCCCCAAAAAAATTTCACCTCAGAGCCACAAAATAGGCAGAGAAGCTAAATATTGTACTCAAGTAAGAATACTGTTACTTTAGAATAATATGACTCAAGTAAAAATAAAAAGTAGTCAACCGAATATATACTTAAGAGTAAGAAAGTACTCAATGAAAAACTACTCAAGTAAAGAGTAACTTGTGAGTATCTTGTGAGTGATTGTGTGTGTGTCTGTGTGTGTGTGTGTGTGTGTGTGCGACAGGGCAAATGTTGCCATATAACCTACCAAAACAACAATAGAAACATCTGCAACTTAACGCAAGGTGTTTTCTCAAGTTAGAAGTGGTCTGAAATCCCAAATTTGGGCAGTCACAATTTAAGAACTGCATGACAAAGCTGTTGTTTTTTGGAGTCTCTAAAATAAACACACTAGCGCGGCTGTCCCCCCCCCCCAAAAAAATAGTAATTTTGATTGGCTCACGAACGCTACCTGTGTGGTGATATGCCTGCCTTGTATCGTCTGATTGGTGAATTGGAGTCAAATGACATTAGTGATCCCGTTTGATTGGCGTGACGGGCACCCTATGCGGAAGTTGAAGATGGAGTCTAAAAATAGTCGCGCATGCAAGAATGGATAAAAAAAAGTAGCGAGTATCAATCCTTCGTCACATAAATACTACAGTAAAAGTAAAAAGTACGGTGCATTTAAAATACTTTGAAAAGTACAGTCTATCGAAAATGTTACTTGAGCAAATGTAACTTCTTAAATGTAGCGTGTTACTACCTACCTCTGAAAATAGGTGACACTATCCGATGTTTAGGCTTCAATTGTGTTCACATATAGGATATCATATTTGTATAACTGATAGACGTATTTAACATTTGTCCAAAGACACCAGCCGTAAAGAAAACACAATTTTAGCAAGTTCGGCTTCAAACAAGCATGTAATCAAACCGTAGTCACGTTCGTTAGCATAGCATACACAGGAAGTCAGCTAGCCAGTTTTCCGGGTTTGGCCACATCAGAATCAGAATCAGAATTAGAATCATCTTTATTTGCCAAGTATGTCCAAAAAACACACAAGGAATTTGTCTCCGGTTCGATTCGATGACCGCTGTGTAGAACTGCCTCAGCAGCTCTTGTTGCAGGCCGTGCTTTCTCAGAAGCCGCAGGAAGTATATCATCTGCTGGGCCTTTTTGAGGACGGAGTTGATGTTGATCGGCCACTTCAGGTCCTGAGAGACTGTAATTCCCAGGAACTTGAAGGTCTTGACGGTTGACACAAGGCAGCTGGACAGCGTGACGGGCAACTGTGGCGAAGCATGCCTCCTGAAGTCCACGATCATCTCTACAGTCTTGAGCATGTTCAGCTCCAGGTTATGTCGAACTTCAGGAGTTTGACAGCTGGGTGCGTTGAGGTGCAGTCATTTATGTAGAGAAAGAAGAGCAGCGGAGAGAGGACACAACCTTGGGGTGCCCCAGTGCTGATGTTGCGTGTGGATGAGGTGGTCACCCCCAGCCTCACCTGCTGTGTCGTGCCCGTCAGAAAGCTGTAAATCCACTGGCAGATGGCAGGCGAGACACTGAGTTGGAGAAGCTTGGAGGAAAGGAGTTCAGGGATGATGGTGTTGAACGCTGCGCTGAAGTCCACGAACAGAATCCTCGCGTAGGTCCCTGCACTGTTGAGGTGTTCTAGGATGAAGTGCAGTCCCATGTTTACCTGCATCATCCGCAGATGAGGCAAACTGCAGGGGGTCCAGCAAGGGACCTGTGGTGGTCCAGCACGAGACGTTCAAAGGACTTCATAATGTCAAGGCGACAGGCTTGTAGTCATTTAGACCCAAGATTGTAGGTTTCTTGGGGACTGGAATGATGGTGGAGCGTTTGAAACAGGATGGTACTTCGCACAGTTCCAGAGATCTATTGAAGATCTGTGTGAAGACTGGAGCAAGCTGGTCCACGCAGACTTTGAGCCAGGATGGGGACACATGGTCTGGGCCTGCCGCTTTGTTAATCTTTTGTTCTTTGAAGATGTTCGTGGATGGTTAACGCAGAAGTCAGAGGTGTGATTGTGGTCGCGGGTGCGGCCGGGTGGGTGTGTGGTGTGAAAGTGTCCTTTTCAAATCTGCAGTAGTAGGTATTCTACTGTCGTTGGCTAGTGTGCTATTGTTCTCAGCTTGGGGTGATCGTCGCTTGTAATTGGTCAGCGATTGGAATGCATGCCAGACTGATTTAGGGTCGTTAGCGCTAAACAGTTTTCCAACTTTGCTGCATAGTTTCTCTTTGCAATGTTAATTTCTTTCGTCAGCTGGTTTCTAGCTCGATTATACAGGGCACTGTCCCCTGATATGCGCCTTCCTTAGCTAGGCGAAGTTGCTTAAGTTTGGCAGTGAACCAGGGCTTGTTGTTATTGAATGTGCGAAATGATTTTGTTGGTACACGCACATCTTCACAGAAACTAATATAGGATGTGACAGTGTCCGAATTTTCATCCAGGTTGCCAGCTGAATTTTCAAAGACACTTCAGTCTGTGCAGTCTAAACAGCTTTGAAGTTCTATCTTTGCTTCATTGGTCCACATTTTCATTGTTTTCACAGTAGGCTTCACGCATTTAAGTTCTTTCCTGTATGTCGGTATTAAGTGAATTAAGCAGTGATCAGTGCTGCACGAGGTTTGGCACGGTATGTGTTAGTAGTAGTATAGCAGTCGATCTGCTACCTGTATTTAGGGAGTTCGTGTTTGAGTTTAGCTTTGTTAAAGTCCCCGAGAATAATGAGGGGTGAGTCCGGGTGTTTTTTTCAATTTCGTTTACTTGTTTGACGAGCGTTAGCAGTGCGGCGTTCGTGTTAGCTTGAGGCGGAATGTAGACACCGGCGAGAATGAAAGATGCAAACTCCCGAGGCGAATAGAATGGCTTACTGTTCAAAAACAGCGACTCCAAATGCGGGCTACAGTGTGTGCTGAGCTCCGTGACGTCCGTGCACCATTCATCGTTGCTATACAAGCATATCCCGCCGCCTTTTGTTTTCCCCGATGATTCCATGTCGCGGTCTGCGAGGTGAAGATGGAAGCCGGGAAGCATGACGGCGCCATCGGGTACAGCCTCACAAAGCCTAGTCTCCGTAAAACACATGGCGGTGGAACGTCCAAAGTCTTTACTGGTCTTTATCAGAAGATGAAGCTCGTCCATTTTGTTGGGTAGGGAGCGTACATTCGCGAGGTGGATCGACGGAAACGCCGTATCCTCTTTTGCGGAGCTTCCCTTGGATGCCGGCTCGCTTAACACTGTGACGTCGCCTTCGCCTCCATGCGCCAAAGACCGCGGTCGCTGAGTAACTCGGGGAAAAAACTGAGCGGATTTGCAAAAGTTGGTGAAGGGGTAGCCTCCTTGATGGTTAGCAAGTCTCCCCTTGTGTAAGTGAGTCGTGCAATGTCTCCAAAGACACAAAAACAAAAGCAATACTGGAGAGCGTGTAACCGAGGCGTCCACACGGGTAAGCGCCATCTTGGTAACATGATGTTCCACATATAGCGGGTCGTTCTGAGTATTGGTCGATTCATCCATCCATCCATTTTCTGAGCCGCTTCTCCTCACTAGGGTCACGGGCGTGCTGGAGCCTATCCCAGCTGTCATCGGGCAGGAGGCGGGGTACACCCTGAACTGGTTGCCAGCCAATCGCAGGGCACATGCAAACAAACAACCATTCGCACTCACAGTCATGCCTACGGGCAATTTAGAGTCTCCAATTAATGCTCTAACCAGTCGGCCACCGTGCCGCTTGGTCGATTCAATGAAACAAATAATTTTTTTTAATGCTGTCAAAGATATACTTATAGCCGCAGTGAATCACTGCCACTCACAGGAAGCACCACAAAGTTTTTACAATGGCAACAGTATGACAATGGAAAAGATGAATACATTTTTTTTCCTTATAGGATATACAGTATATCCTCTAAATCCATATATTAACAAATCTGAGTTCAACCAGCATACAAAACTGATTTTGCTTGACCTTAGAGGTTTCAGTACCAACAGTTGTATACCTTTTCTGTACAATGTTGTGTTAGCCATGCTTGTGTAAATCAAAACAATATCAGCCAGTGGGCCTCTCGCAGCGAATACACAGAAAATGAGGTGGAGCAAGAGAGCAATGCAAGAATAGGAAAATAGAAAAGGGAATAACATGTCATAGAGGACAAGATAAATGTTAGAGAAAGGGAGAAGGAGCACTTAACCCCTGGTTAGTGGGGTCATGTCCCTGTGGTAGTGGGGGAAGAAGGGCCTGTACACATACACATACACACATGCACACACGTACACACACACGCACACACACACACACACACACACACATACATACACACACACACACACGGAAGGATATGAGCACATAGTGCATCTAGCGGACATCAAAAAGCACTACCAAACTTACCTTACCCGACCGAACACTCTAACTTCACAAAACTCTCGTCTATTATGATTACATTTTTATAAATTAAGGATTGTTTTGTGTTCTAAGGAAGGCAAAGCAGGGTACACACACATTTTTCAATATCTTAACAAATATTTTAAAATGTGAGACCCCACGCACCACAAGGAAACAAAAAGTTGCCATCTATGCATTTATAGTGTGATGCGGTCGAGATGACATGACCAAAATAGCACACCAAACATATTACGGTCATGACCAAAACTCACAAATAGGGCTGCAACTTTTCAAATATTTTTAGAAAAGATTATTCTACCGATTATCTCATCGATTCATTGGCTAAAAATCAATTGTGCATTATTAAACAACAAAATGTACGTGTGTGGTGCAGATATTATTGCTTTCACTGGGGATCACCATACTTATGTTGTACTTTGTAATATCTGGGGCTTTGAGTGTATGTGACTTGGTGAAAAAGAAACCAGTTGCTCCTCAATTTGTGCCCGGCAACAGCACGAGCTTGCTTATTGGCTATCATTCCGTTTCAAATCACAATCATAGACTTCCTGGGTCGGCCTAACGCGGCGTTGATCACACGCACAAGGATTCGGGACCAGAAATACTGCATAGCTTTATGACTCCAGGCCATGACCATTTTGTGAGTAGATCATGGAGGAAAATAATGACACCCCACACCACATAATAATCGCTTAGGATAATCTTTCAGACACAACTGAAAATTAGGCTTTTTCTTGGCTTTGATCGTAAAAAAAAAAAAAAAAACTCCAACCATTTATTGGTATGTGTATAACTTGCTTTCGTCCCCAATTTATGAACTATATCAATACCCTCTCAGCATGACTGCAGGAAATGTCCAAAGACTGAATTTGGAAGCATGCCATTGTATAATTTGTGTGCATGTGCAAACATGTGCGAGTATGTTTAAGTAGAACGTGTGAAAACAGAGAGACAGAGAACTGGAGCAGGTGGGCAGAAAACACTGACATAGGGAGCAAGTGAGTGCAACTTGAGTGAGAAAAAAAGGACAGAGAGCATCAATTATTTAGCAGAGGTAACATGAAGCTTCCTTGGATCAGGCAAACCGCTGTTTGGTCCCCAAAGAGGAGAGAGAATGAATCAGGTTGAATTTATTCAAGACTGTGTGTGTGTGTGAATACAATTCAGGCACCTAACTTGGTTTCTGCTATTATGACATACACACACACACGCAGACTCACACATCCTGAGAATCCCACGCCTGTTTCTAAATTCATTAATAAAACAGCAGCTCTTTATATGTGCTCTTCCCCTCTCTGTCTTGCCTTTCATCATCTGTTTGTTCAAACACATAGGGGGATTTCACTTGTGTGTGCGTGTAACCTCCGACTGGGATTTGGGGATAGCCCAACTGTTTGTTCATCAGTCTGACAATAGTTGGCCCCGCTTGGTACATATAAAATGTGATCTCCCGTTCATCACCAGGGGAACACCACTCAATATAAGCTTGTCTATTCAAATGTTTCCTATCAATATTAATAATATTCTTCTTCTTCCCTCTTGCAATCAACTTCTTAAACAGCTAACCTACAATTCCATTGCAACATGCTGCCAATGTTTTTGTCTTGAGTTTGTTGTCACATTTCTGTGGGGCCAATTATACATTACCCGTGCACTCACTGTAGTAGTCTCGCCACGCTGCACTATTTGCATATCTGTTGTTGACCAATACTGGCCACTCATGCCAGAGTAGCATCTGCCCCATTTGCACACTAACTGAGGAGTATCTGCAACATTTGCACAATCAACATTGTCCCAGATTATCGCACTACTAATCACTTTAAACTGCATACATTCCTTGAAATCTCATTGCACCGGACTATTGCTATATTAGTCATTCAAACTGCTCTAAGTGCTAGAGGACTCTGCATCTTTTAGTACAATTGTCCCAAAAAAATAAAACTGAATAAAAATTGTACGGCGGCACGGTGGATGACTGGTTCGAGCGTTTGCCTCACAGTTCTGAGGACCGGGGTTCAATCTCCAGCCCCACCTGTGTGGAGTTTGCTTGTTCTCCCTGCGCCTGCGTGGGTTTTCTCAGGGCACTCCGGTTTCCTCCCACATCCCAAAAACATGCATGCTAGGTTAATTGACAACTCTAAATTGCCCATAGGTGTGAATGTGAGTGCGAATGGTTGTTTGTTTGTATGTGCGCTGCGATTGGCTGGCAACCAGTTCAGGGTGTACCCCGCCTCCTGACCGATGATAGCTGGGATAGGCTCCAGCACGCCCGCGACCCTAGTGAGGAGAAGCGGCTCGGAAAATGGATGGATGGATGAAATAATTGTATCGGCATTACCAGATAACTAGCAACCCTTTATTGGTCAGTGACTGTTTTTCTCAATGTCTTCATGTCTGAAAAGTGTTGTCGTACTAGAGCGGCTCCAACTACCGGAGACAAATTCCTTGTGTGTTTTTTGGACATACTTGGCCAATAAAGATGATTCTGATTAACGCAAGATTGTTCCATGTATTTTACTATCAAAATAAATTTTGCCATTCGACTTGCAACTCAGTAAACCTTTTTTTTTTTTTTTTTTTTTTTTGGTTTCGTTCAGAATCTAAAATTGAAGTCACATAATTTTCACTATACAGTACATAAGATAGATCAACGATCAGTTATATACTGAATTACAATTGTAAATTATTTAATCACATTTATACATAAAATGATTTCGTTGACGCTCCCTTTTTTCATGACGATAACGTGAAGGTGACAAGACGTGTGGGTGTTTTTGTTATCGAGACGAGACTGGACAAAAATGTCAGACTGTCAGACGTTCAAAATGCATGCTGGCCACGCTGATGTTCATTTGAAGGTACAGTAAGCTACAACAAGTCCTCTTAATATTTCTTTGAGATAGTGTACCACAACAGTGTAGCATGTTGGTGATAGCGTCATGGCGGAGACATGTATGGCTGTCAATGGAACTGGTTCCCTTGTTTTTATTCTCTTTAACCTTTATTTAACCAGGTAAAAACTTATTGAGATATAAATTCTGTTTTTCAAAAGCGACCTGACCAAGAGACAGCAGAAAGTTTACAGTACATAACGCAACAACATTCGATACAATAAATAAATAAGAAGGAATATAAAAAAACAGCAATAACATTAAAATGTATGTAATTTCAAAACAATGACACAACCCAATGCTTCTCTGTTTTTGCTTCTAAGAAGTTCAACAGAGCCATCACGAGGGATCAGGTCTGACAATTTTAATTTAGCTTGGAGGTAGTTCCATGCAGAAGGAACAGCATAATGAAATGCCTTTCTACCTAGCTCTGTGAGTGCACAAGGGGACAGTCAGAGTAAGGAAGTCATTTGATCGTAGACTACATTCTTATTGATGTGACCTGCTGATAAAAACCAGCATGATGAATTCTGAAGTGTTTCGAACAATAATATTCGCTCATATTCAGCCAAATGCTTCAGAACTCATCGGACGGCACTTCGCAGTGCATATGGGGAATGACCTGAACCATACTGCGAAAGCAACAAATAGGTTTCTTAAGGCAAAAGAGTCGAGTTTTATGCAATGGCCTAGTCAATCACTAGACCTGAATCTGATTGAGCATACATTTTCACTTGTTGAAGACAAAAATGAAGGGACGATGCCTCAAGAACTGAAGATAGCTGTAGCAGTAAAGGCCTAGCAGAGCATCACGAGGGATGGAATTTAGTGGCCGGTGATGTCTATGCGTTGCAGACTTCAGGCTTAAATTGACTTCAAAGGATTTGCAACAAAGTATTAAAAGGTAAAAGTTTGGTTTATGATTGTGAATTTAATTTAATTTAATTTAATTAATTTAATTAATTTAATTAAGGAAACGTCAGAATGCTATTGTAAGAGATCCAATATTTACCCTTACTTGAGTTAGTGTCTGGAAGGGACTGTAGCCTTTTAGACCTGTTGATGTTCCACATGTGTGTCCAAATGAATGGCACATTTGGCTTTGGTAACGTTCGCAGCATGCTTACGATAAAATCTGTGGGGTTGAAGTGGGTGGGTACACATACACACACACACACAAAACAAGCCCAACAATGCAGCCTATTGCTCAGAAAGAGACATCAGAAAGCTTAATCTTAAAGTATAGGGTGGGTGCCAGTCATGTAGTTGAAAAGCTGTCAAAATTTATTTTTTGTTTTGCTTATTTGATAGTTAAGCCCAATCTATGTTCTTAGCTGGGCAGTATTTTGTCAAAAGTGTGTGTTGAACATGAAAGTAAACGAGTGAGAAAAAAAATTAAGCTATGATGGCTGCCAAAAACAACACTGGTGTGATAAAGGAAAGTTGCACACACATCCAAGTCTTGGACGTTCAGTACAATATGGCAACAATAAGTCGACAAAAGCAAAAAGAAAAAAGAGAAATGCAATCTCTATAGACACTTAACATAGGATTTTACAGGTCATTAACATGGTATTGTACTGAAATGAAATATTTTTAATTGCAAAGGTAAGCTAAGGTATTTTTAAGTTCACGATGCAACAGTTTGACCCTGAAATGTACCAATTGTATTTATATGATTTACTATGGGAAAAATTGTTTCTATATTCATACCAGCAGGCTGTCGCCCAGCCTCCTGGAATGGATTGTGTTCAACCTCTGAGACTTCAATACATTTACTCTTTCTTTAAACACTATTAACTGTTTAGTCTCTTCAATGTGTGTTTGGATTGTCCGTGGAGCTACAGCTGAATAAAATGTATTGAAGCCTTATGTTCACCTGCGTGTCCGTATAAATTTTGTGATTGTCTTACGACTGTGAATACATACGGCTGACTCAGTGATTCTGTCTCCAGTACGGCAGCTGCATCTTATCTGCACCACTCTGACGTCTGTGTGTGCGTGCGTATGCATTGTATCTGGAATAGGAATCTCAACAACACTTTTTCACATTAGAGAGGAGGAAACGTCAGAATGCTATTGTAAGAGATCCACTTCCTGTCCGATAAACAAAATCTATCTCGCACACGTATAGACAGACAGCGAGAAGTCCTGACAAGCAGAATTTGCTCTGCGTGTGTCTCTGTTTTACGCCATCACTCCCATCAGTCTCTGTTTCCCTGTCTTTCTCTAATAAGCAGAAGTTTGGTGCTGAGGGCAGAAGGGGCACCGCAGATGACAGAGGAGAAGACAGGCATCCAGACAACATAAAGCAAGAAAGAAAAGAGGCAGACAGAAAGTGCAAGACAGCAAAACAGACAGGGCCTTCAGTGTTGCTTTGTATACATCACACCAGTGTCATTATATTGCTTATTGTTGCTGTCGGGTGGAACCCTATATGTCCAAATATGGTCAAATTTCATATTTTCACAAATTAATACGATCGATCTGTCCCAAAGTCGTCTGTTATTGTCACGCATTATTAACCCATTTAAAGTGTTGAAAGTAGCTTGAGAATAAATCTGTTAACACTCATCTCGCTCAACTGTGTAAGAAAATGTAAAATCTACCTCTTCCTTCTCTCTGCGGGATCCGTGTGGCATTATGTCGCCTCAAGATTGAAAGTTGGGATGTTTTTTACTCAAATAAAAATAGTTAGGTCAGATATATTTGAGTAACCCTGTTTTCTAAAAATTGGATTGCTGTAATATTTCGGTGGTCAGCCCTGAAGTCTGTAAGTTTCTAATCAATGACAGTGTAATAAATTAGCTTTTTTGTGTGTATTAAATCAGCAATTGAACATGATTTCGAGGTGGTGTTGTGTTGATGTGCAACACTATATGATAGCTAAATAAGGTATGATACCAACTTGAACAATGCGGTATTTGGTAACTCAAGTAAGATGGTATTTTTAGTTTTTTCTGAAAATATATATTTTTTTAGAGGAATCATGGCTTTAATGTCGGGACTTTAACATTTGTTCACAATGCAAATACAGTTTGTTTTCTCATAAAGCCTTACCATAGAAGGGCACCCATCCATTTTCTATACCACTTATCCTGGCTGACTTTGGGTGAAACTGGACTGGACTGGTTGCCAATCAATTGCAGAAGAGATTCACACCTACTGTACATTCACATTCACATTCACAATGCCACTGAGTGGGAACTGAACAAATGCTGCCAGCACTGAATTCAGGCGAATTAATAACTACACCGTTAGTGACTACCCTAGAGGAAAAGTAACCAAAACATTACAATGCAAGTGACAAATAATGGGAAGTATTTTTTCATCTATTTATACTCTATATAGACAGGTATACGTGTATACTTTTTTAAACCTGTCCCATTTAGCATCTACTCCATCCAGTTTGACTGTCCAAAAAAACATTTCCTTCATATTTGCCAAATCTCCAAGTTTCCTCCATCCTCCTCATCTTCCAGTTCACTTCAGTTGACCCCCAGTGTTAAACTTAACCATAACTGCATGCACCGCACTGTCCCCCTCAGGGTCCACAGACGTCCCCGTGTGTCTAGTGGCCACACAAATTGCCTCAATGTGACGTCCACAAGAAGATGCAATCACGTATCTGGAGTAAAGAAACCAACGATTGTGTTAAACTGGCGCAGTCGACCACTCATTGCCGCTGTGAAAGATACGAAGAAAAGATGTGATGTTCTGACTGAATATTTTCAGCTATAATATGACTGAAAGGACATTTTAGAATGACTAACAGAACATTTCTCAACATCCAAAAGCAATTATCCATTCTCAGAAGTGAACATGCAGACTGGCTCTGTCCATGGTGCTGAGAGTGTGTGCACATGAAATGACATACAGAAATAAAGAGCCCCTGAGTATAAAACACAAGGAGAAGCATCGAAAACAAGACATCCTGTATTGGTCTCCAGAAGGGGAATTCAGGTGTTAAGCATTTAGTTCTCTCTTTCACTTCAGTCTTAACCCTCTCCATATCTCCTTCGGGATTCGTTCTTCGCCAAGAGGAAGCGAGCAGGCTCCATGTTAAAGGCAAGGCAGGAGCTCCTAGCGGTTGTAGGTGAAGCATCGTTAAGCGGGGGGAGTTAGATAGCGTTGATACAGTATAACTTGAACTAAAAGAAAAAAGGGTAAATGGTGGGGAAAAACAGTAAAAGGAGAGAGGAACTAATAAATACATTTTTTAAAAAGTGATTCGGAGCTGCTGCAACAGACTGCTGACTCTTAGCGCCTGGAAGTGATTTCTCTTTGACTAATTTGCTCTTTGCTAATAATGTTTTCATTTTGACGAAAGAGGCCTCAGATTAAGTATGCGTACAGTATGTACGTATGTTTTTGGCCATTGGATCAAAAAGGTTTTGTTTCTGTTTATCTCCTTTCCTTTCTTTCTTTTCCTTCCTGCAGTGAGAGATATTTCATAAAGTTTATACTTCATACAGTCAAAATAAATGTCTGTGGAATGGTTTCAATAGAGAAAAGAAAATGAGTAATACACTTGTATTTCGTTTTCCAGTCTGTTTGTCTTCTATAGCCTATAAGGAAAGTTATGAATATGCATGAAGCACACAACTACATGCAGGTGACTACTTGACTCCATGCATTCTCGTTTCTCTCAGGAACAAGGGATGAGGGAAATGGAAGAGTAATCTCGAGGGAATATGCTGTTGTGTTTCCATACTCTCACATGGTGAAAACCAACAGACTAACGATGTAGACTTTAAAAGGCTGTGGTTGAAAGTGTATTTCAAGGGGGAACGATCATTATATAAAACTGTATGCCCGTTCTTTCTAATAAATGTAAACTTTTGGCCTAAATATGCAAAGCACAGATGGTCGCAAGTTTCATTTATTGTGCATCGGTCATTTTTTTACCAGAGAAAATTTAAATCAAAATGATGAATGAAAATTGATGTCTGTCTTTCACACCCGCTATTAAAAGGCACAAAATCAGCTATGGCAATTTGTCTCAAGTTTGATATTTCACATTGCGCATGCCATGTCACCTGACTTTTTTGTGAGTTTTTAGAGATACGAAACGTCGGTCAGACGATTTTTTTGTCTCGAGTCGCAGGCAGAAATGTTTAAGTTACAAGCGCTAGATGGTGGCTGCAAACGTCACAACAAGCAGCATTTTGGAAGATATTGAACAATTCTTCAAAAAACGAGGCATAGTGCTTTCTTCAAGCTGTTTATTGCCACTCCTTGCCACACATAAAACAAAGACAACCTCACATTATGTATTTCACCAAACCACATAATTTTGTCTCACCAAAATCCACTTAATAATCTTAATAATAACACACATAGACAGGCTATAAGCCTTGAAGCAAAGAATATTTGAAGAGAAACGGTGCAGCACAAAATCAGACAATATAACAATACTCACTGGCATACATTCCTTATCCTCTGTAATAAAGGACTAATATTATTACTGCACCATACTGAATAGGAGTGACCTTTTATACACCCCGATATAACAGATTTCGGATAAAACGGACTGTCAGGACCGAACACAATGTGTCCAAAAATTGTTTCCATTTGTCACTACCACAGCTGTTAACAAAGTCTGTTGGTTCCAGAATTGGTCACTGTTGTTTACTGACGCTGTAGCGCAATGCAGGCAAAAAAGACATACTTCCTGTGCCTACGTAGCGGCCATGTTGAATATGGGACAACGGCGGCCATGGTGATGTTGGTTATATCTATTGTCTTATGTGCATGGGGTGCTGCGCAGAGAGAGAGAGTGGCATGACTGCAGTGTTAACTCTGAGGAATACAAAACACAAGTCTCTGGAGTCTGGAACATGCTATTTTTGGTACAGTATGTTTTTTTTTTGGGGGGGGGGGGGGGGCAAGCCGTTGGCCTTTGGCAACGGATTTGAAACTAGGACGCACACTAATTCCTTGCGGCTCATGAAAGTGACTCGCCTATGATGAGTACTGTACGTCAACCATGTCACCGTGACCAAGCACACGGGCGTGGCAAGTTTGGATAAAATGTTAAACTTTCAAACATTTTCAAGGTTTTCTAAATATTTATAACTTTGTACTATACTGGGTGTTTAGCCCACCAAAAAAATACAAAAGAATAATTTTGAACTGTACATTACTATGGGTGCACATGGCCTCAAAAAAAGTGCTTCAATGTACCGAAAACAATCGACCCCCTGCCCATATTAGTCCGTTATATCGAGGTTCCACTGCTGTACGTATATATTATACAGCCATCTGGTGGCCAAGGCATGCACACCAGAAGGGACCACACAATTATTTAAAGCATGAAATCATGATGCAAAACCTTTTTAACAAGACAATGTCTTTGTTGGTGTGTTATATATGAACAGATTTCTGACATTTCCATTTGTTTCAAAGGGAAAAGATGATTTGAGATACGAATGCTTTGAGTTAGCAGTGTGGTCATGAAACGAATTCAACTTGTAAGGCAAGCCACCAGTGCATTTGCATATACTCCTCCCAGAATGCGCAAAATGAACTGCAAGGTAATTTTGCACATTTGCCAGACACAATCCTGGGTACGTCCAGTTAGTATATCAGCTTCCACATCTGTTTACATGAACAATCAAGTTTTTTTCGACACACAGACCTTTCGTTACAATTACAATTTTGGTTTTTAGATGCATGTAGAGTTGAACGAACCGCTTATATTAAGACACATAGGTCCATTCCCAACAGATTTTCTTTCAATATTTTTGATAATTGTTGATGTCCTTTTATCCGGTGTGCAAGATAATTTGGGTTGAAAATGCCCAGAATGTCCTTTTTCAAGCTATTCTAGTTGGTCTTTTTACGCGGCAGTTGAGACGGCTGGATTTCTCTTTAATAAATACATAAATAAGCTCTGCTCTGATTGTATCCCTCATCTTCCCAATTTAAATATGGAAATTGTTTCGCTCTGATTGGCCATTCATATTCATAGCGACCTCGCGTTCACTTCATTGGATGTGGGGGTGTTCTACACTATCATCGTGAACCAGAATTCACCAAGCATTAGGTTGTTCGTCCAGTACTCACAAGTCACAACCCCACTGAAGAGGGGACGTGTCACACAGATGAAGTAAAAGATAGGAGGATAGTTTTAGATTATTGACCACAATTACATTCAACATGATAAATATAGTTAAGTATTGCAGTAAACCACAACACATGTATGCGTTTATATACAGTATTTGCATGGGTCGGTGGCAGGGCGGCTACCCAGCTGGCTGGCTCGCTCTAAACCCAGAAACGCAATTCCAGCAGTGTGTGAAAGCTTATTTTACGAAGTCATCCTCCACAAAATAGGCCGGAACAGAGCACTATTCTGGTTACAAAATGCTTAGGAATTTCTGCCCAAATAAATTGCACAGATATATTGTCACTCAGCAATTTCTCCCGAGATAAGTGTGTGTATAGCAACCACGAAGTCGGCAGGTACTTGAATATTAATTGGTGTAACTACATCACACCATCGACAAAATCAAACCCTGTCGTTTGGCAGCGGTTTTGGTGTTCAAGAGCTTGTGCATTCAATCGACAAACCCCAAAGATGTCAACTTGAAACAGGTTACACACATTTTGACCTTCGTTACACATTAAACAGTAGAAACAATTAGATTCTGATGGCATGGGATATTTAAGAAATAATTGAAAACTGTCCCATGGTCAAACTGCTGCCATCATACAATCTTTACTAACTGTACAGGCAAATTTTAACATTCTTATGGTCATACAAGTGTAAAAGTGAGTTAGCATTGTTAAGAGGTAAGCATGAAACAAAAAACACTAAAGTGTAATGGCAAAGGTGAGTCGTGTTGCAGATGCACCTAACACATCCCATTTTTTAACATTGTAACTGTCACAGAAGTGTAAAATTTAGTTAACCACTGTTAATAGTGAAACAAAAACAAATAACCGTCATATTAACGTTTTACAATTCCTCTCATGTTCTTCTCCTATCAGTCTTTGTTGAGGTTCTTTTTAAAATATTGCTGCATGAAAAAGCAAAACTTGTGTAGTTAATGATTGATGCTCACTGAATTTGAATTGAGCGCTCATTAGGTACGCTGATGTCATGTTTGACTTCAGGGTTTGTGAAACGTAGTTCTTCCAATATTTTTTTATTGCATTCCAAATTGTACAACGTTGGAGGTTGTACTCTAAAATTAATTAGATTTGATCAAAATTACTTGAGGTCAGGGGAAAGATAGTTAAGTGTTGCCATTGTAATAGTCAAAATTGAGTATTATTCGTTTAACATACTTGAAAAATGCAATTAAAAAGTTAAGGGATGACATTTTAGTAAACCCTAGTTTTTTGTACTAACCATTTACCATACCAATTTTTATTGGAATAAAATATTAAGACTGTCACTTTATTATGATGTATGCCACAACTTGACATGCATTCTTCCAATTCTTCAAATTGCCATGCCAATGATGAATTAAATGTCTTAAATGAGATTAAAAATACAAACTCTTTTTGAGAAAATAACAACACCTGGAAAAAGGAAGAGAGGTGGCTGAAGAGAGGGAAAAGAAAAGAGCAGGAGGAGGTAGAGAGGGGATTTAGGGAGAAGGAGAGAGCGGAAGGGGATGAGGGAAGACGAGGGAGGTGAGCGGGGTTAGATGGCGGGAGGAAGCTAATGTTTTTATTTCCCGGTGAAGTGGGACCTCGCATTTACCCAGAGGTCAGTGGTCATAGACTGGGTCGCTCGGGGCGCTGTGAGGGTGGGGGACTATATCTCAGTCGTGAAGAAGAGAGAGAAATAGCAAACACAAGAAGACCAGACAAGTAATGAGAGGAAGATGGGAAGAGAAAGAAGTGAGAGACCGAGTTTCAGTCGGGGGGGATGTGTAAAGGTGCAAAGGTTGCGGCAGGTTGAGGGGTGATAGTACTCAAGGGAGTGGGGACGAAACACACACACACAAGCACACGCACACGCACGCGCACTCACACGCACACACACACACGCACACACTCATACTGTATGTATAAAAGGCACATGAAATAACTCTATATAGATTGAAACTGTATTTGTACAATGAGTTTTCAGTTCTCTCTAGAGTGTAGGCAGTTGACATGTAAATACAATTAAGTGTCTCTCAGGTGTATTGTTAGCAGTTATCTTCTTAAAGTGTTTGACTTGCTGACGGTTACTGCTGAACTGTGAATTGTCAAAGAGAATGTACAGGTATGTATAGATAGATTACAGATATATATATCGATCAATCGATTGATTGATTGATTGATTAAAAGACTGATGTACAAACTATGCATAATGTTATAGTGGACGTCTTTAGGAATGAACCCTCTGCCTTGTTTTTGATGAACACAGCAGCCTGTTATGCTACTGCATTATAATAAATATTTTTGGAGGTGGCATTTGGTGTATATATAAAAAAAAAAAAAAAAGAGAGAACCCTCTTCTTTAGCTTATCAAGACAGTGTGGATGATTTAAATGTAAGCTTCTGACTTTGTGGCACCAGTTTGAGAAGGGGTCTTGAAAGGCATTCATGGAACAATTGATGAATATCCAATGGAAAATTCACACATCTCTTCACCGTTATTGTGCAATCGGTATCAAGACTGAAAAGTGTATGGGCCTGGTTTCTTTAAAAGCCACGTTTCTATTTTGTTCTTAAAGACAGTCATTCACGTCCCACTACGTACTGGATATGTGTATGACGGAATATGATTCAGTCAGCTAAAAATATGAATGGCCTTTCAGCTCAGCCAGCCACATGGATTAACAACTCTTCCAGCTTTTCCACTGGGCTCAAACTCTGCAGCACACACTCTTACACACATACACACACACACACGATGAGCATTGGGGCTGACCCACACTGGTGGAAAGACGTCGCGTGTGAAAGTGGTAAAATGCAGCTGAAAATGGCCCATCAGGATTATAAAATGTAGCACTTTCGCATTTTGTTGAACATTTTGTCTGTTTAGACATTCTGCTGGAGAACAGGAATAGAGGTTTTCTATTTGCAGTGAGAAAACGTGCGTGTCCTTCCTTCCGCTTGGATGTTGATTATGACTTTATTAAAAGGTCCTCGCTGTTGGTCTGACAATATGATAATGAATCACAAGGAAGCATGAATCTATGTGAATCTGATGAGAAATTCCACGCAAAGGCTTATCTATCTTTAGTAATTCCATGAAGAGCGCTGAGGGGCAAAACATGGTGGCCCTCTGCTAATGAAGCTTTCAGCCCTGTGCCACATCCCAACACTGACAGCTGGCAGGGGAGGGGCAGGAACTACATGCCATGAAATAAGAGGGGGTAAAAATTGATTAGCAATTTTCATTTGCGCCAAGCTAAACAAAGGAGCTTTGCCGCCGTACACTCTCTTGATGTTGTCGGGCTGGGATAGAAAGTGATCTTCTGAGACCGCAAGGCATCTTTTGTTTAGATAGAGTGGATGTGGATGTGTGGGGGCAGTTTGTGGAAGGGCAATGGGGACGATGAATGGGATGGTTGAGGTGAGAAACTAGTGAAAAGAGTGAAAATAAGGACAGACAAGATAAGATTGACAAGATGGCATGTGAGGTTACAGTGGAATTTCAGCATGTGACTCAATATAAATATAAGTTGTATAATAAAGTCACTTTATTAAAAAAACTAAGATAAAGTACAGTGGGGCCTTGAGATACTAGTGAACCCGACTTACGAGTTTTTCAAAATACGAGCCATCGTTGAGATACAAGCGCTCGATGGTAGCAGTGAACTCAACTCGCTTCAAAACAAGCAGTAGCTTGGCAGATAGTGAAGCGTTTGAAGCGTGACTGTGGTATTTTGCAGGTGTTGCTGGAATTAATAAATGGTGTATCTTGAGTTTTGTAGTTGCTCCATGGTTATGCGCGGTTTAAGTAATTCATGCTCAACATTACTGGCTGTGAAATAGAAAAAAAAGACTGCTCATTAAAAACCATTATACAACACTAAAATCAGCCTGCTTTTCTATGTCACATGAAGTTCAATTGCTCTTTCTCTATGGTTATTCACTTGTACTCTCTGGCATCTTTTGTATCCTTCGAAAGATACCATTGAAAAAAAAAATGTCAAGAAATGAGATTTATTGACATATTGCGACCTCAGGCATGACGAGGGTTTTATTTGAGTAAAAAAAAAAATCAAAATTGTACCACTTTTGGGACATTCAATGTTGGAGGTTACACTGCATTATGTCAGGTATGTGCATTATAAGCCTGATTCAGTGGTGGAGAACATCTGCAGGAACAAACAAAGAGGGCCGGAAGACAAGAGCGTGTTGTCCAGGGGTTCATTCTGGCGAATGCCCCAATTTGGAAGACTGTCCCAGCATGAAAACAAAAGCACTGTGTGGCAGGAAAAAAAAAAAAACACAGCACCATCACTTTGAGGTGGTTAAATCCACTGAGTACACGGGCTCAGACCATAGATTTTTGCCAACGGTGTAAAAACAAAAACAAAAATACAAAAAACATGATGTGTGCAGTCCTGTGGCCACACCATGTTGCTGAAACATTCTGAAGATCTTTTTGGACATGGCCGAGATGCTTAATTAAAAGTGACACCAATGCAGCTCTGTGTGCGTGCCTGTGTGTGTGTGTGTGTGTGTGTGTGTGTGTTTCATAACCTGGCTTAAACACGCATATAAAGACGCCCTAATTCATGCAAAACAGAGACAAAACTAGCAGATGTTAAGTGAGAAAGAGGAGGGGGTAGGAAAAAAAAATCAACAACTTAAGCAAAACACTACACAACTCTAAATTTAATTTTCTGCAAGATTAAACACAATAATGACTATCTTTATAAAAACCCATAACTAATAGGGTCCAATGAGCTAATCTATAGGCATTGATCTGCTGGGTATCTCACAGACTTGTGGTGCAAAGTGCATAAATAAAAGAGGAAAGAGGGGCGGGTATGGATGGTTTATGAGAGGCAGGGAAGGAAAGAGAAAGTACAACACAGACAACTACATTGAGGAACAAAAACAAGCATGTTTTATGGATAATAATATAGCAGGTTTATGCTTGAAAACAGTAATGATAGATAGCCAAGTAAAACTGTGTTTCCAGAAGGCTTATGGTGTTATTAATGCATTGTCCTTAAATTTTACATTGAAATCAAGATAATTTGCATTCGTCAATCTGCCTCTATTTCACGAGTTTATATTAATATTTGTACAATGTTGAAACCAAACCAAAGTCATTATCCAAGCTCTTTGGCACAGTTTTAAAAAAAATAATAAAATATGGATGATTGGCTCCTTTTTCCCCCATCAAAACTAAATGAAAGGAGCAGCCAAAACATATTGAAATAAAACAATTCACTTGCCGTTTGGAAGCCCAAATACACCTTAACATAACACCTGAACGTCCAACACTTTTCTCAAACTGACCGATTTATCTTTAGAGGACGTGTTGGAGTACCATGAGTACTTTTAACTGTGGAGTTGCTTGCTGATACCATATGTAGCCATATGTCCATCCATAGGCCTATTCCTTTGTTTTTCTAGGGGTGCACCAATGCTGATACCAATATTGGTGCAGATACTGTACAGCTGTACTGGTTTAAAACATTTAAAAACATTCTGATACTGTGACACCCGATATCCAACATGTCATATACCAACTATATTGTTATGTCCTCCCTGATCGTGCGGTCTGCAGTTCGGCAGATAGCAAACAGTCCCTAACCCTAACCCAGCATATATTTAACCCAACACTTACTTCGTCTTACAAACACATAGCTTCATCTCCGCTCGTTTAATGCCAAGTCATAATGCAAAACGCCAAGCTAAGGAACAGCATCAATGCCGCCAACCTTTAAATAACAAATATACGAACACATACGGCACAGCAACATATACAGAAAGATGATATAAAAATACTCAAGCATAGATTGCTCCCTCTCTGTGAAAACCAAGCTCTATTAGTCAAGTACAAATGATACTCTCTTCTTCTTTGGGTCTTTTCGTCACTTGTGTTATCTGCATGGGATGTGCTACACTGTCCCCGTGGACGCCAGGGCCAAGGCACACACAACAGAAGTAGCACACATACTGTATTCCTAGAATAGGATTATTCAGTATGTAGAAGAACACAACTCAACCCAACTAACACAACAAATGGTGGACATACAACGTATTCTTGGGGGGGGGGGGAATTATTTTTCTTTTAAATGTAGGTTTACTCCCCCCTTTAAGTAAATTCCCATTCTCTAAAATTAAAATGTTTTTTTTTTGTCTTTTTGAGTTTGTGCTAATCCTGTAACAGCTGTCTAGTTTTATGCAAAGAAAGCAGAAACTATATAATGCAGTTAGAGATAAAACAATATTCTATTTTTAACAGACTGCAAGGGCAATTTGAAAACTACTCATATTCTACATAGCTAATCTTGTACTTGACATTTTTTTAGAGGCTCACTGACGAAGAACCAAAGGTGGTGATGTGAGGAGGAGAAGGAGGAGCAGGAGGGATGGAGTGAAATGAAACAATCCTCATCTGAAAACGGACAGAAGCTTAAAACCAGAGAGGGTTTCTTGCGTTAATCCCTATGGATTAAGCTTCTAAATACTCCTATTCAAGCCAATTAATTCATGCATATATCACTCCCCGGCTCTTTTCATGTCATTTAAGATGATGGAGGGCAACGTCCTGGGAACTCAGGGGGAGGTTGGATGTGTATATCGAAATTAATGCACACAGCACTCTCACTATGGGATCATGCAGCTCCGTACACTGTGATGCAGCATATATATACACACACACAGACAGACTTCAGCGCTGATGTATACATTGAGATCTTAAAGAGCAAATGAGGCTGCAAGTGTGAGGACCGAGAGGGGCCTCTAAAAAGTTGACTGACGTATTCTGACATCTGAATACTAATCATGAGATCAACCTCTGGCTAAATCTACAGGATCTCACCGGGGTTTCTGGCTGTGAGTAGCATAAAAAGGATTAGCAGTAAATACAGCAGGCTTAAGGAGAACAGAGAGACACCAGTGGACAGTCTCGACGACTTGAAACTAAAGGTTGACAAGAGGAACCAATGGAGACATGAATGACAATTAAAGATGCAATTGAACAGAGAAAAGTTCCAAAAACTCAAGACTGATTTGGGCTTAAACAACAGTAATGCATATCCATTCCAAAGTTGCCTAATGTTTGTTCAACCTGGTCTATGTCATGACTTGGCTTGGTCTTGTTCTTGACTATGTCACGTGTGAGCCAAGCCTCCACAAAGCACATCCGAGCCATACTTCATGAATCTGCTCGACCAGGTTCACGCCATGGTTTACGTCAACCATAAAGTATCAGCTCGACACTCATGGAAGCCTGACTGACCAAGTACTTGAGAGTATATGGGGCATTTGGTATTTGGTATAACTACTGGTATTGAGAACAACGAAGAAGTCATCAATGTATTGAACCATTACCCGTCAGTTGCAGTAAAACACTTCATCCATCCATTTTCTATTTACTATACTTGTCCTCAATAGGGTTGCGGGTGAGTCGGAGCCTATACAAGCTTATTTTGCGCAAAACTACACTTTGGACTGTTTGCCAGCCAATCTCAGGTGATATAAACAAATAGAGCCGTGAACCTTCACTGGTCTCATGATTGGATGCCAATATTGCAATGCATCATGATGTATTCACACTCACATTCACAGCCATGGACAATTCAGAGTCGTCAATATGCAATATTTGGAATGTGGGTGGAAGTCAAAGTACCCGGCCGGAGAAAAGCCATGCAAGGAAAACATGCAAACTGGAAGGAAACCTAAATATGAACGTGTGTAATATAAATGATCAGTAAATGTCGGCTGCATATCACCAAGATGGAGCCTTGAACATTACCAGTGGCCATACATAATTTGCTTCTAGCCATGTGATTGTTGTACTCGCTGTTATAAAGTGTGCTTGTGTCTCATTCAGAGGTACAGTGTGAAGCTACAGCATTTAGAAAGTGTCCGCTATGAGCAGCAGTGAGAGACTTGCATACTGTGCAACCTTTGAGACTGCTGCTACAAATGGAAATCACTCACCCTCACAACGTTTCATCTCTCTTTCTCCTAGTCAAAAGCTCTGTTCCATCCTTAATGTCCATCTTACGTTAATAACAGACACTTGGCATGCTGATCTGACTGACACCAGTCTCACCGACTGACCGGCACAGCTCGCGAACTAGCCAGTGACACGCTTAAATTATTGAGTGTGTGACCTCAATTGGTTAGCTGGAGCAGGCCACTACGTACTGCACAGTCAAAACATGCTCACCCTGTAGACGCGGTTATAAATTCTAAAAATAAACCATGGCCTGTCATCTCTGAGAGAGCATAGTAGAGTCCCGATGCAAATTAATAATAACAATACAAAAATAACTAATAATTATTAAAAGACTGATTGGACACATTAAGAAGCTTTTGCTGCCATGAAAGACCATGAAAACACAGCCTCAGACATGCTATCTATGCACATAGTGTGCTAATAATTTGAAATCTATTTGCTGAGTCTGTTGTACTCGTCCCATCACGAAAGATCAAACAAACCAGACACATGATTCCCACAAGGCCTCATATGACATGGTGCAACCTGGGGATTTTTTGGATAACGCGATGGCATCCGCACTCGTGAGTGCATTTCCGCTGGCTGGACTTCAGTGTCCATGTGAAAGGAGAGAATGTTTCGTTTGCTTGCCAAATGTCATGGTGTCAGCCATTTGGCACTCCGTGCAGTAATCTTCTGCTGTAAAGACATATAGCTCTTAAACTCTTTCAGAAATATGAGTAACGCGTTGGCTTGTATTATATGTTCACGCGTGTAACCCAACTGATTGTACGACATGCTGTGTGCATTATGTCTGATGACTGGTTACAAATAGTTCAGTGGGACAGGTTGTCTCGCAAACTTCATCTGCTTGATACACATCCCCTTAACTACAAGCCCAACGGATTCTCCCTCTTTATAATGATTAGTCGTTTGAAAGTGTGTTATTAACCGAGAACAGTATTTTTTGTTTACATTATTCTGTTTCAGTAATATCGCTAGGAACCTTGTGATTTCTGCAATGATGTGATTGTGTGCTAAAAAAAAAAAAGGCATTATTAGAGTGTAATTTCCACCTCAAAACCAAAAGATTAAAATGATGAGGAAGTCACAGAAAATAACAAACCAAAAATTAACTTACAATCACAGACGGATCCCACACAAATATAGCCAGATTCCATTCAAATGTTATTGCAGTCGGGTTCATTTGAAGAATATGGTTCTAGAGAGTCTTAGCCAAATAGTTATTTTTAACTTACTGTCACTATAACAACAAACAAAGCAAAAAAAAAAAAAATACTATGTGCTTGCTAGAAATTGTGTTTTTCCTTTCCGTCCAGATCTCGGTAATCCACAAAAGTTGAAATAAGGTAACTGGACTTTTTTTGGTTTTGAAAATTGCTGTGTTTTTTCTTGTTTTCCAAAAATATCTGAACATGACTTAGGCAATTATGCTATTAGGCTAACGATATGTAAAGTGACTTTACATCGTGTATGTTGTGAACTGGCACTATAACAAGTATATGCGTACATAAAATGTACTTGTCTTTATTCATATAAAAGAAAGTTTAGCAACTAAATACATTGGGAATAAGCTACAAGGCAATTTGTTGCCATCCTAAAAACTTTATCATAGAGGCATTTTCTAGCTTGTGAGGTCCGGTGATCGCATACTGATTTCATACATGAAGACAGTTACACGTGTTAAGGTTCGTGGGACTTCTCAATACGTTTGGACAAATTGTACAACTTCAGGGGCTTTCCACTTGAGACATTCCACTACATGTCTGCCATGTGCTTTTGCCACAGTCCTTGCCATTGGTGAAAATGTAGTGCTTAACCTTTTGGAATATATTCTATAATAAATTGACTTTTGAATCTATGAGGTATGGCCCTGTGTCCTTATTGTCCACTTTATTTGTTTTTAAATGTGTCAAAATCTGCAATCAGCGTCTCACGCCGGCAGATTATAGAGATGATCAGTAGCCAAAGTGTCACCAGTTTGGCACGTCAGAACACAAGCAATAACACACTCGCACATACACACAACACAGATGTCTCGCATGTTACTCACGCCGTCCTCCGGCTCTCTCAAAGAGTTGTGGTGCAGTTTTCAAGGACGCGGCTGTCTCACATCTCTCGTCACTCTGGCATAATTTGTCTCTCCCACACTCTCATGTGCTTCTCAGCTATAGAACGCTGCCGTCCTCCTCTCCTCTCCCGGTTAGCAGCGGAGGGGCAACGCTCATTCTGTAACGCCATGGAGCAAGGCTACGCTTTTTCCTCAAGTGTCTGGTGGTACGAAAAGGAGGAAGTGAGACACAGAGAGGGAGGGAGAAAAAGGTGGTGCTGGACAAACTGACCACATGGTTGTGCCACTCCGGGACAGCAGCCCACGGAAGACAGCCAGACAAATTCGCTATGAGGAAGAAAAAAAAAAAGTAGTTTTAGTTGAGAAGCTTTATGCACTACATACATCTGATTGACAGAAAATACATTAATGGACAAGCTTAAGAGGGAAATAAGTATAAGCTGTGCTTACTCAAGAGAATGGTAAGACTTTTTAATCATTAAGATTTTTCCTGCCACATTGATAAACAAGCAACTTCTAGCTAGCAAGATCATCCATTCATTCATTTTCTCTTTCCTCATTAGGGTCGCAGGTGAGCTGGAGCCTATCCCAGCTGACTTTGGGCGAGGAGGGTGGGGGGTGGGTACACCATGACCTGGGCGCCAGGGCACATATAGACAATCAACATATTCGTAACTCAGCACAATTTAGTCTTCAATGAACATAACGTATGTTTTCAAAATGTGGGAGGAAGTCAAGAGTTCTTTGAGAAAACCTGTGCATGCAATCACAGGGAGAAGATTCAAACTCCACACATAAGGGCCTGAGGTGAGATTTGAACCCATAAACTCTCAACTGAGAGGCAGACACGCTTAATCACTAGGACACTACAAAATTTGAAAAACATTTTTAGAGTTGAGCAAATTCCTGAAGGCTAACGTGAACAAACTGCTTGACTCCATACAAAACGTTATGTACACATACACTGTACTAGCAACTAAGATAGGCATGAGGATTCACTTTCTGCATAGGGATTGACAGGTTACATTGATTCATGACTGGCATGGGTGGAAGAAGCTCAAAAGACTATCCAACAATGATGTATACATTAGTCTACGATGTAATCACATGCTGCTTAAAATGATGTTCCTTCATATCTCACGGTCATCGACACAACTTTCCCAAAGCACTCTTTGTGCCAAAGTAGGTACCATACAATCTTATTGCTCAACTCTGAACACTTGTATCTGTAGCTAGCGTGTATGTACTGTAGATGCTTTTAACAAGAACCATTAATTTAAAGAAGTACAGCAAGACCAGAATTATAAGGCCGATGAATTCCTATGACTTTGTATCATACATTGTATCATACATATATCTAGATGCAATAGATCATCCAACATTTTGTGACACTGGGTGAGATACACGTGTATTAATTAAGGTTATGTGGATTTATAACACAAGTGCAAAAATGTATTCAAGCATTCTTTAGAACAGGGGTTTCCAACTTTGTATAATATTTTAAACTGAGAGCTACTTCTTATCTACCAGGGCTGCCAAACTATAAAAAATTTACTTCCAAAACAATTTGGCCAAATTTGTCTGAATTTCCATCATTTCAAAATTTGGTCAAGAACATTACCTTGCGACAGTCATAATCATAATTGGTAATAAATTATGGCTTCAATATTTGTCATTTTAATGTTTTTATTATTTTATTATTACATCAACCTTGTAATTGCGGACGGAGTTGCAGCCTGAATCAAAGTACCAGTTTATGAGATTTTGACGTTCCATCATCAAAATTATCTTTGTCTATGCATTAATTTTGTCAATTCTGTTTTCAACCCTGGTAACAAAAAAAAAAAAAGCAACTCTATTAAAGCAGATTAATCAGATCTCAAACATCAAAATTAAAACTCAGTACTCTATATATATTACAAACAAACAAATAACATTGCTTGTAGATTGAATTAGATTAGTTTATGTATGGACAATAGTTTGGGTTTTTATTTTGTGCAATGTACTTTTTGTACATCTTCTCTTGCATGCTATTTATACTACATATTTATATTTCCTATAGCCACAACTGCTGCTAAAACGATGCAAATTTCCCCATTGTGGGACTAATAAAGGTTATTTTATATTAAAAATATTTATTCAGAATAATATAATTTTAACCTGCCCATGTTCTGAAGTGACGTGTGCAGTAACGAACCAATTCATTTTCCGGTTCAGACGCGGCATCCTATGTGGACGTGTATAATTTTATATTTATAACAATGAACACGTTTTAATTGGCTTATCATTTTGTTGTTCAGAGTTGGTTATGCTCCGCGAAAACGCAGTTCCAGTCAGACCTATTTGACAACTGTACTGAATCACCAAATCACTTATTTCGATGTTTTGGAACTGCTTGTAAGAATAGCTTAGCAATAAGCATGGCTTTGCCATCGTCTTCGTCTATCCACTCCTCGTCCTCCCTGTGTGGCACTTTTGTAAGCAGCATGGTAAGAAGTGAAGCTTATTCGCTACCATGAGACGATGATCAGTGACTTACAACGCATTGACACCAGACGCAAGGAGAAGATTCGCCTCTGCGGCTTGGCAACCAGGCGGCGTAATAAAATAGCGTGCACCAAGCAAGCTGTTCAATGTGGACGTGACGGAAAATGTCAGATGCTGGATGTTTTTTGGCCGTAACAAGTGATTTCCATAACAAAATATGGACATTTCGTTTGGCAGCTCTGTGAGCACTGATTATGTCATGGTCTGTGTGCTAGTTTAGATTAGATTAATTTAGATTAATTGTGTTTCGTGTTTTGCTGTGTCCCATGTTGTTCATGTCTTGTGCTTCGTTGTTGTGTCCATCTATTCTCGTCAACCCTCTACCTTGTGTCAACTAATCAGCTCCCTCTAGCCACTCGTGTCTTGTCCAGGTGTTCCTCGTCATCTTGTCAATTTTTTTTTGTATTTACAACCCCAATTCCAATGAAATTGGGACGTTGTCCATCCATCCATCCATCCATCCATCTTCTGAGCCGCTTATCCTCACAAGGGTCGCGGGAGGTTCAACATAAATAAAAACAGAATACAATGATTTGCAAATCATGTTCAACCTATATTTAATTGAATACACCACAAAGACGGCACGGTGGACGACTGGTTAGCGTGTCTGTCTCACAGTTCTGAGGACCAGCGTTCAATCCCCGGCCCCCCCTGTGTGGAGTTTGCATGTTCTCCCCGTGCCTGCGTGGGTTTTCTCCGGGCACTCCGGTTTCCTCCCACATCCCAAAAACATGCATGGTAGGTTAAGTGACAACTCTAAATTGCCCGTAGGTGTGAATGTGACTGCGAATGGTTGTTTGTTTGTATGTGCCCTGCGATTGGCTGGCAACCAGTTCAGGGTGTACCGCGCCTCCTGCCCGATAATAGCTGGGATGAGCTCCAGCACGCCCGCAACCCTAGTGAGGAGAAGCGGCTCAGAAAATGGATGGATGGACACTAAAAAGACAAGCTATTTAATGTTCAAACTTATAAACTTTATTGTTTTAGCAAATAATAATTAACCTAGAATTTTATGCCTGGAACACGTTCCAAAAAAGATGGGACAGATGGCAAAAAAGACTGAGAAAGTTGAGGAATGCTCATCAAACACCCGTTTGGAACATCCCACAGGTGAACAGGCTAATTGGGAACAGGTGGGTGCCATGATTGGGTATAAAAGGAGCTTCCCTGAATTGCTCAGTCATTCACAAGCAAAGATGGGGCGAGGTTCACCTCTTCGTGAACAAGTGCGTGAGTAAATAGTCGAACAGTTTAAGGACAATTTTCCTCAACGTACAATTGCAAGAATCAGGAGAAATCACTGCATGTAAGTGGCAAGGCCGAAAACCAACATTGAATGCCCGTGACCGTCGATCCCTCAGGCGGCACTGCATCAAAAACCGACATCATTGTGTAAAGTATATCGCCACATGGGGTCAGGAACACTTCAGAAAACCAATGTCAGTAAATACAGTTCAGCGCTACATCCGTAAGTGCAACTTGAATCTCTACTATGCAAAGCAAAAGCCATTTATCAACAACACCCAGAAACGCCGCCGGCTTCTCTGGGCCCGAGCTCTAAGATGGACTGATGCAAAGTGGAAAAGTGTTCTGTGGTCCGACGAGTCCACATTTCAAATTGTTTGTGGAAATTGTGGATGTCGTGTCCTCCGGGCCAAAGAAGAAAAGAACCATCCGGACTGTTATGGACGCAAAGTTTAAAAGCCAGCATCTGTGATGGTATGGGGCTGTGTTAGTGCCAATGGCATGGGTAACTTACACATCTGTGAAGGCACCATTAATGCTGAAAGGTACATACAGGTTTTGGAGAAACATATGCTGCCATCCAAGCAACATCTTTTTCATGGACGCCCCTGCTTATTTCAGCAAGACAATGCCAAACCACATTCTGCATGTGTTACAACAGCGTGGCTTCCTAGTAAAAGAGTGCGGGTTCTAGACTGGCCTGCCGGCAGTCCAGACCTGTCTCCCATTAAAAATGTGTGGCGCATTTTGAAGCGTAAAATACGACAACGGAGACCCCGGACAGTTGAACAGTTGAAGCTGTACATCAAGCAAGAATGGGAAAGAATTCCACCTACAAAGCTTCAACAATTAGTGTCCTCAGTTCCCAAATGTTTATTGAATGTTGTTAAAAGAAAAGGTGATGTAACACAGTGGTAAACATGAACCTGTCCCAACTTTTTTGGAATGTGTTGCAGCCATAAAATTCTAAGTTAATGATTATTTGCTAAAAACAATAAAGTTTATCAGTTTGAACAATAAATATGTTGTCTTTGTAGTGTATTCAATTAAATATAGGTTGAACATGATTTGCAAATCGTTGGATTCTGTTTTTATTTATGTTTAACGCAACGTCCCAACTTCATTGGAATTGGGGTTGTGCTTTCATTCTGTTTGTGTTCCTGCATTGTCGTTAGTTGTAAGCCATCTTTCCAAAGTCATGTTATGTTTTGATGAGTTTATCCCTCATTTCTTTGTTACTTGGAACCTTTCTTTTAGGACTTTGTTAATTAGCATTTTCTACCTCCATGACCCTTGTTTGCCTTTTTTTTCTGAATTAAATAGCATTTTGAGATTCTTGCACTCCTGCCTTGCCTCTCTGCTTCCCTGCACTTGGGTCCTCCACCTTCTCGTCTCCAACACCATGAAAACCAGTGCCTGACAGATTAAAGTGAAGATCTACCAGTTTGTTTTACACTTCAGGAAAATAAATACACCAAAATTACCTTTAATTACATGCCTTTATTAAAAGAAATTATATCACTTTACTGTATGTGAAGACACTGATTATGTTGATAATTTGAACAATTTATCAAGCTAAAGAAAAACGATATACTGTATCAATATGGAAGCCTTTATTTCTGTAAAGTGTTTACATCTTCAAATGATCACTTCTATAACATTACTAGGACGTTGCAGTATCCAATTTTCATAAAAACCACTAACACTGTCTAACTGAGCTATTTTTAGAACTGGCCCACTGATGGGGTCCTAAGGGGTGACTTGTTGCTCGTGGGCCTCATTTTGGTCTCCTTTGCAGATTAAGCACAATGTTGTAGTCTTCTTACAAATGCTTTGTCTGCCCGTCTTTAATGTTTTTATATGCAGTAAATTATCTTACATTACTTTGCTGTTGACAGGGGCAATGCAAATATACCCGCCTTTCCACAGGGCCAAAGGGAAGCCATGCTTATGCATTTATAAAGAAGCAACAATTGATTTGCTGTGGGAAATGAAACACATCAGCACTGGCTTATCACTCTTGGGATCAAGTGTACTTTTAGTTACAGAGACATCACTACTTTGAGTGTTTTTTTCCCCTTTCTTTCCTCCTCACACACTGAAAACACCATCGAGGTTTACATTGGGAAAGGTACGGCCTGCGGCCACATCCGTCCTGTCCATAGTCTTTTACTCGCCCTCGGTGTCTTTACGAAATCAAAATAAAAACCCTAGCCATCAAGAATATGAGATAAGAAGACTATAAACACAGTGAAGTAAGCAAACTAACAATCAGTGTCATCAATCAAAATTTCATTAGTTATCAAAGTTTGAATTGTATTCTTCTTTTTACACTTTTACATTTGTGTGAAGGTTTCTTTGATTCAATGACTATGAAAATGTGGCCATGTATGTCCACGTGCCAAAGTTGCTAATAAACAAAGTGAAAAGGATAAAAGAGGAGGACAAGGAGGAATGAGGGTGAACATACGAGTGTGGTGCAGGTAAAGATGGTGGAGGGCAAGGACAGGGGTGTAGGGTGTAACTCACTCCTGTCCCCATCACCCAGTCCTAATTTACCCGGAACAATCAATCACATGAGGAGGCAGACACTGATAGAGGACTAACGTGCAACAGGATCCACCACACACATACACAGGCACGCACATACACCAGGAGACTGAGGGTTTGAATGCAACAGGATCTATCCACACACACACTATTTTGCTGACTTGAGGAAATAAAGTTTGTGGCTCATATCTGTAGCCTCCACACTCAGACTTCTAGCAACTAGGCTGTACTGTGGACCAAAGTCACCTCCACTCTGCGAGGTCCATAGTGTGAGGTCAGGGCCCATGGGAGATAGCGGGGATAGGAGGGTGCACATGGAGAACTCAGCAGTGCGATGTAAAATTAGGACAGAAACAGTGTCATTTTACAGTATCTTTCATGTTTTCTGCAAAAAATAATATCATAACACAAAACATGTACAGACAGTCAAAGATACCAGTTAAGAAGATTTTAAAATCATATCCGTTTTAACACTGAATCTGAACTTCCGCAGTGACTTATTGCAACAGTGTACAAGACTGAATCTAAAATTAGTTGTATTATTTATCACTAATTTGACTTAAGACTAATTGAAGTAGTGCTTCATTTATTCAGTAAAACATCCAAAGCACCTCTCTGTTTGTTTGTTGTGCCAGGAGACATCTCCATTATTTATTAGAAAAGGATGTCACATTTAATTTAAGCCAAGACCACTATTAATAAAAATGGAGTACAGGTAGGTTAGCAGACAAAATAAAACACGGACATTATCCGTGAGACTTTTACAATAAAAGTCAGACCTGGATTAAAGGAGTCAGTCTATATTTCTATTTAGATTCAATACAGCTTCAATATATTCTTTAATCAATTAACAAAGTACATCTATCTTGAACGTTACAAGGTTTTGATGTGGCAGAGGTGTGTGATTCAAAGTCATGTTTACCTCAGCACTGTACGAGTCATTGAGGTTGTAAATTGATGTAAATCTTGCCTTAATTTTGCTACAGGTTTGCCAATCTCATGCCATTAAACGTATAGCCTGCATAGCACTTCCATTGATTAACAAACGACAACAGCGTCAATGTGTCACAATGTGCACTTGAGGTCAGGGACTTAGTGCCTAATTTCAACTCTTTGCCCACCATCCCGCTGTCTCGTGCTCATCTATTCGCCGCTTCCACCCCCCCTCTGTCTAAATAGATATTGAAGTTTTTCTATTTAGGGCAGAAGCTGTTTAACTTCCTTGAGGTGGGACGTGAAAGGCAGGCAGAGGGCCATCCATCTCGCTATCCACCTCGTGACATCTTTAAACGCTATCGACACCCACGGCCAGCATTAACATGCAAAACGGCACTGCATGTTTGATTTGATTAGCTCATTGCACGCACTTTCTCTTGCGTTGGTGAAGACATTGTGGCTGCGCTCATAGGGACTGTGTGTCCACATTTCCACAATACAACAGTTATCTTCAAGTTTTAGGGCAAGCGCGAGTAAATTTTTGTATTTTTTTCTGTGCATGTTTAAAATAAATGTTTCTTGTACAGAGGACAGCTTTGTCAAAATGATCCCCATTCAAACGAATCAGAAAAAACATGAAATAAAAAATAAACTGGAAAAAGAAAACACTATGCTTGCCGGGTCAATACCACGTGTGCACTGTATATGTGTCATGAGCTTTCTGAAAGTGAAATTCGCAACATCCGTCTTGAAAAAACGAGCAATTCCAGTAACAGGAATAAATCTGACCAATTTTCTTTCAAATCATCAATTTCTACTTAGTTATCTTGTTTCCATTATGCAAAAAGAATGTTGCATGAATGAACAAAAAAATTACACCACTTCTCATAATGTACTGGTAAATAAGTTTTTCCACAAAAGAAAATTGTGGGATTTTGTATGAAAATGTTTTAAATTATCATGTCATGTTTTTTTTAAATGACCACAGTCCTTTCCCACAATTTGTTTTTGACTGCACCAAACAAGCATTATACTGTAAAATGCTACACAATGACATGCTAAGACACATCTAATAACATGTAAATAAACAGAAATAATAATAATAAGTTATAATAATAATAATAATAAAATAATGTTACACAATATTTAGTATGTTTTAAGAAGAGTGGTTCTCAAACCTTTTATGCCACGTACCACCTAAAAAATTACTGAGCTCTCCAAGTACCACCATAATGACGGTATATATACAGTAGCGCAGGAGGCCTGTGTGTTCATTCCTAAAAACTAGAATTCACATTGTAAGCCACTGTGACATTGTGCACAGAATAAAATGAATAATGCAATGAAAATATATTGCACATAAGTTAAATAAAAATTGCAAAAAAAAAAATGTAATCAAATGTTAAATACAACTGAACTGTAACTGTACAACAGTGAGTAACTGTACATCTGAACTGTCACTGTACATCAGTTCGTATTTTATTTAATTCAGTGGTTCTTTCGCATACCCCATGAGGAAGCCCAAGTACCACTTTTTGAGAATCACTGCTTTAGAATATTTGTTGTTGTAATGTTTGGGTGAGGAGTTTGTTCAGATTATAAACCTGTCTCTTTAACATCATAATAGGCGAACCTTCTTTGGGCAGTCCGAAGTGTTATGCATTAATGATTGTGTTTCGTTTTTCTGAAATACATTTATGTCAGTAATAATGTCACTAATTAATATTTGAATTTTGGCATTTCACGAACTGAATCTCCAAATGTCGCCAGCTGCTAAATAACCCCGTCAATTTGATGCGGCGATGAACATGAGTTTGTGGTACACCTCATCAGACTGTGGAGGTGTACCTAATGTTGTGTCTTGTAAGTGTATTTACACTGATACACAGTTCAGTTCATGGAAGCACTGCACTGTAGGCTTGTGCCAGCAGAGTACTGTATCTTTGCTGCCACCTAATGCAGCTCTCACACACTCCGTCTCTTTTGTCTCCAGGTCAAGATGGGGACTTTTAAGGATGACAATAGTTAGTGAAGAACACTAGGTTACAGGCTCCTGTTAGACCAAGCCTGTGATTTTGCTTTCATAAGAAATGTTGGTGATATGCTAATTTAATCATTTTTGTCTACTCTTTCCTCCCCTTCTCTCATTCTATTTAGCCCCCATCAATCTAATCACCCCTTGTGGATTCCTTAACACACACGGACGCTGTCAGCGGCCGCTTTAGCACAACATCATCTTATTCTTTCACGCAGCCCCCATGCAGAAATCGCTAACGCACACGTATGCACACCCGCTCACACGCGTGCCCAATGCGTTTCATTTTAGTGATGGTTCTCTTTAATTATTATGAAAATTAAATCAAATGTAATCAGCGGATTAATGCGAGCGATGAGATAATTCAGCCGCATGGTAATGAGATCAGAGTGGATCATCTATAAATCTCCAACAAAACGCTGTGAACGAGCCGGGCTAGAGGCTCCCGGCCCCACGAGATGGGATGTAAAGTCAAGTCACCCTCATGTCTGGCAAATGAATCCTAAGATCACTTTCATGCGCTGACAAAAATATTTTGGAGACATATTCTCATCGTGGCAACCATCCTACCTCAGTCTTTAAGGGCAAGATATGTTAAACGCTCCAGATCAGATGGGAAACATGACCTATTTGTTAATATACTGCATATTTTACAGTAAAGCAACACAAAGCAAATAACAATGTTACTTGATACTATATATCAAAATGTTTTTCGGTCAGGACTCATTTATTGTTGGATATATAGCACCTCCCTGGCATCCAAACAAAATATATTTCTTCATATACTGCACATTTCTGAAGTGTACATTCATTCAAACCAAACATCTGTCAGGGCTAAGGTAATAAATGGGATGGAGGCCTTTATTTATAAAATTGTAATTTGTTTTGTTCAATAATATTTCTATCATTCTTCACAAATACATCATGATGGTTGGTGTATATTAATTCTTCATATTAGAACACATTTCAAAATCTCAGTAGCAGCTGGTAATACTGCACACAGACGTTTTACTGTGACTCAGTAGGTGCTGCTGTTTTTGTTAACAACAGCATTAAATGGGCTCAGCAGTTAATACAATTTTATTGTGAAGAAGAGCATTGATTAGCTGATGTAAATACAGATCAACCAAATGTTTTTTTTTTTTTTTTTTAGTAGTCCTCGAGCATACTTGTGAAAGACAAAATAGTGTAGAGGCGACTATTTGAGGAAATGTGGTGTAGAAATATAAAAATACCAAATACAGATTGCTGTAGTATACGTACATAAGAACATACCACATTGATTTGTTGATATATGTTTTTGACAATTTAGTTTCTAGAATTCTTCAAAAGGCACGTTTTGCCTCTCATCCGAGCAGGCTTCATCTGTCCTAACTATGCCTTAACTAAGGCTTGTTGCATGAACTGATGAAGCCTGCTCGAATGAGAGGCGAAACTTCTCCCAAGACAACCAAAACAGTCCAGTTGCAATCAATCCAATGCACTGGGAATTAAATGATCTGGATGAATGAGAATATTCACAGCCATTCAAAATAACTTGACTCAGTGGAAAAGTCTTGCTTGGACCAATTAATAATCGATAGAATTTTGGCATAATTTAGGGTGTTTCTGCATATTGAGTGCAAAAAAAAATTAAATAAAACAATGAAAAAATGTAGAAAATAACGAAAAAAATAAAACAAATTAAGAAGCTACAAGCAGCAATTAACCAGCCCTTGCACCCTCAACACCCATCGAAGACACATCAAAATAAGGAGGTGTGCTAGACGGAGGACAATACAGAAATTGGAGTACCAAAGATACTGCAGCCATTACTTTCCGCCAACAAGAAGGACTTATGAATCTTAAGAGCACACAACACTTTAAGTCAGACTTTAACCTTGCAGAGTTGAGTTATTAAAGTTGCGTGTTTTATGGCCAGTCATCAAACTTTTTTTACAACGCTCCGCCCACACGAACATATGAAAATGTTTTCACAATGCAATGTTGCCCCTGTGTCTTTTGGTAGCAATCGGACAAAATTTCAAGGAAAAGTACGTCTTTGAAGGAAACCTGGAAATTTTGGCACACAACGTGAGAAGGAACCTATAAAATGTGGGGATTTATCAGCCCTATTTTTCAACCCTCATTTGAGAATAACTGTGGTATAGCACCACTAGTGGTACGCAGGCTCCCTCTAGTGGTTTGCCAAAGACTCACCACCTGTACAGTTCGGTTGTATTTAACTTTTGATTTCAATACATTTACATTCAATCTTTCAAAACTGTTCATTTTCTAATTCATGTAAAATTTGTATTTAACTTTTATGTGCAATATATTTGAGTTTCATTATTATTTAAGTACAGTGTTTTTTTTTCATTTTCCTACATTTAAGTGCAGTGTTAATGTTCAAACTCTGCATAATGTTACAGTGCCTTACAATAATATTTCTCCCCTATAAAGGAAAAAAATATCTGTCTAATTTTTGATTAACACTCAGTCAGGCCTTCTGTGCTACTGTTGGTCATGATGGTGGTACTTGGAGAGCTATTTTATTTAGGTGGTACTTGGGGTGGAACCTTTCAGAATCAGAGCTCTTCTCTATCCCTCTCCTCTTTCTATTTTCTTTCTTTTATGCCATAGCTTATCTTTCCTTTCACTCAGACGATTCTCACTGTCTGTCCTCCTTAATCACAGAGTGTGGTGGAATTGATAACCTTCCATTACCATATGTTGCTCCGTGATTAATGTTCTCAGGTCATCCTCATTCTTTCTCATTCACAGCTCATGTCATGGCCCATAAACGAATACCTAAAAGAGATCCGCAAGATGATTCCCACTCCAAGAGGGCACAGTGAGTGCGGGTGCTTGGCGTTAATCTTGAAGTCTTAAAGAGGGCTGTTAAGAGTACTGTAAGAAAGTAAAAAGAAGACACAAGAGAAGAGCGAGGGGTCTTCTTTCTTTGACACTGAATGAAATATTTAGTTCCATTTTGTCTGGCCGAGCAGGTGTCAGCATTCTGCCAAATTGAGTTATTAGGGGATAAATCTGAGGCAAGCGCTGATTTGTTGCATCCATCACGGCATATTTATTAGCTACCTTAATTCTGTTATGAATCTGTTGATAACAAGTGACAAGTATTGTGCTAAGGAGGCAGAAGCTCCCATCATGGGAGGAAAAGCTATCTTCTTTATAATTAAACACTTTTTGGTATCAAGGAGTTGCCTGTCGAAATTACGTTTGTAGGGTGTAACTAAGAGAAAATCTATTATAACCCACCTCTAACCTATGATGATGATGAGGTATTATGATGGTACCGTATATATATATATATATATATAAACAGCAAAAAAACAGAGCTTGTTCAGGGTCAAGGGCGCTTTGTTTGGGTTATTTTTGGCATTGCTTAAGTTATCAGCTGACAGCTGTCAGCACACTGAAACACTCTCACCTCTTCCTCAGTGTCTGACAGGAAGTACAACAGTGAGCAAATAGCCCTCGCAGTCTGTCAAACGCTTGCATGCCAAAATTGGACATCTTACTAATGTCGCCTGGTAGATATGAAGTGTAAACACTAAGGTTCAGTGTCATTTATTCAGGGGCACCGGTTTACCTCAAAACAGTTCTTCCATTTTCCAATTACAGTACATCTACTGCATATAAAGTCATTTCCTATATTCCAGGTTCATCATAAAATGTTTGTTTGTCCGTAATGGACATTTTTAAGGTTAGATTCACAACTGCCATACTTGTAAAAGGAAGAGCAGTAAGCATTTAACATCACTGACAAATGATAAAGATGCAATGCAAAGGTAATTTGCATACCTCATATACCTCACTTGAGCCATCTATCAATCCATCCATCCATCCATTTTCTGTAGCGTTTATCCATACAAGGGTCACGGGCGAGAGGTGGGGTACACCCTGAACTGATTGCAAAGACACATATTGAATAGACAAACAACCAATCAATCTCACACTCACACCTAAAGATAAATTAAGAGTCTTCGGTGAACCTAACCACCTGTAAGGTGGATGAACTAACCATCTATCCAACGTGCCAACTATCTCACTTTATAACATTCTTAAAAACAAAGAAGTTAACCACACTAAAAACTCCAACTTGGGTCCGATTTCAGTGGCATTGATGATTGTTCCTCTGCTGTCTAGAAAATAATTCAGCATTGTTTTATATTATTATATTGCATTGGTCTACAAAGATAACATACAATGAAACAAAAACACATGCACTGTCCAGCCTGTTGTCTTGTTGCAATCAGTTAATTGTTATGGCTGTCTTCCTCCATGATGCTTATCGACATGCATGCATAGTGTAATAAATACAATGTGACCCAGTATCACTGTATTGTGAATGCATAATTTATCAGGCCATGAATTTGATGTTGTCGCTCATATGCTTCCACATGTAGGTTCAATATGGACATGTGGAATTTGTCAAGTAAGGGAATGTTGTGACTGCACTAATGATAATTTACTGATTTATTACCAGTAAATGTGTGTGCACCATTGTTTTATGTAGATTTATTTTGTGTGATGTTTAAAAAGTTAGATTTTTTAACAGTTGCTAAGTAGTGCTGTATTGTACAATAATTTACTTGGGTTAATATTTATTTCCATGTATTTAAATGACTGCCCTTTAAAGGGTTTAAAAACTTAAAAGTAGGTGGTATATATACTGTATGAGTATTTTTTTTACCACGTGTGCTTTGTTTTGTTTTCTTAACGTTAACTGAAATTCCATGTCAAATTACATTCCCGTTTTAATTTTAAGTGAGCGCATATTATTTCCCAACAGGCCTTCTTTTTTTCTGCGAGTTCCCAGAAGACTTAAGTCGACTTCAATCACCCCAGAAAATTGCGGACTAATTAAGCCACTTCTAATTCAAATGTCGGTCTGGAAATTCTAATAATATTAGCCTTTACTTAAAACGGGCCGACTATGAGATGTGACACAAAGCGGGTGACTGATGGGACAAGAGAACACGACAAAGACTCGAGTGGGAATGTGAGTCAACCAACGAAAAACAGCAATGGCAATGAAGAAAAAATGAGAGGAAGGGAATATGAGAGAGTGAGTCAAGTGTGCATAACAATGCACATCTATATTTAAATGGTGCAATCGAGCCGCTTGTTGAAACAGGAGCGTTTGACTGGCCTGGATGTGCCAGTGAAGGGCCCTGCATATATTATAGTGGAGTTGAGATAATTTGTCGACAATTAGCCAGAACAGGCTCCGGCGAGGAGCTGATTAGCATGTTGGTGCCAGTCCGTCACAGGAATAGAGGCGCTGGGGCTTTGAAACTGACATGAATTCAACATTGCACATGCTCACGTACGTTCTTTACCGCCTCATTTTCTTGCTGCATGTTTTAATATTTATGCAGAGGGAAAATGTGAATATGGATGTGCAAGCAAACCGACTTGTTTCTGTGTCAATGAACATAATCCCAGAGGAAGAGAAATCGTGGGCATTTTTAGTTAAATTTCACTTCTTTTTTTTGTAAAAAGGAAACCCAGCTCATCAGAGACCAAACTGATTTTTTAATATTTCTGACATTCTTTTTGGTACCACAGAGCTCATTTCAACATGGTGTCTTGTTTAATTCAGATCAAATGGTTAACATATCTGTCTATTCTATTCTAACTGACATTAGGGAGGCAAAACCAGAAAGACTGGTTAAAAATGACAAGCCCATGTAGTTAATGTGGGGCAAATCTTACAGATGTCCTTAAAGATGACATAATTTATTACTTTCTTTAAACGATGTGAAAAACTCAGCTACACTTTCCCTGTTGCACACTCTTTATAACTAACGTGATCGATGCAAATGATCCTTGAACATCACCCAAAGACTTGAGTCCAAGAGTCAGGGGGGAGGAAGCCATAAATTAACCTTTGTGTTGCCAAGTGCTCAGTTGTAGCAGAAGGCTGGAAATTGCATGAGGATGGATGATCAGTGTGTACAACTCATCTGCTAAGAAGGCTTATGAAGGCGGACATGAGGAAGAAATAAATGCTATGTGCTATACATTGCAGACACATACTGTACACTTAAACATAACGCATGTGTAAGTAGGAATTTGAATACATGATTAAAAGCTAGTTTTGAGTCAAAATTACATTGCCTTTTTAACCGTGAGCTGACTAAAAGTTACGACTAAGTGCAGCTATGACACAAGTGAACTGTTTACAAGGGATGTGATTTTCATTATCAGCAAGTGGGGAGAAAATCAAAGTTTCTTTTTCTTTTTTCTTTTTAAATGTATTTAACAAGATGGGGCTGTCTCTGAATGCCTGCATATGCCAGAACTACGCAGAGGAGTTATGCTATAGCAGAGGTCTGCATGGATGTACTGTTGGCCTTAGCTTATGTCAGTGTTGGTCTTCTTTAGACCAGTTATTCCCAACTGCTGTGTGAGATTATCAAGTGTGGTGTGGAAAATCATCCAATTTCACTTACTGACTACCAGTCAGTAATTTGGACACACTTTATAGTGCTATTAAATGATAAACCGTGTCCTAACCTTTGGCTGGTGTGGTATTGTGCCCTGAGATTTTCTAATGTAAAATATTTGCCTGCGCTTAATAAAGGTTTGGGAAACATTTCTTTAGGCCCACAGTACACCGAACGCCACTGAATTGTTGTGCAGTGTGCAGGGTTCTGATGCTAGTTTTCATGAGTGCCTGTCTGCCAGCCACTGGTTTTGCTGCGATTTGATTTGAAATTTGATGGCGTCGCAACATCACAGGTGTAACAGGTTACTGAAAATGTCATGTCATATCACATTGGTTTATACACTACAAAGACAAGAGATTTAATGTTCGAACTGATAAACTTGATTGTTTTTAGCAAATAATCACTAATAAAGAATTTTATGGCTGCAACGCGTTCCAGAAAAGCTGGGACAGGTGGCAAAAAAGACTGAGAAAGTTGAGGAACAACACCTGTTTGGAACATCCCACAGGTGAACAGGCTAATTGGGAACAGATGGGTGCCATGATTGGGTATAAAAGGAGCTTCCCTAAATTGCTCAGTCATTCACAAGCAAAGATGGGGCGAGGTTCACCTCAAGTGCGTGAGAAAATAGTACTCAACGTACAATTGCAAGAAATTTAGGGATTTCATCATCTACGGTCCATAATATCATCAAAAAGTTCAGAGAATCTGGAGAAATCACTGCATGTAAGCGGCAAGGCCGAAAACCAACATTGAATGCCCGTGACCTTCGATCCCTCAGGGAGCACTGCATCAAAAACCGACATCAATGCCTAAAGGATATCACCACATGGGCTCAGGAACACTTCAGAAAACCAATGTCAGTAAATACAGTTCAGTGCTACATCTGTAAGTGCAACTTGAAACTCTACTATGCAAAGCAAAAGCCATTTATCAACAACACCCAGAAATGCCACTGGCTTCTCTGGGTACGAGCTCATCCGAGATAGACTGATACAAAGTGGAAAAGTGTTCTGTGGTCCTATGAGTCCACATTTCAAATTGTTTTTGGAAATTGTGGACGTCGTGTCCTCTGGGCCAAAGAGGAAAAGAACCATCCGGACTGATATGGACGCAAAGTTCAAAAGCCAGCATCTGTGATGGAATGGGGCTGTGTTAGTGCCAATGGCATGGCTAACTTACACATCTGTGAAGGCACCATTAATGCTGAAAGGTGTTTTTCAAGGACGCCCCAAGACAATGCCAAACCACATTCTGCACGTGTTACAACAGCGTGGCTTCGTAGTAAAAGAGTGCGGGTACTAGACTGGCCTGCCTGCAGTCCAGACCTGTCTCCCATTGAAAATGTGTGGCGCATTATGAAGCGTGAAATACGAAAACGGAAACCCCAGATCCATTAATCGAGTAATAGTTTTTCATGACTAACCCTAGTTTTTAAATTCATCCTGTCTCATGTTATCCTCTATCAAGTACACAGTACAACGCAATATGAAATTAATCAACGGCAATGCAACAGCAAACTTCTGGAGGAAAACAATCCCAGCATACATCTCTTCACCTTTCCTCGCTTCTCTTTGGACAGGAGGCGACGTTTGAAGCTTTATCGTAGGTGCAGCTGTTTCATGTCCGCCAGATGAACGCGTTTAATGTCTGAGCAAAAGGTAACGTCTGAATAATTACGAGGGCGCCAAGCTGCGAACGCAAATTACTGCTCCACAGCAACAGATGTGTATAACGCACACACACAGTCACACTCACAGAGAGGGCTACGCAAACATGACATGAATACAAAGAAACAAGTCAGGCACATACAGTACACACACTGCACAGTGGTACACACACCTTTTATGCTATGAATGTGGTACATGGACAAAGTCTTACCTACTGCACTGCTGCGTATTCATACTGTATGTACATCCCTCTATGAATTGTTAATGTTTTTTCTCCCTTTAGTATAAGTAGAGACATGACCTCTAACCCCAATGATGTTGCTCTTAGATTTGGTAAAAAAAACCCAACAAAAGCAGGATTATTGGACATTACATAAATCATAGAAATTGGAACTCAACTACAAGTTTTGGGGGAAAAAAGACCTCAGAGTTCTAAGATAAGTTCTAAACTTTGCTCAGCATTTATCATGCCATAGCTTTTTTGTGGTGACCACCATTGGAGCAATGGTGACAACAAACAGAATGCCTACCAGAAAAATTGTCAGCGTTTAGGCGCCTCACTTTCCAAACAGGAATCTTCGATCTGCACATCCATCACCACGTTCGCCACTTGTCGTCAAAGTTAAGGAGTCAACATCACCATAAGGTGCCTTTGAGACTTCCCCATTTTTGACATTTTCCACTGAAATTCATATTCATTGTAGTAAGTAGATGTTATGCTGTTAGACATGCAAATTGGCCAAGCTCCCACTCGTTCTTTTTTATAAATTAAACTGCAAGCAGATAATGTACATGTAAACAGCAAAATACTGTATGTGAGCTCCCTGACAGGGTGGACAATGACAGTTTGGAGATTTATGGCAAATGTTAGCATTTAATGAGCATGTGGTGGACCTTAGCAACATGTTTCAGTAAGCAAGCTGATTGTGTCTTGCTTAAAAAGTATAGTTACAATTTCCACAAGGTTTTTATATCAATTGATATTTCACTATGACAGAGTGGACATGTTAAGCTTGACAACAACCAACTACACATAATGATGAAAAACGAAACATAAGTGTGTAGCGTATATTGTATAAATAATAAGCCGGAAGCGACGCTTGCGTTACTTCCGGTTTATCGTAATTTTAAGTTCAATTGTTAAAATCAAACTAATGTCTCAAAAAGGACACCACGTCACTTTTTAGTGAAGTATAAAATTTAGGAAAAATGACCTTTTAAAAGCTTTTTATCAGTCTTGTAATCTGAAGGTTGCCACACTTTATGAAATTTTGTGTTCTAGATGACAGAGGCTTACTTAAACTCAAAACACACAAAATACAACCAAGAGTGGAATTTTATAGTACATTTAATCACATCTACAAGGAAACACACAGCTACACCAAGACAATGAGTTAAGAGTTAAATACCCCAGAGGCGGGGCGTGGGCAAGAGGGATTCCTGACTGGGAGAAGACCACACCCATCAGCCTGAATCTTGTCTACAAATTTGATCAAATGGGTTTAAAATCATAATTTAAAACACTAGCAACTTTGTACTCTCACGCATAGAATCATTGTTGAAACTTTGGTCGTGGGAGATCGGTTGCTTATTGTTCAATACAACATATTGTACTGTTTGATTTCAAATCAGGAGGAACAACTTTCAAAATATTGCAGAGGACCTGTCAAACTGACAATAGTGACACAGACACCAAGGCATACATTTGGAATATTGCTAGTTTGTAAGATATCAAAACGGACATTTTATCTTCCGTTAACAAACATCAAAGGCGAGTCCACGGGTTTGAGCTGGCAGTTCCTCTCAATGCCAGTGGGTGGCGCATTACGTGCACGTTTGAGTATTAACCAAATAGTCTTCTTGGAGGGAGGGTCCCTCAACCTTTTGGTCGGGGAAGGAGTCTTTTGAAGCCAGGAATCAAGATTTGACGGGAAGTTGCTAAATAGAAGGTCCACTTGACGTACACCAGGCATTCTCCTAGTGGCCGTGTCACAGCAGGGCAGCGTGGAGGAATGGGGTTATTAAGTGGTTGGGAGTCCCTGTGGTACCTCCAATTGCGGGAGCATATCCGTTACAAGTGTAAATCTTTATTCTGCAACTATCCACTGTTTCAGCCTCCATTGAAGAAAATGTTGGTCGTAATGACACTGAAAACATCACAGGTTTTATTTTATTTTTTTAATGGCAATTATCCCGTAATGACAGGGTGGACAGAAATTTCAGGGACACATGAAACATGTTCAATTTGATTATGAAAATAGAACATACATGATCAAAATGACTTGTTTTATAAAACAACTTGTAGTGGACAATCAAACTCTGTAAAAAAATATATATATTTAGTATCATTTAACCACAAAAAACTGCACTTATTAAAGCAGTGTGTGGCATGTGTCAAAATCATATACTGTACATTCAATGGAAAAGAAATGCATATAATGAAGGGAACACATTTTAAGAGACTTATCATTGAAGTGGTATGTGTAGGAACTAGCACATTTTTGGTGACTACCTCAAGAGCGTTGTTGCATTATGAGTGATTCTGATGATAATACCAAAGACACTTAGAGATCTTGACCCTAAGGCTGTATTTATAATTTATTATTAACAGCTAACAGTTATTTGTACACTTGTATGACAGTTAAGAATGGTAAAATTATATTATTATTGTGATTATTCTTGAATTTAAAAAATGTCATGGGCAGTTAATAAAGGTTTATGATGGCAACATCTTGACGGAGAAACAGATTATTTCCTATTGGAAAAATGTATTAATCTGGATAGTGATCAGTTTGAATGGTCAGCTTCATCCATCCACATCATGCAACCTAGATAAATTAATCATAACAATAAATGAGACTTACATAGCGCTTCCCTGGCTGTGAAATGGAAATAGTAAAATCCGAGGAACAATTAGCGGGGGGGTTCTCTCTCTCTCTCTCTCTCTCTCTCACACACACACACACACACACACACACACACACACACACACACACACACACACATTATATATAGGGCAGACAAGCTTGGCGGCAGAGGGTGCTAAGAATCACCGGGTTAATTATGGCTGCTTACGGAGAACGGACTTGGCTATGCTAGACCAGAATACGGTTACTCCAACAAACATTTTAAGTCAAACCAAAGGACAATCTTTCAAAGTAGCAAGAAAGAAGCAAAAAAGACACAACGCACAAAATCTTATTTTTGGGACGCTCAACGTGCGAACGCTAAAGGACAATTCTCGATTAGAAGAGCTACAACATGAGCTGGAAGCCATAAAATGGGATATAATTGGACTTGGTGAAATACGTCGGAAAGATGAAGTTATGTTGACTCTCAATAATGGCCATCGATTTTATTCCAGAGGATCAGAAAGCGGACGCAATGGTGGAGTTGGTTTCATTATTAATAAAAGTATCGCCAATTACGTTACCAGCGTCAAAAGTGTTTCTGATAGAATCGCCACATGTACCATCTCTATTAGAAATCGTTACTCGCTTCAATTGATACTAATATATGCGCTGACCATCAGCCACAGCGACGATGATGTGGAAGCATTTTACGAGGATTTATCCTGTCTTTATCGTCAATCGAAGCAAAAATTTCAAATAGTCATGGGTGACTTTAACGCCACGATTGGCCTTAACTATGGCGATAAATCAATTGGATCCTACGGAATGGGATCAAGAGACGAAAGAGGAGAACGCTTAATAGAATTTGCTGAACAAGAAGGCTTATACTTTATCAATTCATTCTTTAACAAGAAATGGAACAGAAAGTGGACATGGATAAGTCCCAAAGGTAACACCAGCATCATAGACTACTTCCTGTCAAACGACAAAGGAGTATTTACAGATTGCAACACCCTAAAAAAATTTGACATTGTGAGTGACCACAGATGGGTTCGGGTCAAAGTGCAAATCAACTGCCAACTTGAACGAAAGAAACTTCTAAAGAGCAAGCTTACCAAATTAAACTTAATTCAAGATAGAAGCGACGAGTTTTAGATACGTTTGGCTAATCGCTTTAAAGCTCTTCTAACACTGGAAGACACAGATCTGTCAACACACAATGACGAAATTGTAAACGGGTTTGTTCAAACTGCACACAAAGTAGTGCCATCAACGAGAAAGACGACAACATCCAAAATATCTAAAGCTACTCTCGACTTCATGAAAAAGCGATGAGAAATTAAGAGAAGGGGCAGCATTATCAACAAAAATGAATGTGTTCAATTGTGGAAGACGATTCAGAAAAAGATATGAGAAGAATTGAGAATTTACAACGTTCGGCTAGTTCAGAAAACGCTTTAAGATGGACATGGAATCTTCTTCTTCTTCTTTTCCTTTCGGCTTGTCCCGTTAGGGGTCGCCACAGCGCGTCATCCTTTCCATGAGAGCCTATCTCCTGCATCCTCCTCTCGAACACCAACTGCCATCATGTCTTCCCTCACGACATCCATCAACCTTCTCTTTGGTCTTCCTCTAGCTCTCTTGCCTGGCAGCTCCATCGTCATCATCCTTCTACCAATATACTCACTCTCTCTCCTCTGGACGTGTCCAAACTATTGAAGTCTGCTCTCTCTAACTTTGTCTCCAAAACATCGAACCTTGGCTGTCCCTCTGATGAGCTCATTTCTAATTTTATCCAACCTGGTCACTCAGAGAGCGAACCTCAACATCTTCATTTCCGCCACCTCCAGCTCTGCTTCCTGTTTTCTCTTCAGTGCCACTGTCTCTAATCCATACATCATGGCTGGCCTCACCACTGTTTTATAAACTTTGCCCTTCATCCTAGCAGAGACTCTTCTGTCACATAACACACCTGACACCTTCCTCCACCCGTTCCAACCTGCTTGGACCCGTTTCTTCACTTCCTGACCACACTCGCCATTGCTCTGGACGGTTGACCCCAAGTATTTAAAGTCATCTACCCTTGCCATCTCTTCTCCCTGTAGCCTCATTCTTCCCCCACCACACCTCTCATTCATGCACATATATTCTGTTTTACTTCGGCTAATCTTCATTCCTCTTCTTTCCAGTGCATGCCTCCATCTTTCTAACTGTTCCTCCAGCTGCTCCCTGCTTTCACTGCAGATCACAATGTCATCTGCAAACATCATGGTCCACGGGGATTCCAGTCTAACCTCATCTGTCAGCCTATCCATCACCACTGCAAAAAGGAAGGGGCTCAGGGCTGATCCCTGATGCAGTCCCACGTCCACCTTAAATTCTTCTGTCACACCGACAGCACACCTCACCGCTGTTCTGCTGCCCTCGTACATGTCCTGTATTATTCTAACATACTTCTCTGCCACTCCAGACTTCCGCATGCAGTACCACAGTTCCTCTCTGGGTACTCTGTCATAGGCTTTCTCTAGATCTACAAAGACACAATGTAGCTCCTTCTGACCTTCTCTGTGCTTTTCCATCAACATCCTCAAGGCAAATAATGCATCTGTGGTACTCTTTCTAGGCATGAAACCATACTGTTGCTCCCAAATACTCACTTCTGTCCTGAGTCTAGCCTCCACTACTCTTTCCCATACCTTCATTGTGTGGCTCATCAACTTTATTCCTCTATAGTTGCCACAGCTCTGCACATCACCTTTGTTCTTAAAAATGGGCACCAGTACACTTTTCCTCCATTCCTCAGGCATCATCTCACGCACTAGAATTCTATTGAACAAGCTGGTCAAAAACTCCACAGCCACCTCTCCTAGATGCTTCCATACCACCACAGGAATGTCATCAGGACCAACTGCCTTTCCATTTTTCATTCTCTTTAATGCCTTTCTAACTTCCCCCTTACTAATCATTGCCACTTCCTGGTCCACCACACTTGCCTCTTCTACTCTCCCTTCTCTATCATTTTCCTCATTCATCAACTCCTCGAAGTATTCTTTCCATCTACCTAGCACACTGCTGGCACCAGTCAACATATTTCCATCTCTATCCTTAATCACCCTAACCTGCTGCACATCCTTCCCATCTCTATCCCTCTGTCTGGCCAGCCTCTATAGATCCTTTTCTCCTTCTTTAGTGTCCAACCTGCCATACATGTCATCATATGCCTCTTGTTTTGCCATTGCCACCGCTACCTTTGCCCTGTGTCGCATCTCAATGTATTCCTTTCGCCTCTCCTCGGTCCTCTCAGTGTCCCACTTCTTCTTAGCTAACCGTTTTCCTTGTATGATTTCCTGTACTGTGAGGTTCCACCACCAAGTCTCCTTCTCTCCTTTCCTGCCAGAAGATACACCAAGTACTCTCCTGCCTGCTTCTCTGATCACCTTGGCTGCAGTGGTCCAGTCTTCTGGAAGCTCTTCCCGTCCACCGAGAGCCTGTATCACCTCTTCCCGAAAAGCTGCACAACACTCGTCCTGTCTCAGCTTCCACCACATGGTTCTCTTCTCTGCCTTTGTCTTCCTAATTTTCCTCCCCACCACCAGAGTCATCTTACACACCACCATCCTATGCTGTCCAGCCACACTCTCCCCTACCAGTACCTTACAGTTGGTAACCTCCTTCAGATTACATCGTCTGCACAAGATGTAATCCACCTGTGTGCTTCTACCTCCGCTCTTGTAGGTCACCCTATGTTCGTGCCTCTTCTGGAAAAAAGTGTTCACTACAGCCATTTGCATCCTTGTTGCAAAGACTACCACCATCTGTCCCTCCAAGTTCCTTTCCTGGATACCGTACTTACCCATCACTTCTTCATCACCCTTATTACCTTCACCAACATGTCCATTACAATCTGCACCAATTACGACTCTCTCTCTGTCTGGGATGCTCAGAACTACATCATCTAGCTCCTTCCAGAATTTCTCTTTCACCTCTAGGTCACATCCTACCTGTGGGGCATAGCCACTAATCACATTACACATAACACCCTCAATTTCAAATTTCAGCCTCATCACTCGATCTGATACTCTTTTCACCTCCAAGACATTCTTAGCCAACTTTTCTTTTAAAATAACCCCGACTCCATTTCTCTTCCCATCTACACCATGGTAAAATAATTTAAACCCTGCCCCTAAACTTCTAGCCTTACTGCCTTTCCACCTGGTCTCCTGGACACACAATATATCAACCTTTCTCCTATTCATCATGTCAACCAACTCCCGAGATTTTCCTGTCATAGTCCCAACATTCAAAGTCCCCACATTCAGTTCTAGGCTCTGTGTTTTCCTCTTCTCTTTCTGCCGAAGAACCCGCTTTCCACCTCTTCTTCTTCTTCTTCTTCTTTGACTTCGACTTCGACCCACAGTAGCTGAATTTCCAACAGCGCCCTGCAGGTTGACGGCGCCGGTGGCGGACGTTGTTAACCCGGGCCACGACCAATCCGGTATGGAATTCTTTGGATGAACGCTCATATTTGTTTGGCAAGGTTTTAAGCCGGATGCCCTTCCTGACGCAACCCTCTGCATTTATCCGGGCTTGGGACCGGCCTACAGTTTGCACTGACTTGTGCCCCCCATAGGGCTGCATTTTAAGATGGACATGGAATAAAAAACGTAAAACATGCATTAATTTGCAAATATTTTTTGGTTTGAAAATGGAAGCTGGAATGATATGTCACAGCCGCCAAGAAATCGTAAAACAAGTTAAAGAATTTTATACAAACCGATACAATGACCCTCACCGAATGATTACTGGAAAGCTAGAAGCAGACCCAGTTCCATGTATCCTGAATGAAGAGGTTGAAAATGGTATTAGTTCACTTAAGGCCGGAAAAGCTTGTGGTCTGGATGAAATTTCTGTTGAAATGCTTAAAGCAGGAGGGAACGAACTTAATAAGATCCTTGTAAAACTATTTCAACACTGCTTGGACTTGCAAGACGTACCGGCGACATGGAAAGACGCAGAAATCATTTTGCTACATAAATCAGGTGATGAAATGGACCTAAGAAATTATCACCCAATAAGCCTGCTCTCAATGATTTATAAAGTATTTGCAAAGATATTGGACAAACTAAGTGGAATCAAACTCAGTGAAGCACAGCCGATAGAACAAGTGGGTTTTCGTAGCAGTTTTAATACTACGGACCACATACAGACAGTTCAACAAATAATCGAACAACACAACGAGTAAGAAATGCCTCTGTGTGTAGCCTTCATCGACTATGAAAAAGCGTTTGACTCAGTCACCACCACTTCGATACTGCAGGCGCTAGTAAATCAAGGGATAGAGCCGACCGATATCAAAATTATTCAATCAATATACAACGATTCTTCAGGTTCAATACGAACTGATGATGAAAGAGTGCGAATAAGTCTAGGAAAAGGGGTCAGGCAAGGTGACACATTGTCTCTGAAGCTATTTACAGCTTGCCTTGAAGAAATATTTAAAAAGCTCAATTGGGAAAAAGAAGGACAAAAAATTAACTCCGCTTATTTGACCCATCTTCATTTTGCAGATGACATCATTTTATTCTCCTACGATGCTGAACAACTACAGCGTCGTATTCAGGAATTAGAGTTAGAAAGCCGTCGCTCAGGTCTGAAAATGAACAAAAGCAAAACGAAGGTCATGTTCAATCGTTACTGTCCACAAAAAGATATCAAAATGGAGGACTGTCCTTGACGCCGTCGACAACTACATCTATTTAGGCCAACTTGTAACATGCATCTATCCATCCATCCATTTTCTGAACCGCTTCTCCTCACTAGGGTCGCGGGCGTGCTGGAGCCTATCCCAGCTGTCATCGGGCAGGGGGCGGGGTACACCCTGAACTGGTTGCCAGCCAATTGCAGGGCACATACAAACAAACAACCATTCGCACTCACATTCACACCTACGAGCAATTTAGAGTCTCCAATTCATGCATGTTTTTGGGATGTGGGAGGAAACCGGAGTCCCCGGAGAAAACCCACGCAGGCACGGGGAGAACATGCAAACTCCACACAGGCGGGGCTGGGGATTGAACCCGGGTCCTCAGAACTGTGAGGCTGATGCTCTAACCAGTCGTCCACCGTGCCGCCCAACTTGTAACAATGGATGGAAATACAAGCACTGAAGTTGAACGCCGCTTAAAGCTTGCATGGCAGGCTTATGGAAGGCTTAGTGTTATATTCAAGAACAATCTTCCCATTTGCTTGAAAAGAAAAGTTTTCGATCAATGCATTTTGCCAGTCCTCACTTAAGGTAGTGAAACTTTCACTACGAATACCAAAGTTATACAAAGACTACGTGTAACCCAAAGGAACATGGAACGCCAAATGTCGAAAATAAGCATTTGCGACAAGAAAAGATGCAGTTGGATAAGACAGCAGACGCGAGTTACCGACGTCATTCAAAAAATAAAAAGCCTTAAATGGAAATGGGCTGGCCACGCTGCCCGACGAGCTGACGAAAGGTGGACCACAGAAACTATCAATTGGATACCACTTGACACAAAGTGACCACGGTGAAGACCTAAAAGTAGATGGATAGATGAAATCATTAAACACACTGGAATACACTGGCAACAAATTGCAAAATGTCGTAGTAGTTGGAAACGTGAAGAAGAGGCCTTCATTCTGCAGTGGCTAGATAATGGCTGATGATCAGAATCAGAATCAGAATCATCTTTATTTGCCAAGTATGTCCAAAAACACACAAGGAATATTCTGATAATATATATATATATATATATAATGAACAAGATAATGGCTGATGATGACAATGACATATTTTTTTTTTTTATATATATATATATATAAATGAACAATAGAAGTTAAACAACTAACTTTAACTATGTTAGTAATTACAAGGCAAATTCATAGCTGGTAATCTATAATATGACTGCTTCATTTTAACCAGCTGTGCGTGCTTCTTTCCGTTGACGTGATCGAGCGAGCGCGTTCTCCCTCCAGATCCATACTTCACAGGTTCTTTAATCTTTCTAATATTTTCGTGAAGGTATTCATTTCCCGACTTTTAATTCCAGCCAGTGCCAATTCCACGGATTCTTGATCCGGTTATCCTTCTCAAGCTTCTTTACAATGTTGGTCTCGCCGTCCTCCCTCTATACTATGTCCCTCCGTGACACCGACATACCGCAAACTTATTCATGTAAAAACTTGACAGCATTTAAATGTGAAGAAAGATCACACCAAAAAAATATAAATGGTGGAAGATTTGCATCTTGCCAACCGTTATATGGTCTTCAATGCTGTAAATATGATGGTCACGATGACAGACCTTCAATGTCGACTGAGTACTACATTAACCCCCCCCCCCAATTATTTTTTTTTTTGCAAATTTACATGATTTACATAAATTATTTCTCTATGAGGAAAATACGCGGAATTCCGCGGATTCGTAACACTTTTCACAGTTTTGGCTTCACAAGGCCATTCAAAGACCTATATTCATCCATCATCCCTTCCTTCATTCATCATTTTCTAAATTTACAGCACTTTTTATTATTTTAAGTTTTTTATATTTTTATTCGTCTCACCCTGGATGAGCTGGAGCTGACTTTGGGCGAGCTGTGGGGTACACCATGGACTGGTGCAGGTAACAGAGACAAACAAATAGTCCCACTCACATTCCCACGCATGGGTTATTCTTGGTTACTAAAGAAACTGCCTCACACTCAAGACATTTTATCTCTGGAAGCTGGCAGATTGGTTAAAAAGTCAGCGTGCAGGAAAACCAACTAAGATTTAAGCACAGCGTCGAGGGTCAGACAAGAAGCATTTACGACTCCTAACTAGCTGTAAAACACTTGATGTGTCTTTCAAAACAACACTGGAAGCACCGTGTGCTTATGTGTCACCCGCTTCCTGGTGCCTTTAATCAGGGTGACAGACAGACACAGTACAATACTCCCTGCCATTTACCTAAAAGGCTGCTCAGTCATCTGTCAGCTTTTTCTCTGTCTGCCTCACATAGAGATGCTTTCATTCCCTCTTTCTCATTCGCTGAGTGTCAATTAATCTTTCTCCATCCATCGTGCTTGTGCTCCTCCTCTCTCTCTCTCTCTGTCTCACTCACTCTCGTTCAAATTCAGTAGCGATGCATCCCGCCCTGTTCTTACTGCGCGCTTGCCAGCGTAGTTACGCTGATGGCTGGACAGACAGGCCTTTAGGGTGACGCCTGTTTGCCTTGTGTTTTATGGCGTCAGTATTGTGAAGAAGGCATTAAGCATCTGTCGCCGTCATTAGACGCCCAACACACTCTGTCCACGACAAGGTCCAGATGAATGACTTGAGGGAAATCCAAAAGCTTACATTCTACATTTTCCTTCTCTTGAGCGTTTGACTGTATTTTGGAAATTACCTCTGCCAAGGAAGTTACATTTCAACCATTCAATAAATTGTTCAAAGTGCACCGGTGACGGCGTCTCTCTTTGCCCACATGCGAGGCATTACATTAATTACTTTTTTTTTTTTCACTCAAGTGGTAGTGTATTCAAATTTTTTAGAGACATATTTATTTTGTATATTTTTCAGATCTTAGCTCATAGTTGTTTACTTGCTTAATTAATAGTAAGAAGTTAAAAAAAATGTAACCACACGAGGATGCTTAGAGTTCATATAAAGATGCTTATTTTATTTTGAGTGAAAATATCGTGAGTCCATTATGTTTATATTGAGTGTCACAAGGCCCCCCCATAAGAATAGTCTAACCTTTTAACTTTTTACAACATTTTGTGACTTTGCAGCCTGAATGAAAAAGTGAGGAAATTTCAATTCTGCATCGGTGACACAAATCTCAAATGTCAAGGTGACTGGTTTATTTAAGACGCCTCTCCAAGGCAGAGGTGCGGGTCCGTACAGTAAGTACATGCAGCTGTCCACTCACATGTTCTTGTAGATCCGTCTCGCACGAGTGTGCCTAATGCAACGCCCCAAGCCAAGCTCCCACTGGGACATGATGCTCAGACAGACTTATTCAACAACACAAATAAAAATCAATAAACAATCTGAAGTTTTCGCCCTTAAAACTGCTTCTTACTTTAAGCTTTTTTTTTTCCAATGAATACATAACATGGATGGACCTCAACAGTGTCGACAGGCCCTGTCCCTAAAAAAGATTACATAGTGGGGGAGAAAGTGGCTTTGTGTTAGTAGAGTGATGACCTACACACTTTCATAAGCTCCCTGTCATCTCTGGTAGTCAAAATAAGACACTGTATCACTCCTCTCTGTGTCTGATAACATAGATGTTCAAGGCACTCTATTGTCTATGTATATTTGATGTAACAGCTTGTCAATTACCAGTAATGTAATTTAACTTTCATCAATATGAGACACACACACACACACACACTCATTGGGTATGGAAAGTATTCAGACGCCCTTAAATTTTTCACTCTTTGTTATATTTCAGCCATTTGCTAAAATCATTTAAGTTAAATTTTTTTCCTAATTAATGTACACACGGCACCCCATATTGACAGAAAAAAACAGAATTGTTGAAATTTTTGCAGCTTAATTAAAGAAGAAAAACTGAAATATCACACAGCCATAAGTATTCATTGGAGTCCAGCTGTGTTTGATTATACTGATTGGACTTGATTAGGAAAGCCACACATTTGTCTATATAAGACCTTACAGCTCACAGTGCATGTCAGAGCAAATGAGAATCATGAGGTCAAAGGAACTGCCTGAAGAGCTCAGAGACAGAATTGTGGCAAGGCACAGATCTGGCCAAGGTTACAAAAAAAAATGCTGCTGAATTTAAGGTTCCTAAGAGCACAGTGGCCTCCATAATCCTGAAATGGAAGACGTTTGGGACGACCAGAACCCTTCCTAGAGCTGGCCGTCCGGCCAAACTGAGCAATCAGGGGAGAAGAGCTTGGTGAGAGAGGTAAAGAAGAACCCAAAGATCACTGTGGCTGAGCTCCAGAGATGCAGTTGAGAGATGGGAGAAAGTTCTAGAAAGTCAACCATCACTGCAGCCCTCCACCAGTCGGGGCTTTATGGCAGAGTGGCCCGACGGAAGAATCCTTATGCCTGTGTGATTTTTCAGTTTTTCTTTTTGAAATAAATTGCAAAGATTTCAACAATTCTGTTTTTTCTGTCAATATGGGGTGCTGTGTGTACATTAATGAGGAAAAAATGAACTTAAATGATTTTAGCAAAGCATAACAAAGAGTGAAATATTTAAGGGGGTCTGAATACTTTCTGTACCCACTGTACATATGCATGCAGAACAGCATGTGCATTGCACTCTTTGTTAACAGCCAATTCATTTGCACATTTTCAGCCTCCAGTGTGTGTGTTTGTGAGTGTAATTGTGCGTGTGTAGCTATGAGTTTGTAAGGGACTACTTTGCCAAGAGTGTTAATTAGAGGTCAGTTCAGGACAGATTCTGTTCTTCCCTTTTGATTACACTATGGGGTCACCATCAGGCTACCATGTGTGCGTGGCTGTGTGTGTTTATGTGAGAGCGACAGCCTAGAAGCCCTCAAGTGGCAGAAAGAGGTGAGGGCTGGTGGGTCTTCGGGCCACAACAGGCAGCAAGTCAACCCAGGGAGGGCATCATCATGGATTTAGGCCTCTGGCTGGTCTTCCTCTCTGGGCAACATCTATGAATCTCTGTGTAAACGCCCTACAGGTTGCTAGGCCCGTACACGTCTTTAAGGCTACTGTCACATCACATAATGGCATGCGGTCATTTTTTTCCCACCTCTTCATATGATTGTGCTAACACTTGCTTCTTGATTCTACAATCCTGGAAGATGATACTACTCATCCTGGCCTGGCTCTATATGCACTGGAGGTTTGTAATATATATTTTCCAACTCATGCCGATTTTGATCCAAAATCTGTGAATCTCAGAAGGTTAGAAGGAAGGCAAAGACAAATAGGAAAAAGGCCAAGAACAAATGATATCTAAAATGTCTGTCAGTAGAATGCAGACCTCCACTGAACTGTTATCTACTATTTAAAAAAAGGAGGTTTGGAGGCTACTTCCTGAGTCATGGAGAATGACAAAAAGATGTCACAAATGGGTGGGTTATGCTATTTTCTCTTTTGTTAATTGATGACAGTGACTCAAAACATGAGAATAAATCATAAAATGTGTAGAAAGATGGAAGAAGTGAATGGGGGGACTTTAGCATTTTAATTGTGCAGTCGAGAGGAAATCCTAAAGCAACTAAAAACTACTAAAGTCAAATTACACAGCACAGATTTTTCTACATCCTTACCATATTTAACTGTTTTTCTTAGGTACAACATATCAAGTAACGAATTAAATTAATGACGAATTAATGAATGAATGAGCTAAACTATCCATCCATCCATCCATTTTCTGAGCCGCTTATCCTCACTCGGGTCGCGGAAGTGCTGGAGCCTATCCCAGCTATCTTCGGGCAGGAGTCGGGGTACACCCTGAACTGGTTGCCAGCCAATCGCAGGGCACATACAAACAAACAACCATTCGCACTCACATTCACACCTACGGGCAATTTAGAGTCTTCAATCAACCTACCACGCATGTTTTTGGGATGTGGGAGGAAACCAGAGTTCCCGGAGAAAACTCACGCAGGCACGGGGAGAACATGCATCCACCGTGCCACCTGAGCTAAACTGATTTTCAAAGTGTTGCACTATATTTTGATGAACATTTAGGCCTAATAAGCTACTGTATGTTAACACTGGTCATGATGATGGTACTTGTAGAGTTGGGTATTTTTTCAGGTGGTACTTGGTGTAAAATGTTTGTGAACCACTGACTGGCCTTGGCTGAATTTTGTGGTTAAATTGACATGGTAATTTGAACATTTATTCCAATATGTTAATAATGATGTAGCTCTGTCGATAGTTTAATTATATGACTATTGAATCTCATTCTACACTACTATTAGTAGGACAAATACAATTGGAATTGTTCTTGCAACCCCAGTTTCTCACAATATACAAACAGGCAAATGGCGAGCACTGGGGAAGGGGAACTGTTCCTTTCCCAATGTCGCCAAAGTACTTTCTATTGTGGCAATCTGCTTTGTGATTTAAACGCATATCAGGAAGGTGGTTCTAAGCTCACTTTACATGAGGTCATGAAACATAAGAGATCTGTTTCCTCGTATCCAGTGACAACCAATAATACATATTTACCACAATAGCATTTACAATTCTATAACCCAATTTAACATCATCCACCTAAAAACCACTCTCCACACCTCATACAATGGAAAATGCGTTGTTTGTTTTAAAAAAAAAAGTTTTAGATCAGTGAGCAGTAAAGACGTTTGAACACTAATAACACAAAAGTCAATAAGGTCTGAATGAAATATTAAAATTGAAACACAGTACAGTATATTGTTTGATATTGCATTGAAGTAATAATGTATTAGCAGAAACACTGTGAACACAATGCAGTACATCAAATGCAGAACTGGATACTTTGTGCTGAGAAAGTTGGGGATGATGATATTTTAGTTTGTGTGTGTATGTGTGTGTGTGAGTGTGTGTGTGTGTGAGTGTGTGTGTGTGTGCGTGCGTGCGCGTCTAGTTTTTCAGATGTCTATCTTCACTTTCTGTCTATCTGTCTATCAAGAGAAATCCAACCAGCCTCAACCATACCGGCTGCCGGATGGAAGAGAGACCAAACACAAACTAGACGACAACAGATACGCACCTTACTTTTGGATGGAGGGAGATAGGGACAGAATAACAGACAAGAGGACAGGCAACTGGGAGGTCAAGCGACTCAAAAGGGAAATATCAGGACAGAGAGGAAAAGGGCTTTCTAAGAATGGAAAAAAACTCAAAGAGACTCACTCGACTGACATGATTCAACCACAAGAGTGGTGCACAGTTACACTGGCAATTTATGGAATGTAAGTGAGATATTAATTGTGACATACAGAGAGATGCACGTGAATGCAAGTGTGAACATGAATTTTATCGTTCACATGCACATACACAGTACATAAAGGTTTACCATTGCAAAGTATCCTCGTATAAAACAAAAACAAAACATGTCACGTTCATTCATTCATTCATCTTCAATTACCGCTTATCCTCATGAGTGCTATGCTATCTCCCTCCATCAAAAACTCCACACAAACCGGTCTGGGATTTCAACCCCGATCCTCAGAACTGTGAGGCAGATGTGCTAACCAGTCGGTCAATGTGCCTCCCATGTCACTTTTATAAGGGACTATTTTCTGGTAACAAGCTCAGTCAAGGCAAGTGTGAGTTCCATTTACACTGCATAAAATCCTGTAGTTGCACAATTGATACAAGCAATAAGTAGTCAAAATATGTCTCAGTGAAACTTCAGATTGCATGTTAGAGCTCCTTCCATGGAAGTTCAAAAAGATTTCAATCAGGGCTTTTGGAACTTCACTTCAGAATAGTATGATATTTTTATTCTGAGCTATTTTTGGTTGTTTTAGCCATGTGTTTTGTGACAAATAATAACTCGAGACCAAGATTTCTGAAACTGGGCAACACATTACGCTCATTACAATGTCTTGATAGTTTAAGAGGTATCACTGTACGCTACACAGATTCAAAACATCTTGTGCCGGATGTAATAAAGCAGCCCCAGAACATAAGCCAAGCCTTTTCCATGTTTCACAGTTGGAACAGTGTTTTTCATTTATCTGTAAACATAGAGCTGATATGACTTTTAGGGGTGGGCATCGTTTGAATTTGAGCGATTCCGGTTCCGATTCCTTATTTGGATTCTGGGTCCAAACGATTCTCGATTCCGATTCTTTTGAGGGGCTGGGTCAAAAAAGTTAAATAAACTGTCCAAATTATCAACATCCATTTTCTTAGCAGCATATACTGAAATCCAAATTTGACACAAGGTTAGTGTTTGTGATACTGCGAGACGTTTATGCGAATTTTGTCACAATTCATTGTGATGTAAAGTTGCTACGGTGAAGTTTTAGCTCAATGTTAAGATTTGTTTTCTGTCATCGGCTCTTACGTTGGTTCGAAGACTAAACTAAATGCTAAAAACCATCAGTGCAAAAGTGCAAGCAACCGTTTACCTTGTTAGCTGTCTCAATGTTGGCATAGACGTATTTTATTGTTTCACTCACCCAGTTGACTGAGAGTTGACTTCACTGAAGCTCCGCGCGGTGTAGGCTGAGGCATCGTTAGTTAAAACACACTTTTATTCGCCGCCGTTGAGTACAAACATGTCTTTGTGCTTCTTCTTTGTTGGTTTTCGCCACTTCTTCGGGGTTGCTGGACTCGGCATCGAAACTGGGAACCGAAATTTTTCAATTTGAACAATTCCGGGAGAACCGGAACGTTAGTCCCGGTTCCAATCGGTTCTCGATTTTCGATGCCCAACCCTACTTGTCAAGAATCTTGTCTTGTCTCATCCGTCCAGGACATGCTCTCCAAAGCTTTGTGGTCAGTAAGCATTTTGGCAAATTCCAGTCTAGTCAGTTTTAAGTTATTTCAGTGACCATTGTGAGTTTGTTTTTAAGGGACGTGTACCAACAACTTTGTTTACATGTGGATTACAAATAGCTTATGTTCTCTCGCCCTTGCATTTAGATCGTTTCAGTAGTGGTAAGGCCTATTATGTCGCACCACAGCTCACACAAATAAAACAAAACTGTGCATGTGTGCACTCAATCAACTATTTTACTCCACCTGTATGTCCATCATATTGTTTGTATAGCAAGATGGATGAACAAACACAGACAATTCAGGTTTCTGGCCCTTGGCTCTCAGCATGTTCCACGCTCCCGTTGAGACTGTTTTGGGCTTCTGCTGTTCTGTGTTTTCCAATGATGAGTTGTTTGTGTGTCGCATTTGTTCCCTGTTACGTTGAGGGGATGAAAGCTGAAGGAGACCATTTGATTGAACTGTCGCTAATCCCTTAACAACACAGGGGACCATGATTGGCCACAGCCATACCAAAGTGGGAGGCCATCTGCAGGTGGTTAGGACAGACAATCAAATGGTTGTTGAGATGCAGCCACACGCAAGTGAAGCATATTTGACAAAAATTAGACAAAACATATCATAGATATAAAAATGTTCTTTTTTTGCTTTTTGTTTGTTGGCTTCCTTACGGGCAGCACGGTGGTCGACTGGTTAGAGCGTCTGCCTCACACTTCCAAGGACTGGGATTCAATCCCCGGCCCTGCCTGTGTAGAGTTTGCATGTTCTCCCCGTGCCTGCGTGGGCTTTCTCCGGGAACTCCGGTTTCCTCCCACATCCCAAAAAAACATGCATGGTAGGTTAATTGAAGTCTCTACATCGCCCTTAGGTGTGAATGTGAGTGGTAATGGTTGTTTGTTAATGTGTGCCCTGCAATTTGCTGGCAACCAGTTCAGGGTGTACCCCGGCTCCTGGCTGATGATAGCTAGGATAGGCTCCAGCACTCCCGTGACCCTTGTGAGGATAAGCGGCTCAGAAAATGGATGGATGGATGGATGGGCTTCCTTACATTTGTGTTTTGTTTCGTCAGGAAAAGGACAGGGCTTGGTGATACCTGACAATATGTGTGAAAATATTCCTCACACTTCTTAAACAGGCTCACTACTGTTCTATTTATGGTGGTGCCTTGAGTTACAAATTCAATTCATTTCTTGACCACGCTCGGAACTCAAAACAGTGGAATCTCAAATCCTCAAAAATATTGTAATGTTTTTTTTTCAGAGGGTGGAAAATAGCAGTCTAATAATATTAATACTACTTGTGCATTATAAAAAATATTGAGTAACAACATAAATAACTAAGTGAAAAGTAAAGAATGTAAATAATTAAACAGTTTGTGCTTCATGATTTAATGGTTCGGGGGCAGTATAATACAGTCTTACAGACCCAAAAGAGTACGAGTCACCACTACTCTCAGTGATAAGATGCAATAATATTAGTCATTATTCCACAGAGTATAAATGATATATCTCATGAATATTGTCTGTCTACATGTGTTGCTCCACCAATTGTGTTCAAACATCTGTACCTTAAAGGCTTATAACAATGCAACAATAAATGCTAATTATTAGCCTGTCAATGGCGTTTCTGTGTGTTAGCATTAGGCTAACAGAGGCATTCTTAAGGCAAAGTTGTTTGGTTTTCTTAAATTCACTACGTGTAATTCTCTTTGTTTTATGTTTAGTTTGACAGTAAACGTCAACTGGGAGTGGCAATAAGATCATTTTAGAAGAATTTTTAGCGATATGCCAAACTGCTGTTTATTGTGAAGTGAGTTGAGTTAATGACTGCCACCATACAGTGCTTGTACCTCAAGTTTGCGCTCACAAGTCAAAGCAGAATTTTGGCTGAATGACGGCTTGTATCTCGAATAACTCGTAATAACTCGGGTCACTCATATCTAAAGGCACCATCCATCCACTTTGTGTACATTGTACATCTTTCCATGTACAATGATTGCATATTATGTTATGTTTTCAATGTTATGTTATTGGACTAGAGTAACAACAACTTCAACAAATTCCTACCTTATGTTCTTGTAATTGGCCAACTAAGATTATTCTAATTTTGGTGGTCATGGTAAAGCATGGTAAGGTTTTGCAAATTTGGGTTTGGGAGGGAAAAGAAGTTTTAATTTCTTGAGATGAAAAAGTTTGGGAAGCCCCGCTAATTTATTTATTTATTTTTTTTTTTCTTTGCTCACCATTTATTGGCTGGGCGGAATTATAGTATATTGCTGTACTACCTCATGTATGTAGGGTACCACCCAAAAGACCAGTATTCAGTGCCTTGGTGAGGTCTTTGCCTGATGTTTATTGTATGGTGTTTATTGCTTTTGAGATAACAGCAGCATTATGCATCCTGATGCAACAGATCCGGTGCAAACATTATTGAAATTCTACAGTTGCCATCCTGGCCACACCTGAAGCATTAACATGATGCACCAGGAAGTGCCCTTTCTATCTATTGAGGCTGCGTGCATGGGTCACATCACAGAGAGTGTTGTGGCTCCATCCATCATCTGGGTTATAGTTAGCCGCCTATGCTAATGTCTGACCCAATGAAAAGTTTACCGAGAGACGGACAAGGACATTGGGGTGGACTCGTCATCAGAGAGACACACTCACGCATACACGCAAACACACACACAATCGCGTGCACACACACACACACACACGCACATGCGCGCATACACACACACACAGGCACCTGTCGTATTTCACAGTACACACTAGCATGAAGTGAGTTATTGCCATGTCACAGTATAGATGGAGTGTGTGTGTGGTTTGTGTTTATATGGTCACTTTTTTTTTCTTTTACATGTACATAAGGTCCATCCTGTATACATTTATTTATAAAACACCCCCCTCACTCCATTTTGACATTGTCCACAATGCTTCCTGCATGTGTTAATGACAAAATGATTTATGGAAAAATTTCCCAAACAATGCTCTGCGATTGGGGGGGGGGGGGGGGGGGGTTAAACCCAATAGAATTGGAGGTAAACCCAATAGAATGGAGCCAAAACATGTATATGAACACAAACATCTTTGGCAAGCTCATGCAGGCAAGCACATAAATGAACAAATTCATAGATGCGCGCCCACAGAGACATTTCACACACACACGTGAGATCCTTTCTGATAAAACAGCTCTATAGATTTATGACCTGTAAACTCCATGATGGAGGGATGGATGAGCAGAAAGATGGATTAATGAAGGAATGTATGCATCAAAGAGGGCAGAAGGACGGAAGGACAAACCGATGATCGTAATAGAGAAAATGGAGGAAGAAGAAGACAGGGATGACAGCAGCACTTTGAGAAAACACTTTTTGGGATTTATAGCCTCTAAAATGGACGGCAGACAAAAAGATGGAGGCAACTGGAGGATTTAAAGAATTACCTGAATGTACAGTTGGCCTATAATCTCCCTGGTCACTGGCCACTTCACACCTAGTTCACAAAGGATGACGTCATACGGTGGGAACGTATCTTATTTTATTCTGTGGTCAGAGGGAGTGGTTCAATCAGAACGGAAATGAAAAATGTGAATTATGTAAAAACATTAATTAATTAATGTTACTGCAGACTCACCCACCACTCTGTGTAGAAATTAGTTGGCACCATGGTGCTGAAAAGAAAGAATATATGTAGTTAGGGACAGAGGTGGGTAGTAATGCGTTACATTTACTCCGTTAGATTTACTCAAGCAACATTTTGATAAACTGTACTTGTCAGAGTACTTTAAATGCACCATACTTTTTTTTTTTTTTTTACTTAAGTATTTATGTGAAGAAGGATCGATACTTTTACTCCGTTACAATGATCGACATACCGTTCGCTACTTCCGCATAGGGCACCCGTTGCGCCAATAAAACATGCTCACTAACGTCATTTGACTCCAATTCACCAATCAGACGACACAAGGCAGTCTCATGACCGCGCACGTAGCCTTTGCGAGCCAATCAAAATGACTAACTTTGGGGAAAAATAAAAAAAACTAAAATGAGCTGCGCGAGTGTGTTTACAGACCAAAAAAACAACAGCTATGTCATGCGGCTCTTAAATTGTGACTGCCCAAACTTTGATATTTCAGCCCACTTCTAACTTGAGGAAACACCTTGCGGTAAGTTGCAAATGTTTATTCTGTTGTTTTGGCAGTGAATGTGGCAAAATTAGCAAATGCACACGTACACTCAATCCCTAAGTCTGGTCAGAAAACAGCTTCTTCATTAAGTCATTTAAGTGAATAAAGCAAATAATGTTTCTGTATGGCCCAATGTATGTGTTGTTTTTTTGGCAGTTAAAAATAGAAATGGTGGCAGGTGTCTGTCGACTCCCATATATTATTTTTTTAAATTTCATCTTCATGCTCTGATTTAAAAAAAATTAAATCAAAATCAGAAGTTACTCACAAATTACTCTTTACTTGAGTAGTTGTTTTCATTGAGTACTTTCCTAAACTTACTCAAGTAAATATTTGGATGACTACTTTTTACTTTACTTGAGTCATATTATTCTAAAGTGACAGTACTCTTACTTGAGTACAATATTTGGCTGCTCTACCCACCTCTGGTTATAATAAGATAACAAAATGCAATGTGTATACTGCAAAACAGAACTGGCTTACACAACAGCACATTGTTAGCTAATAGACAAAGACAGCTATTTAGAACATTTTGTTTGTCTGTTGCCGCCACCAGTGGTCAAGGATAGATACAGTTGTTGGTGGACTTTTTTTTTTTTGAATAAACAGTAACAAAATGAACTAGTGATTCAACAAAATGAAAATTCTTGGATGAAACCAAGGCCGAAAACCGAAAAACACTGAAAGAAATTAGTGTACCGATTATAAGTAAAATTGCATTTATGATTGCAGAGCTACCAAATTGTCAGAATTTCCAAATTTTTAAAATTATGTCAAGGAAATTACTGTGGGACAGGTACTGCAGTATATTATGTAATAGGATAAAATTAATTATGCATACTGTTCAACATAATCATTACTCTATAATCGTAATCGTGAATAAATTGGCTTCAATATTTGTTATTTTAATGTATTTATTCCATCAACTTTGTAATGGCAGATACAGTTGCAATCGAATGTCTTTTTTTCTTTTTTCTATTCTTTCTTTTTTTATATTTTTACAAACTAGTGTACACGACTGCGCACTGGATGTGGTTTGTGCTTGCAGTCATCACAACATCCTGTTTCGGCCGGTTTATTTCGGTGACGTCTTTTTTCATTTTCAGTTGCCGAAAATTCAGTGCATCGCTAAAATAAACACGTAATAAGGAGATTCATACACTTGCTGCAACGGCCATAACTCACACCAGGTCCTGCCTTTTAAAGCCACAGATATTAAAAGTCACAGATACTACACTGTAGAACATGAAGATGGTGACCTCAAGTGGCCAAAAATAATACCTGCACCAGACATTCATATTTTGGATTGATATTGTTGTTTAATGATGCAAAAACAATTTGTACGTGATTACTCGGTTAATTGATGGGAGAATCGGTTGAATAATTGATTCTGAAAATATTTGACAGCTGTGGCCCTAATTACATGTAACTGTAAATGTTTTGAGACGCATTATGAAAACCAGCTACTTCCGTGTTATGTTCTGCCATTGTTGTTGTTTCACACGGCCAAGACTGAATGCTTCATTTGTACAGGCTGTTGTTTGTCAAAATTCATTGTGATGTAAAGTTGATACAGTGAAGTTTTAGACTCAATTTCAAATGTTTTGTGCTTTTAGCTCCAAGAAATGCTGTTGTCCTGGAAACTAATGGGCAAAACATCACTTTTTTACTTTGTTGTTTGTTTTTTATACAATTTCGCTTCAAACTCCATGTTGTTGTTGGTTTTTTTTCTCAATACTCTGGTTACTTTGCCATGTACATGAAAGTGACAAAATTAGAAACAACACTGTAGATGCCAGTAATACATGTGATGATATAGGTTTGTGCAAGTGTACTGAATGAAGTGCCCGCTGAGTGTTTAACAAGAGGAGATAGAAGAAGGAAACGTCCAAAGAGTGACACAGACCTCACAGAAGTTGTGAACTCTTTTATTTTGTTTCTCCAGACAGAAAGTAAGAATGTAACAAATCCTGAAGTGGTCTTGGCTCATTTGTGTGCCGTGATTCCTGGAGGAATTGTCAAAGCATGAAATAAGTCCAGCAATGGGAATAGTCTCATTCTGACTGTGTGCAGTTATTAATGGTTTTATCGCTCTGTGCTGGTAATTACGCTCTTGCAGGGAGCTGACTTTGACAGGACGAGAGAGGGAGACAACGAGGAAGACACACTTTGATCCTTTGTGAAAGTGAAGGGCTGAGCTCGAAGAAAGAAAATGTGCCTGTGGTCCAGTGTTTTTATGGTCATTTGTAGGAATGAACACTGTACATGCAAGCTGGTCCTTCACACAGACAGTGTTATGTGTGCAACAACCATAATAATGTAGGATTCTCATTGAAAGTTCAATATTCTGTATGACAGGACTAAATGCAGAATTATATTCAGAATGTTTTTATCAGTGTGGAATGTTGCATACATGTGACAATTTGCCAAAAACGGCATTTGTCTCACAAGCAGTGCAGTGGTCCCTTCACTGATAAGTGCCCCAGTTTTCTTTTCTTTTCTTTTCGATATGGCTATAGCTTGGCCACTTTTTTTGCTTTGACTTGCTAGCAAAAATTTGAGATACGAGTGCTAGATGGTGGCTACAAATTCAACTCAACTTACTTAACATCAAGCAGCAGTTTGGAAGATAGGGAACAATTTTTTTTTTTTTTTTTTAAAGAGGCTTCGAGCTTTTAGTGTAAGTGAATAAAAAGTCGTGCTCACCATTATTGCCACCCATGAAGTTTAAGTACAAAATGTGGACTATCTCCTGAAGAAAATGAATCTGGTGAAACAAGATTTTTCTACAGAGAACCTCTGTTTGATACAAAAGAGCAAATTAGAAACAACATTTTATGGACAAATGGGCTGCTTTTCTACATCTGGTACTGGAGGCCTTGACTGTATCACAGGTATCATGAAAAAAGAAAATTATCAAGAGATTTTAGAGTGGCGGCACGGTGGACGACTGGTTAGAGCGTCAGCCTCACAGTTCTGAGGACCCGGGTTCAATCCCCGGCCCCGCCTGTGTGGAGTTTGCATGTTCTCCCCGTGGCTGCGTGGGTTTTCTCCGGGCACTCTGGTTTCCCCCCACATCCCAAAAACATGCATTAATTGGAGACTCTAAATTGCCCGTAGGTGTAACTGTGAGTGCGAATGGTTGTTTGTTTGCATGTGCCCTGCGATTGGCTGGCAACTAGTTCAGGGTGTACCCCGCCTCCTGCCCGATGACAGCTGGGATAGGCTCCAGCACGCCCGCGACCCTAGTGAGGAGAAGCGGCTCAGAAAATGGATAGATGGATGGAGGAATTTTAGAGTGTAATGTCTTACTCAGAAGAAAACTGAGTAACTCACCTTGGTTTGAGGTGAAGATCATGGGTCGTCCAGCAAGACAAAGACCCAAAGCACACAAGAATGGTTGAAAAGGAAAAAAAAAAGAAAGAAAATGAAAAGAAATGAAAAACGGCCCGCAATGAGTCCTTATGTCAATCCAATTGAAAATATTTGGGGGGAGCTGAAATCTGCCATTGGCGAAAAGATCCATGCAAATGTTCAAGAAAAACTGCAAAGGAAGAGTGGGAGAAAATACCACCCGAGAAGTGCAAAAAGCTTATTTTTTATAGTAATAGTTAAAACTAACTAAACTGCACAGGTTTCACTAAAGAAAAAACATATTGGTGTCAAAGTCATTGTTCTGGTTGATGTGTCTGCTTTCACAAAAAGGCTGTTTTCTCAGTTTTTTTTCTTCCAGAAAAATATTTGGGTGAAAGTAGTCTATATTTGACTGCTGATTAAAAGCTAGAGACAGCTTTTTTTTCTGCTGAATGAAGAGAGCCTGATCTTTCCTTTGGTGGTTTTGGTGTTTACATTGTCATAGTACATAATATTCTGTGGGGCTTGGAAAATCAGTGAAATTGCTCGAAAATGCCTGCCAGTCTAGGGGTTCCCTGCTCAGAAAACGGCTGGCAGTCAATGAGTTAATAGGGAATGATGGCTTGTGATTGTTTTGAGCAGCATTAAAACAAGAACATTTAATGCTGCTTTAAGTGCATCATTCGCGATAAAAGAGTATCAAAAACATGTTCACGCATGTAAAGTATAACATCTGAAACTGGGGATTAAGTATCAGTTCCCATCCACATTAACACTGCACTTAAATAAAAAGTCACAATGCAAATACTGCAGTCATATTTCATGCTCTAACATTGACATGTTCCTTGCTTTGTTCTTTTCCTCTCACTTATTTGTAAACCTTCCCCCATTCTGCTGCCAGTCTTCCTGCTTCCCCGAATGTTTTACGTTGTCTTTCAGTGTCATGTTGCCATGTGTGCTGTGGTGTAAATAGGTTGTGTTAAATGCTCTCCTGTCCCCAGTGAGTGTTAACAGTGTGCCGAGAGAAACTGATAATCTTTAAACGGGGCATCTGCTGGCATCTGCTTTATCTTTATTATTCCCTGGACACGGAGCAGGAAACTATACAAGCTGACACACAAAAACACACGAGCATGGTGACACATAACGTATCAAACAGACGCAGTTTGCATGCACAATGCACAAAGCTCATTGTCATGTACGGCAGACAGAGGCCGTGTTTCATGTATTGTATAGCCAGGACAATTTAGGATGATAGTCTGCCTTACAGAAATAATCTTTGGCCCTGTTCGTCAAAATATTTAAATAATAATATTAAAAAAACACACACACACTTTATTAGAAGTAGGTTTGTCACTTTCTCCTCCGTCCTCCTTTGAAGTGCAATTTAATTTCAAGATTGTCCAAGATATTCTATTGGCATTTGTTTTACACAAGAAGCATTTTAACATGTAACCCGAAGTGTTTTTTTTTTTTTTATATCCCAGCACAACCATAAGAACTTTACCTGAAGAAGAGCAGGCATGTTCATGATGTTATGGGTGCAAGAAGATACCACACATTTATCAATACAATTTTCTAAAGTACTGTGGAACCTCAAAATAGAGGTTAAACCGTGGTGCCATGGAAGACTTCAGCAAAACTTGAGAGAATTCACTTATTTTTACAGCTGACTATATGCCAACGCTCAAAGACGGAACTTATGTCGAAAATCGTAGCAGGCTCAAATATTTGTAATATATGTCATCTTCTCTTCAGCATTTTGTTCGATTTTCCTAAATGCCATTTGCTAGTTAACGCTGCAGAAGAAAAATGAAAACGCTCCAGTTTCAGTGAAGAGGCACTCCTGCCGAGCATTGCTGTGTGCCTTTGTGTCTAGAAAGTACAACAGAGTGCTTAGTTTCTTTACATTTCCTATTGAGGAAGAAATTCGACATCAGTGGATCGTCGCCATCTTTAGCATCAAGTGCATATAGGACACTGACACTGTCAGAAAGGTGTTCATGTCCCAATATGTTTATTATTCTGGTTAGTTTGCTGTGGTTTATTGCATACTGAGAGCTGTATCAAATATTGTCCACTGTCATTTCACAAAATAAGTCAATGAAATATCAGGAACAGCTCTTACTATGATGCGGTGCAGTTCAAATACCACTACAAACTAAAACCACAACAATTAACATACAGATTTTGTGCTGGAATGTGTACCCTGCCTACGAGGGAGCGCGCAGAGTCGTGACTGGAGACAAAGGCAAAGGGAAGCTGAGATTTCCGTTGGGAGCCTGAGGGCTGGCAGACACCTGAGTCACAGCTCCACTGTGAGTGTGTGTGCATACACGTCCTTCTGTCTGATTGTGTGATTAATGAAGACATATCAGTGTGGTAATCCTCTCTAATAAGCGCCAGTGGAGCAGCCCTCTGCTGTGTGTTACAATGATATTACAATGATTATAGCTCAGGAGTTATATATCTTTTAGTTTTTCTCGAGTAATGCATGTAAAAATGTCAATATAATATTGTATAGAACTGGTGACTGGCAGGTGGACAAGGATCGGGTCATAAAGTACATCCAGGTGTATGTGTCTGCGTACATGTGCTTATGCAATTCTTTAAAAGTATATCCAGATGCTGGTACTGCTTTAATTAACATTCAAACAGCAGGGTGTTGCATGGGTGTGTGCGTGTGCATGCATGTGTGTGTGAGTTGACAGCTGAACTGCTGTTTAATTACCATTTAAACGGCCAGAGCTGAGAGTATCATTTAAAGACAGACTATTACCTGCCAGCTAAATGAGCAAAAACACCATTTTCTACTCTATAACTAAGCTGTAAGTCAGTTTATCCTGAGGTTGCCATACACTAACCTTCATAATGAACAGTATTATGGTGTTTTCCATTGTGTTATTATTAAGCTAGCAAAGTTATGTGATTGTTTTAAATATATAGTGCCATAAAATATATATTTGCCCCTTTCTCAAATGTAAACTAATTAAGCATGAAATGCAGTTTTTCTAATTATAATTTGATTTATTCAGGAAAAGAAAATATTCAAAACTACCAGGCTGTGTGAAAAAGTAATTGCCCACTAGCTGTCCAGGCTCTGAAGGAATAAGCAGCCCTAGACCATCACACTACCACCACCCTGTTTGACTGTGGGTATGATGTTCTTTCTTTGAAAAAGTGTGCTACATTTATGCCAGATGTTAGATGTACGCCAGACACACACCTTCTAAAAACTTTCGTCTCATCAGTCCACAGAATATTCTCTCAAAAGTCTTGGGAATTGTTCTTATGGTTTATTTATTTTATTTATTTGTATTTATTTATTTTTTTAGTTAGACGAGCTTTTTTGTTCTTTTTGGTCAGCAGTGGTTTTTGCCTGGGAACAATTTTTTGCCTAGTCTCTTCCTTATTGTTGAGTCATTAACACTGACCTTCACTGAAGCAAGAGAGGCCTGCAGTTTATATGTTGTCCTGGATTCCTTTGTGACGTCCTGGATGAGTCGTCGCTGTGCTCTTGGGGTCATTTTTGTAGGTGGGCCACTCTGGGGAAGGTTCACCACTGTTCCATGTTTTCTCCTTTTGTGGATAATGGCTCTCCTAAAGCCATGAAGTTTTAGAAATGGATTTGTAACCTTTTCCAGACTGATATCATCTGTTCTTGAATTTCTTTGGATTGTGGCATTTTGTTACAGCTTTTTGAGCTCTTTTGGGTGACTTCATTTTGTCAAAGAGGTTCTCGGTCTGAAGGTAATTAGGCTTGGGTGTGCTCAGTGAAAATAAACTCAGCTTTCTCCAAAATGGAATTGACCACAGTAAATGCATGATTTCACAAGAGGAACAATTACTTTTTCACACGGGACCAGGTCGCTTTTAATAGATTTTTTCCCCCAAAAAATAGTTAAATCACTATTTAAAAACTGCATTTTATGTTTACTTTGGTTATCTTTGTCTGATATTTACCATTGTTTGATGATCTTAAACAAAGTGGCGAAACTATGAGAAAAAAAAATAAAAATAAAAAATTGAGAAGAGGGCAAATACTTTTTCATGGGACTGTAGAACCTGTAATTTTCTTTGTTCAATGGTTAGTCTGAAAGAAAACTTCAAATGGGAGTGGGAATAAACAGCTTGAAGCCTCTTTTTTATTGCTCGTTGTAAAGGGAGTTGAGTTGAAAAGAGTTCAGAGGTTGGAACTCAAATTTTTGCTTGCAAGTCAAAGCAAAACAACAAAACTCGAGTCACTCGAAAGTCAAGGTATCTCTACCTGAAATGTCAACGTAAACAGCTATTTTATAATTAAAAATCATACATTGACAAGTATTGCAGCCAAAGCTTACATGCATACAGAAGGATAACAACTCTGCATGAATTAAACAGGTCAAGGTTTCACATACTGTATCTACATGAGTCCATATGCATTATGTGTTAAGTACTTTTGGTAATTTGGTCATTGGTCAAAGTCATTTTATTTTGGATATTGACAAAAAATGTGTGCCTAGATTTATTAACCATGATTTGTTTTAATTTTATTGTTATAACTGAAAAGAGCCAGCACATTCCAAGAGGTTAAAGGTCCCATGCCATTAACTTTTTGATTATAATTTTTATAGTATATATCATTTTCTTATCTGGTTAGAAGTCAGCAAAACACCCAAATTGGCAGTTGAGAAAGTGGTAGGGTACCCTCAGGCCAAAATGATGCATCTAGCATGCAAGAGACAATACACATTACAGTTAACCTTTTTACATTTTGTCACATTTGTAGGTATTCTACTCAAATGGTGATTATTAATAATGCTAACAAATTACTGTACTTTCTTGATGCTTAATACAAAGGTAGACAAATAGTTACAGTGACAGAGATAGAAATGATAGGGGTGCTCATACTTGTGACAAACAAGCTAAGAGTCTTATGATAATGGCATTAATGATGGATCTTTGTAAACATATGCGTGTGTATTGGAGTTCAGTAGGAGACGGCCCACCTCATACTGAGCCTCTCAGCCCGATGCCATCTGTTGTGCCAGCACGCACACGCGCACGCACACAGACATACAAATGTATTAATCCACCACACTGGCATAACTGCAGGGAAGAGACACCAGAAATGCGCACACACTGCTGCAGCAAGATACTCACATGCAAAATACGCTTCCTTGGGATATGCACATGGAGATACACAAACAAACATTGAGAAACCTAGATAAACCTAGAATCCCTGGTTCTGAGTATTTAGCTTGAGAGAAACCAGGATGTGCTTACATAAGATCAAGAACAGCTTATTTATAGTTTTGAATATGTGCAATATACATAAATGTATTGAAAATGTATTTTTGTGAAAGGGATCTGTGATAAACTGTTCACATATACAGGAATACCCATGCATCCATCCATCCATCCATTTTCTGAGCCGCTTCTCCTCACTAGGGTCGCGGGCGTGCTGGAGCCTATCCCAGCTGTCATCGGACAGGAGGCGGGGTACACACTGAACTGGTTGCCAGCCAATCGCAGGGCACATAGAAACAAACAACCATTCGCACTCACAGTCATGCCTACGGGCAATTTAGAGTCTCCAATTAATGCATGTTTTTGGGATGTGGGAGGAAACCGGAGTGCCCGGAGAAAACCCACGCAGGCACGGGGAGAACATGCAAACTCCACACAGGCGGGGACGGGGATTGAACCTGTGAGGCTGACGCTCTAACCAGTCGACCACCGTGCCGCCAATAGCCATGCAATATAAACCAAATAAAGGCAATTATGGGAAAACATTGACACTGCCTTTATTGTGGAGACATTTAGGTCTTAATCACATTGTAGGCTCAATAATTTTTGCAGGCAGCCAGACTGATTTGAGAACACCTGAGAACAGACAAACTTTATTTGATGTGAATCAGAGGCACTTTAAAAATGTTGGCAGGTGTTGCTGAGTGCCATTTAGCATGAGTTTGAATGTGATTGGTTAATTCTGACCACAGCCACATCTCCAGTGATAAGAGTGTGTGCACACTTGTGGAACCACCTAATCTCAGTTGTTAGTTTTTACTTCCCTTTTCGGAACGATAGTATTTTTTTTTTCCACTTGAGATGTACAGATCAAATTAATGGTGGAAATAGTTTTGAAACAATTGATCATGGTCTCGTTTTTTCTTTTTTCTTAGATCATATATCACAGAAACCTGGCATTCCAACTGGGGTGTGCAGACGTTTTTTGTTTTTTTTTACATCCACTGTATATGCTAGGAAGAGTGTCACACCCCAGCTCATCCTCTCTTTGTGTCACTCGTGACAATGTCAAATATCACGTCAAGTATGCTGGCAATGTGATGGAAAACAATTTCTCAGATGATATTTCGTAGGGCTTATCCGTCACCATATTCTTTGATTGTGACACACATGCAAGCGTCTGGGTATAAACTATGTGCTTGGGTATTCTGGCTATGCCCGGACTGCATATGACCAACATACACTCGCAGACAGACACGCGTGTGTACAATGTGTGCATCCATGTGGTGCAGCCTGGATGGTGTACAAGCAGCATATCTGTCAGAGTGTGACAGGTTGACAGCTCAAGCTCCCAGCACTTTGTCCACTATCATCACGTCAAAAATAAAAAAATAAAAAATAAAAAATAAAAAAAACATGCACAAACACACGCACACAGTTGAATGAAAACATTGAAACAATCTGTTCATACATATAATTACTTCCAATTAGTAGTTACAAGTAGTTGTTGTAGATTTGAAGCTAAAATATAGAATAATTGGGGCTTGAGATCATAAGATCAGTTCACAAATTAAATTCTGACACGTGTGATTGATTGATTTACTTGGAGCAATTGAGGGAAAATGGAGTGCACTACTTTGTACCAACCAGAAGAGGCGCTATTGATTCAGTCTCAACTAGTTTGAGGCCAAGTCACTGATGGTGTAGTGGTACACTCGCCTGACTTTGGTGCGGGCAGCGTGGGTTCAGTTCCCACTCAGCGACGGTGTGAATGTGGGTGCGAATGGTTGTCCGTGTCTATATGTGCCCTGCAACTGACTGGCGACCAGTTCAGGGTGTAGTCCGCCTTTCGCCCGAAGTCTGCTGGGATAGACTCCAGCGCCCCGTGACCCTAACCAGGATAAGCGGTGTTGAAAATGGATGGATGGATGGATAGTTTGAGGCCTAAAGAAGAACAAAATGAAATTAAGTTGAGCTACAGGTGCATACACAAATACCTCCAGATGACTTTATTCTGCTCAATCTGACACTGGCATGGAAAGAGGCGTTCCGAACTAGAGCTGTGTGATATAATGATATATATTGTAGTGCAATATATATATATATATATATATATATATATATATAAACCCTACTGTACAGTACCCTCTATCGTTTATACCATTTCTTTCATTGCGGTATTGGGTTAGCTCTCTTGCTAAACTAATGTCGCGTCCGAGACGGTAATGTAACAACAGTTGCCTTTCTTTTATGTCATCCTTGTGCCTCACTCTCCAAGCATGATTAATCAATTTACGCTCAATCCAACTGTTACATTAATGTAATTATGCTGATAAAGTGTGGGTTGACTGGTCATGCCTGGAGAGTGGGCGCAATGATGACATGCTACAGACGCGACTGTTTTGTTACGCTGGTCACTTTCTAGCTGGTGTTGGTCATCTGTCTAGCACTACTTTTAAGGCTTTTGAAGAGTGACGTTTGACTAATGTACTCTTACACAGCATGAGCTGGCATCCGTTACACATGCGTTCCGGGAGAGTAAGAGTTGTGAGTTGACAAGAGTGACTTTAGGATGCTCTACACTTTGGAGGCTACACTTTGTATACACCACCTGCAAATACTCATTTACAGCACTGCTGGAGGAGCATGGATGAACATTGGACATTACAATGTACACAACAACTGTGTACAGTACATTCTTTGCAAACTGGTTGTACTAGCAGATATTCTGAATGGTATTTTTCCACTGGATATTTGTGTTTTAAGCAGCACGGTGAGCGACTGGTTAGCACGTCTGCTTCACAGTTCTGAGGACCAGGGTTCAAATCCGGCCTCGCCTGTGTGGAGTTTGCATGTTCTGCCGTGCCTCCGGGGATTTTCTCTGGGTACTCTGGTTTCCTCCCACATCCCCAAAACATGCATGGTAGGTTAACTGAAGACTCTAAATTGCCAGTAGGTGTGCCTTGCGATTGGCTGACGACCAGTTCAGGGTGTACCCCGCCTCTCGCCCAGCCTGGGATAGGCTGCAGCACACCAGCGACCCTAGTGAGGATAAGTGGTACGAAAGATGAATGAATGAAGGAATATTTGTGTTTTATTGTATTTTGTATTCATTTTATTTATTTATTTTTTGTAAAATTTGTTTCATGAATAAATAAGATGAGAAAATTGCTATTAATTTCATGAAATTGTAAAGAAACATACTATATTTGGATATATATAGTTATTGGGATACAAAATTACCTATATCAGGATATCAGGATTTCATATACTCTTAAAAATTTGATTAAAGACTTGAATGAGAATACTTTAAAATGAGCATAAGTCAACAAGGTAACAAGGTGAAGCTATTATTTCACATACAGCTCATTAAAAAAATGCCTTGGAAAGAAACATGATAAAGAATTCAAGCAATGTATGTCCACTGGTGGCCAAGTCAACACATGTCAAGGCTCGTCCAACAAAATTATAAAAAAAAAAAATAGATCTCTCTAGAAGCTTTTTCCAAGTTGTCACTATCCCCAGTAGATGCTTTCCTCTTTATTATAAGCCAGTGTACCATCGAAAATTTCAAATAAATAAGCATGTCTTAAAATATGTTTGAATAAAGGTTAACCAAATCTGGTTGACAAAGACAACTCAACCTTCTAGTTTTTCTAATTCTTGAAAGCGACCATTATGTGAGTTGATCAGACAGGTGCCATAAAATTGTTTGAAAGCTTTTACGCGTGTGCCAGTCTGTGTGTCGTCACTTTATTTCCTGTCACTCTCCTCTCAGTGTTGTTTGCAACCGCGGCGATGCAGTAAAAATTTCCTCAGAAAACAACAATAATTCAAATGAATTAAGGATATCAGATACAGTGGGCTATCAAAAACCAGCAGCTGCGTTCATGAGTTTCTTACAGATTCACTGTTCAATGTCACTCCAAAGTTATCAGGCCTTGACTGACTTACAGGCTCATGGCAACACTCAATATGAGGGCCCATGGTATTATCTCGCCATAATAGCTGCATTTAATGATACACACGCGCGCCTCGAGTCCCGTTTTTATTTCAGTTGATAGAGTTTGGCTGTTACAAAACCAAGCCAGGTCGGAGCAGATAATTTGACTCGCCGCCACAATCGCGGATCACTGCTCGAGCACATTTCATACAATTAAGGATTGTGGATTTGTAGCAGTCTAAACAATGGGCCCAAATTAAATTTTGACTCTCAGTGAAAGGCGCGCCGGCTTCGCTCAAAGTACAATCCAACAGAGAGAGAATACAGACGTTGTGTTTAACAGGATTGCCGCGCGTACCCACCCATAATACGGTGCAGTTTTTCCTCCCTGATATTCTATTACTCTCTGTCGTGCTCACTGTGAAGACTGAATGGCAGTTCTGCTGTAGTTTCACTCAACAGTTCTTCCATTCTCAATTCGCTATTGTGTCAAACTATGTAAAAAAAAAAAAGGCCATGACCAGCAACACAGAGCGGCTATGAAGCATGTGAGGACGGAGACAAATAAAAATAAATGAAGCATGACATAATTCAGCAATGAGAAGAATCACTGAATTGATTCTTTCCAAAGCAAGCTCATAAACTCAAAACGGTCCCTGGGTCAACACTCTTTACCGCTTGTATCCTGTTAAGGATGTGCTACTGAACAAAAGCAGCAACAGGCAATAAAGACGAATGTGTTGTGACCCATTGGTCCAATTCAATATTGATATGCATGAGTAAGAGTTGGTACTGTATATCCCTAAACATGTGACCTACTGGCATCAGACAGCACAAGTCATATTCTACATTGATTGGTGGTTAATGCCAGCCTCATTTCCACCTAGCAGTACAGTTGACAACAGAGTAGTCGAGAGTTGCAAAGGGCACACAAATAAATGTAGTTATTATGTAGTACCATTTACATTTTTGGGGAACCCTCCCATTGGGGTACCAAACACAGCGGTATCTTAAAGAATGCTCAATGTATAATACTTTATGGGGCACCAACAGAATTATTTTATTGGGGCGTAGAAGACGCCTGAGATATTGGCATAGATTAGGGGTTGAAGCAATTAGTCGACTAGTCTACGAGTCGACTTTACTATTCCACATCTACATTAAAGCTTCAAATCAACTACTCGCTACTCACACGTTTTGGGCATCTTGTCTCGCAATTGGCCAATTTACAGAGGACTTTCAACTTTCATCACATTACAGTTGACTACAAAAAAGCTTTAATCGTTCAACCACTAGCATATATTATCTTTAGTTGCAATACTAAGCATTAACAACAACAACAACAACAAAAAAGAGTAGCATGACGGGAGGACATTCACCAGAAACAAATGAAAGTAAGTGTCAAAGAAAGGAAATGGAGATTACAGTGAGACGTAGATTGAAACTAATGATGACGGGGAGGAAAAGGGGACATTCAACAAAGTTAAAGGAGGGCAAAGAATAGAGTGAGAGGAAGAAATTGAATGAAACAAAAGGAGACATTTTCCAGTATTTCCTCCCAATAAGTGAAAGAATTCAACTCTCAGTGGATGGGAGAGCTATTCTCTGTGCATTAGCATTAGTAAGAGCTCGCATACTGACGAGCCACGTTGTTTGTTCAAGGTCAGAAGGGGGAAACGCACTACCACGGGCCACCACACACACACTAGCACACGCATTCGTGTTCAAAACTAGACCAAAATGTGGTTGCACACACAGAACGCAAACACAAAGAAACACAATAACTGTCGAAAACAGGCTGTACTCGGTTCAGACAAATTAAATACTGTATGTGTGCACAATTGTTTCCTACGGAGCCCCCCTGGTGCCAAAGTATGAGAAAAATGTAATTAATGATAATCTGTTCAGGGATTGTTTCCCTGTGTCATATAGCAAGAACCCTGGACATTATAGATAATGGCTGACACAAAGTGCCCAAAGTAGCTGAGCTGAAAAGTCTAACTACCGCTCCATTCCTCAATGTAAAAAAACAACTCTCTATTGACCAATCAACGGACATTACCATGCCTAGCTCCACCTTTACACGAATATTTGTGGAGAAGGCCACCTCTCAAATTGACACCTAACTTAACTAATCAACTGGTACTACCTGCAATTGATAAATAAACAGCAGCCACTATTTGAGGAAATAGAATAGTATCAAAGACATAATGGGCTTTATTTTACTATTTGTGTGGATTGCGAACCGGCATCAGAGCACAAAAACTGGTGTAGCCTGACTTTCGTGCAAGCGCTATGCTCGCTGTGCACATTTGCCAATTTGGCAGATCAATCTGCACCAAGATGGGTGGACCGGCCCAACGAGGGTGTGATCTTTGACATCCCCCCGGTGCATTTGACAATTAAATTAAATTAAATTTACGCCTGCTGAAACCACATCTAACTTTTGGCGCAAGGCAGACAGCTGGGGATTTTGGTGAATTTAATCAGGGTACAAGCAGACAAATATGGTGGATGTGAGATGCATTTCATTCATAGAAATATGAACAATGTGCAGCAAACTCTATGAATCATTGGATAAATCAATTCATTGAACACAATATTACTATTATCCCCATTGTTATATTTTTTTAAATCCTCCCAATGGCCACAGCGTAGGCGTAGGGGGGTCTCACACACAAATATGATCAATGTGGGGGGCGATTTCCAATAGACAACTTCACGGCACAGATCTGTGATTGTCTCCTTAGCCAACTTTACATCATCCGCCCATGGAGGCCTTACAAATGTACTTTGTGCACTTCGACCTCCTAGACTCAGCCATGTCAAAGACTATCAGTGCACCACTCGCGCACCGCATTTCAAGGGAATGAGAGGAGCTGCTTCGATTGTAGAAGATGGAAGTTGGCTATGAACACGCCCCTCTTTTAAATGCGCTGATGTACGCCAATCCATGAAATTACCAACACCAGGTCTAAGCCTCCTCCTCGAAGAGGTACACCACACGCAGAGCTAGATTCATGCCAATCACGAAAACAGAGCCCTATAACTTAAATTAACAGCCTTTCAAAGTTAGTTTTTTTTCCCTTTACGCAAATTATTACAGTAGGGAAAAATATAATGGCTACTTTTATTTCACCACAGAACTGTCTTCCCCTCACTCAGACATGCAGATACACCCAGCCTGTTTACACAAGTAGAAAGTTCATGCCACTCGTCAAATAATGGCATGCATGTACTGAAACAGCAGCTCAAAGTTATTGATTGTTAGAGAATGTCTTGAAGATCTCTGGTGTAGCCAAGCAGGACAAAAACAACTCAAGACTCAGCCAGCATGTCTACTTTTGTGTTTGTTTGTTTTTCCTTTTGGCATAAAATGCCACGTGGCTGCTGGCTAACCAGGCTGCCGAAACTCATTAAGATATTTTTTTATGCAGCACATTAGCTGTGTCTACTGTTAATTCGGCCTGGACCGCTAATGAAAACACTAATTCATCTGTGCTGTGAAAGGTAGGAGAGAGCACTGACTGACTATTCCAGAACAAATTTCACTAAGGCATACTCTGGCGCTGCTGAGAAAAGACCCCATAAGTTCAGAGTGATTATTTGGATGTGGTCAAAATATTCTGTGAGACAGACAAAAATGAATAAAGTGTGGAAGAGAGAGTGCCCTGCGATTGGCTGGCAACCAGTTCAGGGTGTACCCCGCCTCCTGCCCGATGATAGCTGGGATAGGCTCCAGCACGCCCGCGACCCTAGTGAGGAGAAGCAGCTCAGAAAATGGATGGATGGATGGAAGAGAGCGTGCAGAGGCTATCTGTGATGTGATTCTTTGATAACCAGAAAGTGCCTACAGCGATCCAATTCCTGAGACAGTTTATGGGTTTGAAGAGTATCAGAATCAGAATTAGAATGAGATAAGCATAAACTGGTATTTATTCTCTGTGTTTGTGTGATTGAGAGCTATTAATGTGGATTAACACATTGGTGAAGCTATTTGAAACACAAGAAGAAGCCCACAGAGCGTGTCTAACACACGCAAGCACGCACGCACACAGAGTACAGTACAGTGGCACTTTCATAATCAAACACTTAGTACAGTTTGGAGTTCAACCAAAATTATCTGGAAAACCTGCCTAAAAAAATGGCTATTATTGCCGCATAGGAAATGTGTTTGGCTGCTCAGTACAGAAAAAGCAATTAATTAAATATTAATTACATATACCAATTAATTTTACCAAGAAGATGCTAATATAAAATAGACATATATTTTTGCTACACTTTTACCACTAACTATAGCAGTACCTATAAAAAGCCACCATGTGTTCTTGGGTTGATATGCACATTTCGGATCAAAGCACGTTCGTCTTTAGGACACAGAACATGTCTTCTTTCTAAGCGGTAAAAACTTTTTACTTGTGTATAATTGTTTGACTAGATGAACGTGGCAACTTCAGTCCATCCACGTTTAGCCCTTAATTACAAAAGACTCTCCAAGGCATCTTCAGACATCTGGAAATTGCACCCTAAGATGAACCAGACTTGTGCAAGTCCACAGTTCTCTTCCTGATATCTTGCCTGATTTATTTTAAATTTCCCATGATGCCACACAAATAAGCAGTGAGTTTCCGGTGTGAATAGTTCAAATACATCCAAAAGATGTCTTTAATTAACGCAATTGTTGTTGATAAACCTATGAGAAGCTTCCAAAGAAATGATACCATCAGCTACGTTTTTACAGCTTGTTTAAGGCATAGTAATTGTATAGCAGTGTATGTAAGCTTCTAACTTTGAAGAAAGTAATTTAAAAAAAATGCATTAACAAATAATTCTCTCATCATTCTGGCGTTTAGCAAATAGAAATAATTTTGGTAATCCTAATTGAAGCAGTAAAAGATTAGACTGATTTCATGTCAGACAGAGAGACAAAAAAGCCTTTGTCTTTTTATACAGTGTGTGTGTGTGTGTGTGTATCTGATTGTATATGTATATATGTAGTTTGAATTTTAATAAACGTGTTTTGAGGTTAAGCCCAGAATTAATTAATTCACTTTAGATTATCTTTTATGTGAAAAATAGTTTTGAAGGTAGAAACAAAATGATCAACCAGCACCACAGAACAAATTGTGTTAAACTTTGGTGTTCCCCAAAGACAGACACGGGACATGCATATTCTACCATGCATATTTTTGGGATGTGGGAGGAAACCAGAGTACCCGGAGAAAACCCACGCAGGCACGGGAAGAACATGCAAACTCCATACAGGTGAGGCCGGAATTCAACCAGAACTGTGAGGCGGCTGTGCTAACCAGTCGGACACCGTGCCGCCGACCATGAATGTTTTTTCCTTAAAACTGTCTGTATATGGGGCATGATTGCTTGAGTGGACTTAGCGTATTCATCATCTTGCACTTACGTGCGCACTTGAGTGTGTTCCTAACTACAAATACAGTATGTGTGTGCGTACGTGTACATGTGTGTGCGTGCATGTATGCGTGTGTGTGTGTGTGTGTGTGTGAGAGAGAAAGTGTGTGTGGTAATTACCATCCAGCAGTAGCTAAAGTGACATGTTTGAAGAAGAGATAAGGAGACATAAATTGGCTGGGTATAAAACGGTGATATTTCCTCCACTGCTTTGGAAAAACCCATTTGCTCTGCCTCTTTAGCATGTCAAGACCCCTGTCACAGCCCTCTCATCCCCTTGGCCAGAAGGACTCGAGTGCACACACGCACACACCCACTGCATAGTCAGCCAGCTTCTTGTGCAAAAGTGCTCATCTGCATTGGGCTATTAACTGGCAGCGACGCACCGAAGAACGGGAGTGTGTGTGTAAATCAGTGTAATGGGGCCAGGACCTCGGTAGCTCTAAAAAGAGAGCAGACATGTGGAGGACAAGACATGACTTCTTTTATTTTTTTCCTCTTTCCTTCTTTCATGACGAGAAGCAGCGATTGAATGCATCTGTTAGGGGACACAGTAACTCTTGTATAGAGGCACAAAAGATCAAAATCAGTCAGAGGTGTAGTCTGGAATTGGATAGTTGAACATTTTTTGTTCTGGAGCGAGTCTCTACTGAAGTCTCCAAGAACAAAACAAAACAAAAATATTTCATATGAGTCATTTCTTTGAAAACTAAAATTAGCCTTTACTTTGTTGCAACAGGCAGCGTCTTCATGGTAACAAAAGCCATACTCAGAATTTGCATGAAACAGAAACAAGTAGATAAGTAGATATTGAGTTTACTGTAATGGCTTATCCTTTTGTTATTTTGACGAAAGGATGTCAGAGACTTTTTAAATAAGACGTGGGAACTGCAATTGTGAAAAAATTAATGTCTCCTCCAAGTAACATTTTAACATACTGTATAAGTGTAAAATTAAGGTCTGCTACACACCAAGCGACGACACCAAAAGCTACTGAACTCTCGCAGTGTTCTGCAACTAGTAATAGTAGTTATGAGTGGCCAACGGTCAGCCACAATAAAACGGCCAACGGTCAGCCACAATAAAAATTTAAATCGCAGGTGAACGCTGTCACAATGCCAAAATTGTAACGGCGAATCAAAAATGTCATTTGCTATCACATGAAAGTCCACAACAATAAATTCTGGGTATGAAGCAAGAGCCAGCAGGCCGCCGCCAAGCCAGACGAATAGTGTATGCAGTAATTATATACATTGTGTTTTACATCCATCCATCCATCCATCCATTTTCTGAGCCGCTTCTCCTCACAAGGGTCGCGGACGTGCTGGAGCCTATCCCAGCTATCATCGGGCAGGAGGCGGGGTACACCCTGAACTGGTTGCCAGCCAATCGCAGGGCACATACAAACAAACAACCATTTGCACTCACAATCACACCTACGGGCAATTTAGAGTTGTCAATTAACCTACCAAGCATGTTTTTGGGATGTGGGATGAAACCGGAGCGCCCGGAGAAAACCCACGCAGGCACAGGGAGAACATGCAAACTCCACACAGGCGGGGCCGGGCATTGAACCCCAGTCCTCAGAACTGTGAGCCAGACGCTCTAACCAGTCGTCCACCGTCTCACTTGTGTTTTACAATAACACTGAATTATATCTATAATTTCATATGTACCTAAAAGCGAAGCGTAGAGCGTCTCTGTTGCCGAACTGAGCGCGGTCTACAATTGGGGTAATTAAGAGCCTCTCAAATATCCACACTCGCCTTCATTTCTTGCCCGTTTCATCGCTTTGTTTTACTATAATATAGCTACAGCAGCCAGGGAAATCTGTTTCTTTCTTGACTATTGTGCCATGTTGTTTGTGGTTCAATTTAAAAACAAATAAAATAATACAGTGGTATAGGTGGTGCCGCAATACGTTGTTTCCCTATAAGAACAGTTGGAGTCGTAGTGGGGGCAATTGTCCACTTCAGTCACTACTGACCATGTCACACGGTGTGCGGCGGGCCATAGTTGACTTTGAAATTCCACTACTGGTTCCATGGTTATCATCACATATTTCTTTATAACCATCACTGGAACCCTTCTGTCAAAAGATGTTTAAAATTTTAAATTTTTTTGTATCCTCTCTGAGCTTACAAGATCCATCCATTTTCTACCGCTTATCCAAGGTCGGGTCGCGGGGGTAGTAGCTTTAGCAGGGATCCCCAGACTTCCCTCTCCCCAGCCACTTCATCCAGCTCTTCCAGGAAGATCCCAAGGCGTTCCCAGGCCAGCCAAAAGACGTAGTCTCTCCAGCGTCTCCTGGGTCATCCCCGGGGTCTCCTCCCGGTGGGACGTGCCCGGAACACCTCACCAGGGAGGTGTCCGAGAGGCATCCGAATCAGATACCCCAGCCACCTCGTCTGGCTCCTTTCGATTTGGAGGCGCAGCGGCTCTACTCTGAGATCCTCCCGGATGACCGAGCTGCCGAGGAAACTCATTTCGGCCACTTGTATCCGGGATCTTGTTCTTTTGGTCACGACCCACAGCTCACGACCATAGGTGAGGGTAGGAACGTAGATCGACCGGTAAATTGAGAGCTTCGCCTTTCGGCTTAGCTCCATCTTTACCACAACGGACCGATACAAAGTATGCATCACTGTAGACGCTGCACCAATCCGCCTGTGGATCTCCCGTTGCATTCTTCCCTCACTCGTGAACAAGACCTCAAGATACATGAACTCCTCCAGGTCGGGGATCTCATCCCCGACCTGGAGAGGGCACGCCACCCTTTTCCGACTGAGGACCATGGTCTCAGATTTGGAGGTGCTGATTATCATCCCAGCCGCTTCATACACGGACGCGAACTGCTCCAGGGAGAGTTGGAGGTCACGGCTTGATGAAGCCAACAGGACCACATCATCAGCAAAAAGCAGAGATGCAATACTGAGGCCACCAAATCGGACCCCCTCTACACCACTTGAAATTCTGTTCATAAAAGTTATGTACAGAATCGGTGACAAATGGCAGCCTTGGCGGAGTCCAACCCTCACCGGGAACGAGTCCGACTTTCTGCCGGATATGCGGACCAAACTCGTACAGGGACCGAACAGCCCGTATCAGGGGTTTCGGTACCCCATACTCCCGAAGCACCCCCACAGGACTCCCCGAGGGGCAGGTCGAACGCCTTCTACAAGTCCACAAAACTCATGTAGACTGCTTGGGCGAACTCCCATGCACCCTGCCGAGGGTGTAGATTTGGTCCACTGTTCCACGGCCAGGACGAAAACCACACTGCTCCTCCTGGATCTGAGATTCGACTTCCCGATGGACCCTCCTCTCCAGCACCCCTGAATAGACCTTAACAGGGAGGCTGAGGAGTGTGATCCCCCTATAGTTGGAACACACCATCCGGTGTTCACCACCCCAGTCTGCCAATCCAGAGGCACTGTCCCCGATGTCCACGCGATGTTGCAGAGGCGTGTCAACCAGGACAGACCCACAACATCCAGAGCCTTTAGGAACTCCGGGTGAATCTCATCCACCCCCGGGGCCTTGCCACCAAGACGCTTTTTAACCACCTAAGTGACCTCAACCCCAGAGATAGGAGAGCCCGCCTCAGAGAACCCAGACTCTACTTCCTCATGGGAAGGCGTGTCGGTGGAATTGAGGAGGTCTTCGAAGTATTCTCCCCACCGACTCACAACGTCCCGAGTCGAGGTCAGCAGCGCTCCATCCCCACTATACACAGTGTTGGTGATACACTGCTCCCCCCTCCTGAGACGCCGGATGGTGGACCAGAATTTCCTCGAAGCTGTCCGGAAGTCTTTCTGCTTGGCCTAACCGAACTCCTCCCATACCCGGGTTTTTGCTTCAGCGACCACCAAAGCTGCATTCCGCTTGGCCAGCCGGTACCCATCAGCTGCCTCAGGAGTCCCACAGGCCAAAAAGGCCCCATAGGACTACTTCTTCAGCTTGACAGCATCCCTCACCGTTGATGTTCACCAACGGGTTTGGGGATTGCCGTCACGACAGGCACTGACCACCTTATAGCCACAGCTCCGGTCGGCCGCCTCAGCAATGGACGAACATGTTCCACTCGGACTCGATGTCCCCCGCCTCCCCTGGAACGTGAGCAAAGTTCTGTCAGAGGTGGGAGTTGAAACTCCTTCTAACCGGGGATTCTGCCAGACGTTCCGAGCAGACCCTCACAATACGTTTGGGCCTGCCACGTCGGATCGGCATCTTCCCCCACCATCGGAGCCAACTCACCACCAGGTGGTGATCAGTTGACAGCTCCGCCCCTCTCTTCACCCGAGTGTCCAGGACATGCGGTCGCAAGTCCGATGACACAACCACAAACTCAATCATCGAACTGCGAACAAGGGTGTCCTGGTGCCAAGTGCAGATGTGGACACCCTTATGCTCGAACATGTTGTTCATTATGGACAATCCGTGATGAGCACAGAAGTCCAATAAGAGAACACCGCTCGGGTTCTGATCGGGGGGACCGTTCCTCCCAATCACGCCATTCCAGGTCTCACTGTCATTGCCCACGTGAGCATTGAAGTCCCCCAGCAGAACGTTGGAGTCCCCAGCAGGAGCGCTCTCAAGCGCCCCCTCCAAGAACTCCATAAAGGTTGGGTACTCTGAACTGCTGTTTGGTGCATAGGCACAAAGAACAGTCAGGACCCATCCCCCCACCCGAAGGCGGAGGGAGGGTACCCTCTCGTCCACCGGGGTGAACCCCAATGTACAGGCGCTGAGCCGGGGGGCAATAAGTATACCCACAACAGCTCGGCGCCTCTCACCGTGGGCAAATCCAGAGTGGAAGAGAGTCTAACCCCTCTCAAGAGGGCTGGTACCAGAGCCCAAGCTGTGTGTGGAGGCGAGTCAGAGTTCTAGTCAGAACTTCTCGACCTCACGCACCAGCTCGGGCTCCCTTCCCTGCCAGAGAGGTGACATTCCACATCCCTATAGCCAGCTTCTGTAGCTGGGAATCGGATCGCCAAGGTCCCTGCCTTCGGCCACCGCCCAACTTGCACTCTACCCGACATCTCTGGCCCCTCCCACAGGTGGTGAGCCCATGGGAAGGGGGACCCACGTTACCCTTTCGGACTGTGCCTGGCCGGGCCCCATGGGTGCAGGCCCGGCCACAAGGCGCTCGCCTTCGAGCCCCACCTCCAGGCCTGGCTCCAGAGGGGGGCCCCAGTGACCCGCGTCCGGGCAAGTGAAACCTGAGTCCATTGTTTGTCGTCATCATAAGGGGTCTTTGAGCCGTGCTTTGTCTGGTACCTCACCTAGGACCTGTTTGCAATGGGTGACCCTGCCAGGGGCATAAAGCTTAAAACTTAGCTCCTAGGATCATTGGGACACACAAACCCCTCCACCACGATAAGGTGACGGCTCAAGGAGGGGAGCTTACAAGATGTTCAGGAAAATTTTGGTTGTACATAAAATTTACCCCTTTTAAGTATGTTTGACTCTACTTCTACTGTATTTAGTTGACTAATTATTGTAACTATTGGGTGAAAATATCCTCGGTCTAGGAAGACTGCTTGCATTGACCAGACTGATCCTAAAAGTAAAATTTCTACATTCATTGTTGGATCAAAGGTGTGGAAATCTCCTTGAACTAAGTTGTAAAAGACAAAACCTTTTGAGTTGCGCCACACAGCGAAGATTGGGAGTCATTTCTGTGTGCCATGCACTCCGGGTCGCAGGTTAGAGCTCTTGTTGTCTTGCAGAGCAAACACACACCCATGCACACACAAACACACTCCACAGGGGAAGAGGTGAGCAAAAGGAAGGAAAGAAGAGAAAAGTAAAGAGGAGGTGAGGTCAGACCTCTCTTTGGCCTCACAGCTGTGGTTGAGATAAGCCTTTTTCTCACAGGTAAATAATAGCCACACCCTGGGAGTGTGTTTGAGAGATCTTATCCCACATTGTCTTATAATGTCTGTGTATGACTGTGAGTGAAAGACAAAGTATTCTCACAAGAAACTGCAATAATTGAAGCATTTTTGCAGGTTGAAAAAAACATTTGTGGTTGATCAACTAACTAACTCCAGTCATGTAGGTGGCAGGATGGAGTTTTTTTCCTAATGAAACTTCTAATGCACTACTGATACATAACATCATTGTAGTATTATGAATGTGTTTTCCATTGGTTGGAGGCTTTGTTATAGAGTGGACCCTCTAAATTCAATTTTAAATCATCTTTCCAAACTCAAATTCAAAGGTCGTAAGAGTCCATGAGTGATGGCAATGAACTGACTAAAACGATGACCTGACCAACCCTGTGTAATAATAGGTGGAAATTAATTTGCACTCAAACTTATCTTCATGGCTGACCACTCCAGTCTGCAACGAACGATTATACTAAACATTTTAACACAACAGGCTTAGTCAAATGTATCTTGCCTATTTTCATTCTTTATTGTCCAAAAAACATCCAGACTTCCAATCTTGAGGCAACATAATGCTGCATGGTTCCTGAAGCATGAGGGAAGAAGCTGAGTTTTACAACACTTTTTAGACAGTTGAGCATTCAAGAGCCTTAATAGATTTGCTCTCAAGCTACTTTCAACACTGTAAATGTATTAATAATCTGTAAAGATAACAGATGACCTGGGGACAGACCAGTAGTATTGATTTCTGGAAAAACAAAATAGATATTTACCATATTTGGACATACACGTTTTCTGCCTAACAGCAATGATATTATAACTTTACTGGACTCATCAATAGCAGCCAATACAACATCCTAATAATAATGTAATGTGGATTGTACAAACTAACGAATAGTTCTCAGGAGGTAAACTAATCTGAAGTTTAAATATGGTGGTATTAAGCACGTAATCAGTATTCTGCAAAGAAGTAACCTTCTCCAAGCTGATTGAGTCAAATGAACACTAAGTGTGTGCGACAGTAACAATGACTTAATGCTCGTGTTGTCTGTAAACAAGCAGGCTGGCTGGCTTAAGTCACCTGCTAGTATACTTGAAGCGGAAGAGGCTTTTTGCTCTTTTAGCACTGCTTGTATTATTATTTCAAACACGAGGAAAAACCAAATCACTTTACAACGCGGATTTACATATGATTAGTGTCATACAAAGACAGGATTACTGCAAGCGCTGCAGAAAGAAGAGATTTTTTTTCGTTTCTCCTCTTCTCAACTTGATTCATGAACCCTGAATGTAAGTTGTCATTGCTCTCTTGAGTCACAGGTAACAAAAAACTGACAGGGTGTACTTTGTTTCCACACAGACATGATGGTAATTAATATACTGGTGGAAAAAAAAATGTAACAGGGGAGTTTTCCTTTTTTATTAAGGAAAGAAGCTTATACTTTACTCTTTGGTTAACCACTCGTATTTCCATTGGACATTGGATTTTTCTTGATTGAAACAGACAAGACTCCAATTTACGATCCACACACAAGTGCACAATAAATATGCTTCTATTTTATTTACTGAACTGTATTCAAAGCGTCTTTGTTTCCCCCTGGAGGCCGAACATCCCAACATGTGCGCAGACATGACATATAATCATATAACCAGCCAGTGGGGGAGTAATTCACCGATGTAATAGGCTTTAGAAAATGACAGCATTGTGCAAGTGTGTGTGTGTGTGTGTGTGTGTGTGTTGATCCAGCCAGCTGACTTCAGACCAACTGGCAGCTTATTAAGCAATTTGGATCCTGCGGGGAATCCGTTGATGTTTGCAACACACACAGTCACAGATAATGACAATGAACGCTTATTTAGGAGGTTATATTTCTGAGGAAGGTTAACTGTTGGATAATTTTCTTTTGTGTGATTTGGCATGTATTTTACAAGGATAGACTGTATTAAATATTTTTTTAAAGAACCCAAAAAGACAAATTTGCCACTCTAAGCCTGCTTTTTAATATTGTGGTTATTGTGGCTTTAATTGAACACACACACACACACACACCCACACAAGTAATAGTGATGGACAGAGAGGAATGCTGGAAGTTATTGAGTAGATTGTGGACCAATAACAGAACCATTCACCCACAACAACGCACTGCCCTCGCTCCTCACCTGTCTGCCTAACTGCACTGCATTCTGGGAGGAGGGGGAGAGCAGAACGGAGCAGCGATAGGATGTGAAAGTCGTTTCGCTTGGACAACTCGCTGATTTGCATTCAACAGCGAGAGACAAACACACTGGCCAAGAGAGCTCACATGTGATTCAACAACAACACACTGCACACACTTTGGGGTAATTACTGACCTCTCTCTTGTTCAAATGGTGTGAGGCGGGAGTTGTGAGAGGCAGAGCGGGCGAAACCTGAGAGGAAAAAGAAGGAAGCGGGATTAGTGGTCAGAGGCAACGCAGGCCTTGCTCTCACAATGTCTATGGCATGTTATTTTTCGCTTTATGATTCTGATAATGATGATATTAGAGAGAATGGAAAGGGGGAGGAAAAGAGGAGAGGATGATGGGTGCCACACGACTTCCTCCTGTCGTTCCTCCATTTTACTGCCGCATACTGCGCAGAGAGAGGGAGAAGAAGACAGAGAAAGACAGAGGAGGGGGGCTCCTCAATGACTAATTTTCCTTTCTTTTATGGTGGCATAAATTTAAATGGAGGGGGGTTTGAGGGGTAGAGAAGAAATCCTTTTAGCGGCCTGATTTATGTACGTCTGATGGGCGAATCATAGATCACCGCCTGAAGATGGCAGACACAATGATGATGATAGGGCCCTTCGACGGGGCCCGCTAATGCTTTGCTGAACAAAATGTAACCAATCTGCGGGGGCCCTCAAGCATGCAATGGTCCTCTAATAGAAACTATAGAGAACTGTGCGCCTTTCCTCAGAGACAGTCGCTGGGGGAGGTGTGTGAGTATGCGTGCTGCCGGAGTTTTAAGAGAAAAAGAAGGAAAACTCAAGGAGCAGGGAGGCAATGAAGCGGCACAGCTGGACAATATAAAATAACAGATATCAAAGAGAGAATCACAGAAAATACATGAGCGTAAAGATCAACTACAAAAGTTAAGGGACGCCAAGTAAAGGACACAACAAATACAAAAATACCCAAAGGAAACAGCTAAACAATACACAACAACCAGGAAAGGATTCATGAATGTTCACCTTAAAACACCGGATCGCACTCATTCCCACACACACGCTCACATACACACAAGCATGTGCACGGCGCGGCACATGCAGCTCCACCAATCATCTTTATATCAAAACATCATTATGCTGTCCGACAGCAGCTGAGATTCCGGCGAGGCCTCCTTGTCATAAATCGTCAGCTGTTGCAGTGCTGCAAAGAGAGCCTTTTCATTTAGGGATGTCACAGCTCTCCCGAGCCTCGTAAAGGTTGTCGGAGACTCAGGAGAAAAAGGGAAGAATGACAGCGAGAGTCTTGGGCAAGAAAGGAATATCTGAAGATGGTGTGTCTTGTAAGATGGGTATGACCCTGGTGCTGGAAACAAAGAAGAGCTGGTTCTGCATTTATGCAGGTGATGGAAGAAGTTTCAAGGGAGGGTGAATGATCTACACGGGAGGGTTAACTTTATAGGCCTCTTTATTCTCCCGCGGCCGACAACGCCCGCATTGCATCACGTGACTGACGAGTTGGCACGTGCGGCCCCTCTGCGTCACTTGACGCGCACACGGCAAAAATTGTTGCAGCACGTAGAATGCCGCGGAGATCATCTCTCGTGATTGGTCCGTTTTAGTCACATGCTGTGATGACGTACTCAGCGGGCCCCTTGGTTGTACATACCATCTACGCCGCCGCCTTCTTGATCGATTTTGCAGCACAATTAAACGTATCATCTGGTCATCTAGTTCCATTTGTTTTAGCAGACACTGTTCCACGGTTGCCATTGTTGTTGCTTTGTTCCTTTTTACGGAAAGGAAAGTAAAAACGGCTACCGGAAATGGCCAAAAATTCCGGAGGAAACGCCACCCTGTGGCATGCTAGCCAATACCAGCTGTAGCGACACCCCCGACTTGGAGGAGAACTGCAGTACATTTTCAAATGTATAAAGAAGTCTTTACAAAGGGCCTAGCCAATGAAAGAACAGACTTATCATCGATCAGGGATGGGACACCCCTTTGATGATCGTGAGGGCCACAAATATCTGCTGAATCCGATTAGCACCAAAGCTGGGGATTTTCAAGAGAATGGCCAGGCACGTGTCATGAAATTCTACCCTGCCCTGTCCAACAAACTAACTTTTGTGCGCAGCTGACAAACACCGCAGCCGACACAGAGTAGGCTAACTGTGCCTTAAACGAGGTTGCTGGGTGCCAAGTGTTTCAATCTCCTGGTGTCAGTGATTAGAAACAATCATTAAAGGGTGGACCTGACTCACATGTCATCCCCCGATTTGCAGGCCACACTAAGTGAGGGGTCAGCAGTTGATCATGCTTTGCCTAGACTCTTGAACAACAAACTAAGACTTTTCCTTTCAAATACCAGACAAGAGTTGGGTCTCCTGAACAACTGACTAACAGTTTCTCTAGAAAAACAGACGAAAGCTCCGCCAATGGAAAAATAGTCCATGGACAAAGGCCTACAACCTAAAAATAACCTTGTAAGAACAGACTGAGGCTAACAGACATTTGAGTAAAATACTGTACCTGCATTCTACAACAACAGACTAAGGGCCTGATTTATTAAGGTCCCATATACAACTCCAATTCCAATGAAGTTGGGACGTTGTGTTAAACATAAATAAAAACAGAATACAATGATTTGCAAATCATGTTCAAACTATATTTAATTGAATACACTACAAAGACAAGATATTTAATGTTCAAACTGATCAAATTTATTGTTTTTAGCAAATAATCATTAACTTAGAATTTATGGCTGCAACACATTCCAAAAAAGCTGGGACAGGGTCATGTTTACCACTGTCTTACATCACCTTTTTTTTTTAACAACATTCAATAAACGTTTGGGAATGGAGGACATTAATTGTTGAAGCTTAGTAGGAGGTCTTTCCCATTCTTGCTTGTTGTACAGCTTCAGCTGTTCAACAGTCCGGGGTCTCCGTTGTCGTACTTTACGCTTCATAATGCGCCACACATTTTCAATGGGAGACAGGTCTGGACTGCAGGCAGGCCAGTCTAGTACCCGCACTCTTTTACTACGAAGCCACTGTTGTAACATGTGCAGAATGTGGTTTGGCATTGTCTTGCTGAAATAAGCAGGGGCGTCCATGAAAAAGACGCTGCTTGGATGGCAGCATGTTTCTCCAAACCCTCTATGTACCTTTCAGCATTAATGGTGCCTTCACAGATGTGTAAGTTACCCATGTCATTGGCACTAACACAGCCCCATACCATCACAGATGCTGCCTGACGGATCATAGGTCACCGGTATTCAATGTTGGTTTTCGGCCTTGCTTACATGCAGTGATTTCTCCAGATTCTTTGAACCTTAGACCGTAGATGATGAAATCCCTAAATTCCTTGCAATTGTACATTGTCCTTAAACTGTTCGACTATTTTCTCACGCACTTGTTGACAAAGAGGTGAGCCTCGCCCCATCTTTGCTTGTGAATGACTGAGCAATTCAGGGAAGTTCCTTTTACACCCAATCATGGCACCCACCTGTTCCCAATTAGCCTGTTCACCTGTGGAATGTTCCAAATAGGTGTTTGATGAGCATTCCTAAACTTTCTCAGTCTTTTTTGCCACCTGTCCCAGCTTTTTTGGAACGTGTTGTAGCCATAAACTTCCAAGTTAATGATTATTTAATAAAAACAATCAAGTTGATCAGTTTCAACATTAAATATCTTGTCTTTGTAGTGTATTCAATTAAATATAGGTTGAACATGATTTGCAAATCATTGTATTCTGTTTTTATTTATGTTTAACACAACGTCCCAACTTCATTGGAATTGGAGTTGTAGTCGGTGCTAAATTACCAAGCTTCTCACCCTATTTCTAAGGGAGAGCCCGGACACCCTGCAAAGGAAACTCATTTCGGCCGCTTCTATCCGAGATCTTGTTCTCGACCCACAGCTCGTGACCATAGGTGAGAGTAGGAACGTAGATCGACCGGTATATTGAGAGCTTCTACTTTCGGCTTAGCTTCTTCTTTCCCACAAGGGATCGATACAAAGTCCACATCACTGCAGACGCTGCACCGATTCGCCTGTCGATCTCCCGTTCCATTCTTCCCTCACTCGTGAACAAGACCCCAAGATACTTGAACTCCTCCACTTGGGGCAGGATCTCATCCCCGACCTGGAGATGGCACGCCACCCTTTTCCGACTGAGGACCATGGTCTCAGATTTGGAGGTGCTGATTATCATCCCAGCCGCTTCACACTCAGCTGCGAACTGCTCCAGGGTTAGAGGTCACGGCTTGATGAAGCCAACAGAACCACATCATCTGCAAAAAGCAGAGATGCAATTCTGAGGCCACAAAACTGGACCCCCTCTACGCCTCGGCTGCGCCTAGAAATTCTGTCCATAAAAGAACAGAATCCGTGACAAAAGGCAGCCTTGGCGGAGTCCAACCCTCACCGGAAACAAGTCCGACTTACTGCCGGATATGCGGACCAAACTCTGACTCCGGTCACACAGGAACTGAATAGCCCGTATCAGGGGGTTCGGTACCCCATACTCCCGAAGCACCCCCCACAGGACCCCCGAGGGACACGGTCGAACGCTTTCTCCAAGTCCACAAAATACATGTAGACTGGTTGGGCGAACTCCCATGCACCCTAGAGGACCGTGCCAAGCTGGTCCACTGTTCCACGGCCAGGATGAAAACCACACTGCTCCTCCTGAATCTGAGATTTGACTTCCCGACGGACCTTCCTCTCCAGCGCCCCTGAATAGACCTTACCAGGGAGGCTGAGGAGTGTGATCCCCCTGTAGTTGGAACACACCCTCCGGTCCCCCTTCTTAAAAAGGGGCACCACCACCCCAGTCTGCCAATCCAGAGGCACTGTCCACGCGATGTTGCAGAGGCGTGTTAACCAGGACAGCCCTACAACATCCAGACCCTTGAGGAACTCTGGGCGAATCTCATCCACCCCCGGGGGCTTGCCACCAAGGAGCTTTTTAATCACCTCGGTGACCTCAACCCCAGAGATAGGACCCAGACTCTGCTTCCTCATGGGAAGGCATGTCGGTGGAATTGAGCAGGTCTTCGAAGTATTCTCCCCACCGGCTCACAATGTCCCGAGTCGAGGTCAGCAGCGCCCTATCCCCACTATACACAGTGTTGATGGTGCACTGCTTCCCCCTCCTGAGACACCGGATGGTGGACCAGAATTTCCTCGAAGCCGTCCGGAAGTCTCTCTCCATGGCCTCACCGAACTCCTCCCATGCCCGTGTTTTTGCTTCAGCGACCACCAAAGCTGCATTCCGCTTGGCCAGCCGGTACCCATCAGCTGCCTCAGGAGTCCCACAGGCCAAAAAGACCCGATAGGACTCCTTCTTCAGCTTGACGGCATCCCTCACCATTGGTCTCCACCAAAAGGTTCGGGGATTGCCGCCACGACAGGCACCAACCACCTTACAGCCACCGCTCCGGTCGGCCGCCTCAGCAATGGAAGCGTGGAACATGGTCCACTCGGACTCAATGTCCCACGCCTCCCCCGGAACATGAGCAAAGTTCTGTCGGAGGTGGGAGTTGAAACTCCTTCTGACAGGGGATTCTGCCAGACGTTCCCAGCAGACCCTCACAATACGTTTGGGCTTGCCACGTCGGACCGGCATCTTCCCCCACCATCAGCGCCAACTCACCACCAGGTGGTGATCAGTTGACAACTCCGCCCCTCTCTTCACCCGAGTGTCCAAGACATGCGGCCGCAAGTCCGATGACACGACCACAACCTCGATCATCAAACTGCGACCTAGGGCGTCCTGGTGCCAACTGCACATGTGGACACCCTAATGCTTGAACATGTTGTTTGTTATGGACAATCCGTGATGAGCACAGAAGTCCAATAAGAGAACACCGCTTGGGTTCTGATTTGGGGGGGGGGGGCGTTCCTCCCAATCACACCCTTCCAGGTCTCACTGTCATTGCTCACGTGAGCATTGAAGTCTCCCAGCAGAATGATGGAGTCCCAAGCAGGAGCGCTCTCCAGGACCCACTTCAAGGACTCCAAAAAGGCTGGGTACTCTGAACTGCTGTTTGGTGCATAGCCACAAACAGGTAACCCGTCCCCCTCACCTGAAGGCGGAGGGAGGCTACACTCTCGTCCACCGGGGTGAACCCCAACGTACAGGCGGCGAACAATAAGTATACCCACACCTGCTCGGCGTCTCTCACCGTGGGCAACTCCAGAGTGGAAGAGAGTCCAACCCCTCTCGGGAGGACTGGTACAAGAGCCCAAGCTGTTCGTGGAGGCGAGTCCGAACTTCTCGACCTCACACACCAGCTCGGGCTCCTTCCCTGCCAGAGAGGTGACATTCCACGTCCCTAGAGCCAGCTTCTGTCGGATCGGATCGCCAAGGTCCCCGCCTTCAGCCACCGCCCAGCTCTCACTGCACCCGACCCTTATGGCCCCTCCCACAGGTAGTGAGCCCATGGGAAGGGGGACCCACGGTACCCTTTCGGGCTGTGCCCGGCCGGGCCCCATGGTTGCAGGCCCGGCCACCAGGTGCTCGCCTTCGAGCCCCACCTCCAGGCCTGGCGCCAGAGGGGGACCCCGGTGACCCGCGTCCGGGCCAGGGAAACCTGAGTCAATTTTTTGTCATCATCATAAGGGGTCTTTGAGCCGTGCTTTGTCTGGTCCCTCACCTAGGACCGGTTTGCCATGGGTGACCCTGCCAGCGGCATAAAGCCCCAGGCAACTTAGCTCATAGGATCATTGGGACACACAAACCCCTCCACCACGATAAGGTGACGGCTCAAGGAGGCGAATTGCGTGGTCACACTAACATCTTAAGCGTGCTGTTGGTGGGTGTATTGCACATGATTTACCAAGATCATATCTTTTATGAAAATCCCAAATAGCTAAATAAGACAAGTCGGCGCCGGTGTTGTCCAATAAGTCAAATTGTTCTCAAACTTTGCACGTTTTCAGCACTTATTTTCCAACATCCATCCATCCATTTTCTGTACCGATTATACTCACTAGGGTCACGGGCGTGCTGGAGCCTATCCCAGCTGACTCTGGGCAAGAGCTGGGATACACCCTGAACATGCGTGTTTTTGGGATGTGGGAGGAAACCAGAGTACCCAGAGAAAACCCATGCAGGCATGTGGAGAACATGCAAACTCCACACAGGCGAGGTCTGAGACGGAGACTGTGAGGCAGATGTGCTTAAAAAAAAAAAAAAAAAGAAGAAAATAAATAAATAAATCACTTAAATTACTTGTTTGCGTGACCAGTCCTGTTTGTGCCCACTTTTGCACACACAAACCTTACGTAAATCAGGCCCTAAGGGTTAGCTTCTGGAAAATCAGACCTTATCTTTAGCATATCTAACATTGAGAACTAAGACCTAATCCCTGTATTATCACACTAAGGCCTAGGTACTTGAACCATAGGCTACAACTAGACTCTAGAATAGGCTAGACTTGGCATCTGTAACAACAGACTAGCAACTAGCCTAGCAACTTGAATCATAAAGGCCTTCACAGCCCAATCACTTGAATAACTGACAGACCAACAATCTAAACCAGAAAAATAACGGATAACCACTGCAACAGCAGGCTCAATGAAGTCTTAGAGAGAAAGCCTCAGAGGGAAAACAGAAGGTGTGGAATTTATTGATCAAAAATATCAATACCACCTTGGTGTCCTTCCACTCAGGGTCTGGCCAGGTGACAATGAGACTATCCCCAATTTTACACACCTCATTCATCTCTTTCAGCAAGAACTCTTCTTCTGGATCCACTGGGACAAGATTTTACAAGTGGAGGTCGGAGTTCAATCCCACTGAATAAGTCATTGGCTACTTTGTACTTTCAAGTAGCTGATCAAAAAGTTAAAATGAGGAGAAAACAAAGAAACAGGCCAAATTGAAAGTATTAGCCTATTAGTATTAGTATTAGTATCCGGCCTCACCTGTATGGAGTTTGCATGTCCTCCCCCTGCCTGTGTGGGTTTTCTACGGGTACTCCGGTTTCTTCCCACATTACAAAACCATGCATGGTAGGTTAAATTTCAACTCTAAATTGCCCGTAGGTGTGAATGTGAGTGCGAATGGTTGTTTGTTTATCTGTGCCCTGTGATGGGCTGGCAACCAGTTCAGGCCTGCCTCTCGCCCGAAGATAGCTGGGTTCCAGTACGCCCGCGACCCTAGTGAGGATAAGCGGTAGGGAAAATGAATGGACCCTTATCCTATGGAGGTGTTTTTATATTTAATTAAAGTGAAGGATGAACAAACAAAAAAAAATGGAGAACCCATATCAAAATCTTTTGTTGACCATTTCACAATTTTAATCATTATATACCCACAAATTTAGAGCTTTCGTGTTCCCTTCATTAAGGCTGTCGTATGAAAAAGGAGTGTGGGGGAAAAAAAAATTAAGAGTATGTCTGTCTGTCTGCGTGTGTGTGTCTGTGTGTGTGTGTGTGCGCGCGTCTGTGTGTGTGTGCACGCGCCTGTGCGAGTGTGTGTGTGTGTGTGTGTGAGACTAATGTACTGCAGCTCCTCACTGGTGCTGACAAAAAGACAAGTTTGCGTAGCTGGTGCTAGGGTGTCCCTTCAGGGCTTCCGTCCATCCACAGGCAAGGGAGATGAACTGAGACAAGATGTCAGAGCAGGAAATGTCAGACCACTGCCAAACCGTCGTGGTGCACACCCCTGACAGGCACACTCTTGCACACAAAAACACACACGCACACACGCACACACACACACACACGCACAAACGCGCACATGCACATAAATGGTCTTGAAATTCATAGTACAAAACTTCATTCAGCTTTCTGGACAATGTGACGAAATGTATTTCATTTGCAAGATAACTAAATATAATTTTTAAAGTTGATGTTGAACTTGTATCGCTGCCCTGTGCATGTACTGTATTTGCATTATTTCTTAAGACTGAGCTGCAGCTGGACAAAGACAGAGGTTTTACAATGGAAAACATACAATGCAAAAGAAAGAGTGTAGCAGCAGTTCATGTCCGCTGGCCACTTTGTTTTCTTTTGTGGTGTGTAGTGTACACATTACAGATGTCTTGTGTAAGGCCTCCATCTGTAATCCCTCTTCTCTCTCCCTCTCTCTCGCGCGCTGTTGTCCTCGGGACTCAGTTTTCCTTAAGTGTGTCCATTTGGATCTCCTTGCTCAAGTTCAAACATTTAGCCCTCAAAAGGCCATTTGTCTCCAACTTAGCAGACAGAGGGACCAAAATAGCAGAAAATACCTCAAGAAATAAAAAGCAGTGAGAGGAAGTGAGTGAGGAATAAAACCATCTTGTATGTTTGACGGCACTTTTTGCTGCCTGGTTAGATCGTGCATGCACACGCGCACACACGTGCACCCGCGCGCACACACACACACGCCCCATCCCTGTCTTGTCTGGTTACTGACTGTGCACTTGCAGTTCCTCCAGGGTGTGTGGGGTCACACTGTGCGAGTGTGGGCACGCTGGTGGGTGAGGGGAGTTCACCCAATGCCAATCCACGCCTCAACCATCCACACTCACTCGCCCCCCACCCCTCACTATGCTACAGATGATGTGCCGTCCAGCCGCATCTCCGTCATCGTGACGATGAGTCCTGCTGCCAAATGCCCCGCAACCAGAGTCACATCTGCTCCTGTCTCTGTCGCCACGGCGATACTGCCAAAGTCGGCACGACAACCGGCACACAACCGGAGGGCAACAACGGGTGGCACAGACGGCGAATGAGAGAGACACTGTCGGTGACGGAGATGATCATTTAGAAGGTTTGAGCTGTTTATTTTCAACCCCAATTCCAATGAAGTTGGGATGTTGTGTTAAACATAAAAACACAATACAATGATTTGCAAATCATGTTCAACCTATATTTAATAGAGTACACTACAAAGACAAGATATTTAATGTTCAAACTGATATACTTTATTGTTTTTAGCAAATAATCATGAACTTATAATTTTATGGCTGCAACACGTTCCAAAAAAGCTGGGACAGGGTCATGTTTAAAACTGTGTTACATCACCTTTTCTTTTAACATTCCATAAACTTTTGTAAACTGAGGACACTAATTGTTGAAGCTTTGTAGGCGGAATTCCTTCCCATTCTTGCTTGATGTACAGCTTCTGCTGTTCACCAGTCCGGGGTCTCCGTTGTTGTATTTTACGCTTCATAATGCGCCACACATTTTCAATGGGAGACAGGTCTGGACTGCAGGCAGGCCAGTCTAGTACCCGCACTCTTTTACTACAAAGCCACGCTGTTGTAACATGTGCAGAATGTGGTTTGGCATTGTCTTGCTGAAATAAGCAGGGGCGTCAATGAAAAAGACATTGCTTGGATGGCAGCATATGTTTCTCCAAAACCTGTATGTAGCTTTCATCATTAATGGTGCCAATTCTGTCCATTGTGTGGAATTGATCTAAGCGATTGGGTAAATTCCAATGAAGTTGGGACATTGTGTTAAACATAAATAAAAACAGAATACAATGATTTGCAAATCATGTTCAACCTATATTTCATTGAATACACTACAAAGAAAATATATTAAATTTTTACACTGATAAACTTTATTGTTTTTAGCAAATAATCATTGACTGAGAATTTTATGGGTGCGACACATTCCCAAAAAGCTGGGACAGGGTCATGTTTACCACTGTATTACATCACCTTTTCTTTTAACAACATTCAATAAACGTTTGGGAATGGAGGACATTAATTGTTGAAGCTTAGTAGGAGGTCTTTCCCATTCTTGCTTGTTGTACAGCTTCAGCTGTTCAACAGTCCGTGGTCTCCGTTGTCGTACTTTACGCTTCATAATGCACCACACATTTTCAATGGGAGACAGGTCTGGACTGCAGGCAGGCCAGTCTAGTACCCGCACTCTTTTACTACAAAGCCACGCTGTTGTAACATGTGCAGAATGTGGTTTGGCATTGTCTTGCTGAAATAAGCAGGGGCGTCAATGAAAAAGACATTGCTTGGATGGCAGCATATGTTTCTCCAAAACCTGTATGTAGCTTTCATCATTAATGGTGCCAATTCTGTCCATTGTGTGGAATTGATCTAAGCGATTGGGTAAATTTCAATGAAGTTGGGACATTGTGTTAAACATAAATAAAAACAGAATACAATGATTTGCAAATCATGTTCAACCTATATTTCATTGAATACACTACAAAGAAAAGATATTAAATTTTTACACTGATAAACTTTATTGTTTTTAGCAAATAATCATTGACTGAGAATTTTATGGGTGCGACACATTCCCAAAAAGCTGGGACAGGGTCATGTTTACCACTGTATTACATCACCTTTTCTTTTAACAACATTCAATAAACGTTTGGGAATGGAGGACATTAATTGTTGAAGCTTAGTAGGAGGTCTTTCCCATTCTTGCTTGTTGTACAGCTTCAGCTGTTCAACAGTCCGCGGTCTCCGTTGTCGTACTTTACGCTTCATAATGCACCACACATTTTCAATGGGAGACAGGTCTGGACTGCAGGCAGGCCAGTCTAGTACCCGCACTCTTTTACTACAAAGCCACGCTGTTGTAACATGTGCAGAATGTGGTTTGGCATTGTCTTGCTGAAATAAGCAGGGGCAACAATGAAAAAGACATTGCTTGGATGGCAGCATATGTTTCTCCAAAACCTGTATGTAGCTTTCATCATTAATGGTGCCTTCACAGATGTGTACGTTACCCAGGCCACTGGCACTAACACAGCCCCATACCATTATAGATGCTGGGTTTTGAACTTTGCATCCATAACAGTCCGGATGGTTATTTTCCTCTTTGGCACCAGAGGACACGACGTCCACAATTTCCCAAAACAATTTGAAATGTGGAATCGTCGGACCACAGAACACTTTTCCACTTTTCTTCAGTCCATCTTAGATGAGCTTGGGCCCAGAGAAGCCGGCGGCGTTTCTGGGTGTTGTTGATAAATGGCTTTTGCTTTGCATAGTAGAGTTTCAAATTGCATTTACGGATGTAGCACCGAACTGTATTTACTGACATTGGTTTTCTGAGCCCATGTGGTGATATCCTTTACGCATTGATGTGGGTTTTTGATGCAGCGCCGCCTGACGGATCGAAGGTCACCGGTATTCAATGTTGGTTTTCGGCCTTGCTTACATGCCGTGATTTCTCCAGATTATTTGAACCTTAGACCATAGATGATGAAATCCCTAAATTCCTTGCAAGTGTACGTTGAGGAACATTGTCCTTTAACTGTTTGACTATTTTCTCACGCACTTGATCACAGAGGTGAACCTCGCCCCATCTTTGCTTGTGAATGACTGAGCAATTCAGGGAAGCACCTTTAATACCCAATCATGGCACCCACCTGCTCCCAATTAGCCTGTTCACCTGCGGGATGTTCCAAACAGGTGTTTGATGAGCATTCCTCAACTTTCTCAGTCTTTTTTGCCACCTGTCCCAGCTTTTTTGGAACGTGTTGCAGCCATAAAATTCTAAGTTAATGATTATTTGCTAAAAACAATAAAGTTGATCAGTTTGAACAACTTTGTAGTGTATTCAATTAAATATAGGTCGAACATGATTGAAAAGTCATTGTATTCTCTTTTTTTTATGTTTAACACAACATCCCAAATTCATTGGAATTGGGGTTGTAAATGCTGCCAATAAATACTTGTGACTTGTGCAAGAATAGGAACATTGTGATCTCATAAGGCTGATATTGCAAGATGAGACAGTGTGTGTCAGTCAAACATTAAAGGCCTCAAAACTCAAATAAGTGGATGGAGAAATATGTCGATATAAATAATTTTTATTCTTCTGCCTGGCCTTTTTTTAAATTAGAAATAGGCATTGTTTTATTCAAATTCCAAACAATTTCAAAGACTCATGTCTCTATAAGCGGCACGGTGGTCGACAGGTTAGAGCGTCTGCCTCACAGTTCTGAGGACCTGGGTTCAATCCCCGGCCCCGCCTGTGTGGAGTTTGCATGTTCTCCCCATGTCTGCGTGGGTTTTCTCCGGGCATTCCGGTTTCCTCCCACATCCCAAAAACATGCATTAATTGGAGACTCTAAATTGCCTGTAGGCATGACTGTGAGTGCGAATTGTGTTTGTTTGTATGTGCCCTGCGATTGGCTGGCAACCAGTTCGGGGTGTACCCCGCCTCCTGCCCGATGATAGCTGGGATAGGCTCCAGCACGGCCGCGACCCTAGTGACGAGAAGTGGCTCAGAAAATGGATGGATGGATGGATGTCTCTATTAGTAATTGTAATTATTTTAATAAAACATCTTTTAGTTAGTCACTGAAGTCATTAGATATTTAATGGTACAGTTTATTCAAGCACACTATTTCCTATAGACTTTGTGTGAAAAGTGTCATTTGGGCCTTTTACTTTTTTACTTAGAAATTTCAAAGTATTGCATGTTGTCTGAAGAATTGGCTTTGGGACTATGCACACATTTTTGACTATTAATTTCAAAGGATGAGCTTGTGAATTTATGGAGCTTAAAGCTTAAAATATAAATGGGTTGTCAGAGGCGACCACAATGTATACGTATATGGGCTTCCACCGCATACCTCTGAGTGTCTGGGAGACATGACACACTATACTGTATGTAACCAAGACAAAAATGAACTTCAACACTACCATCTTAATTTTTGAATAAGAATCATACTTCAGTTTATGTTAGGCTCCTCCCACCATATACTTCAATCACTTTGTCAATTTCTCTTCCCCTCCTCCCTCCACCATTGCTAAACAATTCATTTCCTGCCTTCCCCCGTCTCTCCTGCCAGGGTGTTTATATTTGCCCGACCCACGGCGGAGTGCCTAACAAGGTGGAAAGAATTAGGGGTGAAAAGACAGCACTGCTGCCAGCGAGGGTCTCTCTCTCTAGCTCTGTCTCCTTCTTTCACTCAGTCGCTCTCTTTCTGACAGTAGATACATTTCAGATAATGTACTTCTGACTTCAATGACGATGGAACAACAAAACGAACAGTTGAAGATGGTATCATTTTTTTATTGTGTATATTATGTGTCCCTAACCTTGGTTCACTCAAAGTGCAATAGATTCTATGGTTTTGTTTTGTGTAATTCATGTTCCCAGTTTCAGGTTTTTCTCAGTTTTTTGTGCAATTTATCTCTATAACCCTCTTTTTCCAACAAAGCTCAATAAAACATAGAAATAATAGTCAAAGAATAACTGAAAAAACCCGTCTTATGATTGAAGTATTTAACCTCTGACTTTCCAGCGTTTCCAGCTGGTGAGGGGGCTGACTACTCAGAAAGGAAAGCATAGTGGAAGCGGTGTTTGGTATGCATCAGCCCTTTGAATTCAGACAGGGTGAAGTCCTCTACCCCAATCCTTTCTCCCCAAAGTCAGGTGTCACATATCCTCTGCATATCTGAATTATGCACTATGACCCTGCACAGTAAGGAGGCTGAATCACAGTAGCGGCGGTTAGTTAAGGGGATAGAAGGTAAGTGGGAGACAAGAGGTCATGCTGGTTTGATTTTAAAAGTAAGGGGCCATGTTGCATAATACATCCTGAGAATAGGCAAGTATGTTTGTTAGTGTGAGTTTCTCTCAAAAATGCACTAGGGTGTCGAAGAAATTAAGTTAGCCACTTTTTTTTTTCCACACAAAATGAGCATCATTGGGCTTGTGCCAGATACATGCACAATCCCTTGCTGCAACACACTGTGCCCTGCAGCAACACACTCCACAACCACGGCATACATTCTATATACTTGCAGCACTAAAACTGAAATATTTTTCCATAATTTCTGATTTAAAATCTTAGCAGGTTAGGATTTATTGTTATCAATACGAGAAAAAAAATGTATTGTACTTTTCTACAAAAAAATCCTTCTAAATCATCACAATGACAGGCTGGTGAGTTGAGTTGGAATACAAGTTCACAAAAATGTCCATAATATGCCGAGCAATAAATGTGTGACAATTCAAGAACAGAATGTTGACTTCGATTTTTTTCCCCATAGCCACAAACCTCTTATCTTGAAATTAAATTGTTCTGAAAAACAAATTCATAGATACAAATATTATTTTGTATGTGTGCATGAAATGGGATGAAATAAATGTTTTTTTGCATATACATATCTTACATACATATCTTTGCAATTCAAAAGGTATTACAGTGCGGTAGGGCTTTCACTATCGAATATTCCAGCGATTAATCGAATAATCGGATACAAATTTATTACAAATCATGTTTTACTGATTACTGTTTATTAACTGATTGTTGTTTATTCAGTATTTTTAATGATTAAAAAATAAAATAATTATACAATACCAGTAGGTTAATTGGAGACTCTAAATTGCCCGAAGGTATGAATGTGAGTGCGAATGGTTGTTTGTTTCTATGTGCCCTGCGATTGGCTAGTGACCGGTTCAGGTTGTACCCCGCCTCCCGCCCGGAGATAGCTGGGATAGGCTCCAGCAGCCCGCAACGCTAATGAGGATAGAAAATGGAAAATAGAAAATGGATGGATTTACAATACCACATGAGAGGGAGTGATGTTGTACTTACCAACATTTTTGAAACCAAGGTTCTTTATGGGTATTAGCTACTGCAAAGGGCTACTAATTTGATATACACATCTGAGGCTGCTTTAGGTTTGACTCTGTGTCAATTACAGGTTATTCGTAGTACGGCTGCAAACTAGCATTATTTCTGAACTGAGTATTATTATTTCCATAAATTAATTATAATTCAGTTACTGGTTCGGTCCATAACATGTTGAGAAAATAGGGAAGAAATTTAAATCATCGTTTTCCAAAGTAAAAGCAGATGTTTGCATATGTCTTATTTTGTTTAAACATGAAAGGTAATCAGTCTGCTTTGATGAAGGATGACAGAAATCGGAGAATATGTATTGTTGACCATTTTAAGTTAAATAATGGCTCTAAACATTTTACCGATTATCAAAATAATTGAAGATTAATTTGATGATGAATTAGTCGGCGATTAGTTGAGCAATTTTTACACCTTTACAGTGTGGACTGAAATTATACTGCTGTAAACCTGTTAATATGAAATTGTTCTACTACTGGCAAAAGCAATTATATTGGCTTTGGTTTAACTAACAAGGATCATTTTAATCATGTCAATTTTCAGTGGAAATATATCACTTATTCACTGTCCATGGTGCTGAAATTCATCCATCCATCCATTTTCTGAGCCGCTTCTCCTCACTAGGGTCGCGGGCGTGCTCGAGCCTATCCCAGCTATCATCGGGCAGGAGGCGGGGTACACCCTGAACTGGTTGCCAGCCAATCGCAGGGCACATACAAACAAACACAGTTCCCACTCACATTCACACCTACGGGCAATTTAGCGTTGACAATTAACATACCACGCATGTTTTTGGGATGTGGGAGGAAACCGGAGTGCCCGGAGAAAACCCACGCAGGCACGGGGAGAACACGCAAACTCCACACAGGCGGGGCCGGGGATTGAACCCCGGTCCACAGAACTGTGAGGCAGACGCTCGAACCAGTCGACCATCGTGCCGCCGGTGCTGAAATTGTAACTTGTAGCAGAAGAGTGATGTGGATATTTAATACTGTCATTCACAGACATTATAAGCAGCGATTAAAATAGTTTCTTGTTTTTAATTAATAAATGCATGCAGACATTTGTCCTTCAATGCAAATGAAAAAGTACACAAACACTGAGTGAGTGTGTGGAAACTTCCAGAGAAAAACAAATACTGATACATACCAACAGTAACATACCTGCTGGTCTGTCCCTGATAATACTCAGTGGATGCTCTCACCTTTTACAGAGTCTATCTACTGGCTCTATTTATAATCCTATCAGCCAGACACACACACAGACACGCAAACATGAACACACACACACACACACAGAGGTTTGTTGCGGTACACTTGCTGGGGTGTCATGGTGGAGATGGATCCAAGTGTGGGGTCCAAGCAGGGTTGCTTGAGTGTGATAACAGGCTGTGATTTGTATCTGTAGATGAAGCATCGGCATAATAAATGTTCTCTCCCTCTCACCTTCCTCTGTCTCTCTCAGACACTCTCTTTCTCTGTCCTCAATTCGTGCTTTGTTTCCACTCTAAAGTTTGTCCATCTCTTTTCCTTGGATAATAAACAATTTTGTTTGTCCATGTTGTTATTGCCCTAATTAAACAAAGGAGGAGGTTAGACTTTAATCTGCCTTTGAATTAGACTCTTTATTGTTTTTCCTTTTAACCAATATCTGAAAAACTTCGGAAGAAACTCTATAATGTTGAATAATCGATATGATAGCAGGTGGGAATTTAAAGTGTTTTGCTACATTTATATTCTGCCTTCTCTGGCTTATTTCCACACACATACAAAAATTGAGACACACGCAGGCAGGCAGACTACGTGTGTGAGAAGGTGTCAGTGCTATTCTCAGGTCAGCTGGGTTTGATCTTTTCCACCTTCTGCTTTCACACATTACCAGTCAGCCTGTAGGCTTAACAGAGGAGGGGGGAGAGATTTCACAATGGGAGCACTGCATTCAGAGGCTTCATCGTGATGACCAGTCATAACTGCACACCTCATATTCTTTGGATATTATTCCTGTTGCAGCTGAAGTTGTTGGTAATTGGTGTGTGGTCCTTTTCACTGGTACCAGACAGTCATTGTTTTCATTTTTTATATTTTTAGGTTAAAAGCGATAATCAAATGTATTTTCATCTCAAAAATTGCATTAATGACTGACACCATTCCATAAGCATATAAACCCAGATACTGGGTTAAGGTTAAAGTTTTCTATTACTGTACATTAGAGTCAGTTGTATTGCAACTACAAGGAAATGTTACCAGTCATATAAATAAAAGTCATCGTAGTATCTGTTATTTCAGTGACCTTAATTCCACTTTTAAGTTTTCCAGGTAGTTCCGAACTTTCCTTTCTGTCAATTCAACTGTGTTTCGTCTTGTGGCTGCAATTTTTTGACTCAACAAAAGGAATCCCTGTTGCATTTGCGCTATAGTTTTCTGCTGGTCTGTCATAATTTTCTGTCTGTAGTATTAGCTGAGGTTAGGCTCTCTTCAATTCTCCTCTCTGCAGTCAGTCTATCAGCTTGTTATCCCTTCTAACGCTCTCTACTCATCCTCGCCTAAGGCTCACACCTACAGGAGAGCGACTGTCGGCAAACTCTTCCTTTTTCCCAGTCTCATCCTAAATTCCTTTGCTTGTTTTCCTAATTTTTAAACTCATCTCTGCTCCTTCGCATGGTTTCAGTTGGATTATTTTTCCATTTCTGTCTGAATATTTTCAGTCTGTTTTAAAGTAGCCTATATTTTATTCTTTTATTGCTGCCCCCATCGCAGCTTATCGCTGTGTTTGTTCAGTGTGTGAAGGAGTGTGAGATAAAGCCATGGTAGATACAGTATGGAAGATTAAAAAAAAAAAAAAAAAAAATCACTTTTTTATATTGCAGCCATTTGCTAAAATCAGTTAAGTTCATCATTTTCCTCATTAATGTACACACAGCCCCCCATATTGACAGGGAAAAAAAACGGAATTGTTGAAATTTTTGCAGATTTATTAAAAAAAGAAAAACTGAAATATCACACAGCCTTTTGAGCTAATACAGCCATGAGCCTTTTGGGGAATGTTTTTCCACACCCGGATTTGGGGATCATCTGCCATTCCTCCTTATAGATCCTCTCCAGTTCTGTCAGATTGGATGGTGAACATTGGTGGGCAGCCATTTTTAGGTCTTTTCAGAGATGTTCAATTGGGTTTAAGTCACGGCTCTGGCTGGGCCATTCAAAAACAGTCACCGAGTTGTTCTGAAGCCACTCCTTCGGTATTTCAGCTGTGTGCTGAGAGTCACTGTCTTGTTTGAAGGTGAACCTTCGGCCCAGTCTGAGGTCCTGAGCAATCTGAAGAAGGTTTTCGTCCTTGGATATCCCTGTACTTGGCCGCATTCATCTTTCCTTCAATTGCAACCAGTCGTCCTGTTCCTGCAGCTGAAAAACACCCCCACAGCATGATGCTGCCACCACCATGCTTCACTGTTGGGACTGTATTGGACAGGTGATGAGCAGTGCTTGGTTTTTGCCACACATGCCGCTTAGAATTAAGGCCAACAGTTTCTATCTTGGTCTCATCAGACCAGAGAATCTTATTTCTCACCATCTTGGAGTCCTTCAGGTTTTTTAGCAAACTCCATGCGGGCTTTCATGTGTCTTGCACTGAGGAGCGGCTTCCGTCGGGCACTCTGCCATAAAGCCCCGTCTGGTGGAGGGCTAAAGTCATAGTTGTCTTTCTAGAACTTTCTCCCATCTCCCGACTGCATTTCTGGAGTTCAGCCACAGTGATCTTTGGGTTCTTCTTTACCTCTCTCACCAAGGCTCTTCTCCCCCAATTGCTCAGTTTGGCTAGACAGCCAGCTCTAGGAAGAGTTCTGATAGTCCCAAACGTCTTCCATTTAAGGATTATGGAGGCCACTGTGCTCTTAGGAACCTTAAGTGCAGCAGAAATCTTTTTGTAACCTTGGGCAGATCTGTGCCTTGCCACAATTCTGTCTCTGAGCTCTTCAGGCAGTTCCTTTGACCTCATGATTCTCATTTGCTCTGACATGCACTGTGAGCTGTAAGGTCTGATATAGACAGGTGTGTGGCTTTCCTAATCAAGTCCAATCAGTATCATCAAACACAGCTGGACTCCAATGAAGGTGAAGAACCATCTTAAGAATGATCAGAAGAAATGGACAGCACCCGAGTTAAATACATGACTGTTACAGCAAAGGCTTATGGCTGTGTGATATTTCAGTTATTCTTTTTTCAGCAAAAAAAATCGTTTTTTTTCTGTCAATATGGGGTGCTTTGTGTACATTAATGAGGAAAAAATAAACTTAAATGATTTTAACAAATGGCTGGACTATGACAAAGAGTGAAAAATTTAAGGGGGTCTGAAAACTTTCCGTACCCACTGTATACCACCAGCTTCGATGTAGAATAATTTCCCATAATGAACCCCAGCCCAATCCTCACCTTCATCATCCTTAGATCTCTTCATATGGAAGTGGAAATAAATCAATTTTCACTCTTATTAAGGGTGGCCTACTCTTACTTAAGTCTCTGATTCGAGTGTGTGCATACGTCTGAGTGGAAGATGTGAGTTGGGGTATAGGGTTACTCCCTCTCACTGCTAGAATCTCTTTTGCTCAGTCTGCCCCTAATGTATGACTCCCTTCTTCTTGCCTTTGTGTTCATTTGTCATTCGTACTGCCCCCGCTGTGATTATCCCAGTGCATATCAGAAGCTCTTAATGAAGATTCACAACATTTTCCCCTCCCAGCTAATACCTTATCAAAGGAGAAATCTCGTTCCGGAAAATCAATTTTCTTTCATAATATTAAGTCCTCCTCTAATGCACTTGCATGCATGATTCCTTTTATTTAGCGCCACAACACAACAATGAGGGACTTAACCCTGAAACCTGTGTAGTCCATCAACACTCAGTTTGATCTGATATCTCAATGAGAGGAGAACAGGAACAAGTTGCAACTTTGTTAAAAATGCAGTTTGAAGAAGTCTAAATTTCTTTGAGGATGAGAGCATGATATTGACGCATGGTGCACGTATTACTTTATCCATAACATATCGTTTCATCCAAGTCATATCGGTACATTGGTCATAGTACGTCCCAAAAAGGGTGTGTGTACACCTGGGTTATTTTTTTAAATTAGGTAATTATTGGAAAGACAGACAGGACACAGTCTAATAAAGTCAAAAAGAGAAAGAATGTCATCTGACAGAGGTCATAAGCCAGACACATTAACTAACAACTTGCAGCGTTCCCAGAGTACATTTTCTTGAGCGAGATCGGACTTCCCATTTCATTCTCAATAAGACCAGAAGATACAAAATCAATATTCCAAGGTCAACGTAATGCTGCTAATCTCACAGGGAAAATTTGTATGTCAATGTGTGACAGCACATGCTTGATGGGAAAAGGCCCTGCAGCCTACAGACCTGTTATCTGTCTTCCTTTGCAGGTATTTTAGGCAGGAATTGGCAATTTTACTTGGGTGGTATTATCAAGAAGGTCCAAAAAAATATATATGTTGCTGTCAGTCTCATTAGCGGAGAGGTTTGACTAAGATTAAAGGGCCTATCTCAATGGCTTGGGGAGTAATTTACTCGTATCTCTACTGGTTGCGGAGACATCTCCGGGACGTCTCTTGGACTCTAACCGGGTTGCCAGGGAGTCACAGTGAATTTGAACATTTGATTTCATTTGAGACCTTTAGGAGACTTTTTCAAATTTCCAGTAGGTCTTGGAGACGTAGCAGAGACCAATTCTGTCCGCGAATGGAAAAACGTCGCAGCAAGGTCTCTGTAAGGTCTCTGGGACCTACAGAAGACCAAGGAGAATGAGGAGACATCGCGAAGACGTCTCTGCTACTTCACGGTGAGCTCTGACATTGCCCTGGCGAGACCACAAAACATATTTTGGTCTGCTGAGTCGCTTGAGTCTACCGCCCATCTTACTGGTGGAGACGTCGCTTCAACTGCTGCGGCTGATCAGTCACGGTGACGTCTCTGCCTGTGAGATAGGCCTTTAAGAATAGGACACACTTCAGACACACTTAAACTTATTAATACACACTTTGTAAATAAATATTTCAATGTAAAATTGTCATGTCTTTGTGTAGATATAGTTCTGCTTACCATTATTGGCACCCCATCATTTTTTGCATAACCTGTATAGCTTCAGAAATAAATGGAAATATACTAAATTTATGCCATCAGAATCTTTTAACTAGAAGTCGAAAGTAATTTAACAAAGAAAAATGTTCTTTTTTTTTCAACATAGATATTGGAATTTCAGAGAGAAAAAACCCCACCAATATTGGCACTCCTCCTTAATAGTTGGTTGCACACTCTTTGCCAATGATGCCAGCCTCCAAACCATCTATAAGCTTTTTGCACTTCTCAGGTGGTATTTTCTCCCACTCTTCCTTTGCAGTTTGTTCAAGCTTGTGAATATTTGCAGATTACAGGTCCTCCAAAGATCTTTCAATGGATTGCGATCACGACATGTTTCTGGCCACTTTAAAACAGTAATTTTTTCCCTTTTCAACCATTCCTGTGTGCTTTTGGATGTGTGCTTTGGGTCTTTGTCTGGAGGATCCATGATCTTCGCCTCAAACCAGATTTTCTCACACTTGGTAAGACATTTTGCTCTAAAATCTCGATGATTTTCTGATTTAATTATACCTGTGATACTGTCAAGGCCTCCAATACCAGATGGATAAAAGCAGCCCCACCGCATTATCCTTCACCATTCTTCTTTTCCTTAAAGGCTTCATTGCGCCATCTGTAAACATAGTGTTTGTGTGTATTGCCAAAAAGCTTTATTTTTGTTTCATCTGTCCATAAAACATTGTTTATCATTTGATCTTTTGTATCTTTATAGAAAATGTTTCATATGATTCAGTTTCTTCAGGAGATATTCCACATTTAGTGGGTGCCAATGATGGTAAGCAAGACTATGTGCTTTAAGAGGCAGGAGTCTGTTGAGGTGGCATGTGACGTTTCAGCAAGTCTTGACATGAGTGTCTGGGTGTGAGGTGTGGCCGATCGCAGCTCCTGTGTGGGTATGTTTATGGGTATGCTTATTCATTTGTTTTACTCTTCTCCCGGCATCTTTTAAACAACTGACAAGTGCATCGGTGACTGTGGTTCTCCTTTGTGAAGGCATTACAGTAGGTAAGTTTACCAGTAAAAACCCATTAAAAAAATTATCCCTAAATAACGGGTGCATGAACAATGAACTGTGAGGTAACGTGGAAAAAGCAGAAGGCGAAAAATCCTACCTTGATGTATGCCACAAAGCAGTCGCTTTATTAGGACCTTTGGACTATTTAGGATAAATTTAGTTATTAATATACTTCGAGTCAAGGGCTGTGCTAGATTAAGATTATTAATTTTTCTTTTAGAAATTTTCCAAAAAATGGTAGAGTTTTGCACTAAAGTTTGAAGTTCAAACTGATGTTTTGCATTATTTCATTCACATCTTGAGAGGCTTGTGGTCCCACTGAAAATATTTTAATTTTGTATCTGTATCACACATTATAGTTCTACACTGCTACAAACTAAAGCCCCCCAAAAAAAACACGCACACAAAAAACACAGCTTTTGTCCTGGACTCCAGTGAGACAATATTGCTTGTGTGAAAGTATAACAACTTCTAGGAAAAGAGAGGCAGTCACACATCCCAACTTTACAGTGAAACTGTAACAATAACACAAAGTTCCTGTCACAGTTTGTTCCAGAGGTTGCAAGAATAACATCTGTGGTGAAGATCTAGGCCCTATATGGCAGAGCTGCTGGGTGATAGATAAACTAGGGCAGGGGTAATGATTACGCATCATCGATGTAAATGATACTTAAGGAGGCCTGCTGCGAGGTATGGTGGGGCTGTGGGCAGGTGAGAGAGACACCAGCACACATGAGAGATGGGAGCAGGTGAGAGGGAGGCTGGGAGGATATTCTGGATGGATGGCAGAAGGGGGGGAGAGTGGGAATAGGGATGATGAAGAGGGAGAGGGGAGAGAAACAGAGGTGTTGGGGGTAGTGATGTATGTGGGCCTGTCAGAAAGTGGTTGGGGAAGATGCAGTGTGCTCCTCACACAAGGGAAGTAACACCCCCACCCACTCAACCACACACATGCATTTGGCTTGCATCCCACAGCCACCCACCCACAGCCTCTCCCTGGGCCAGCCTGGATGGAGAGGCTGACTAATAACCCTGAGGTTGGTGGGTTGATCCCGGCCGCAGACACGGGTGTTTTCTGGCTGTGAGATGGCAGCTGGAGTGTGGTGGTATTACTTCTAAAGTTCTCACCAGCAATGCCCTTGAATAAGACACCATGTCCCATGATGCACTACAGGGGGGCTCTAACACCTCTGACAGCATGTTAATGTATAGCAAAGCCTGTGTATGGCAGGTTTTAGCAGATGGGATGCACAAACACCAATCTTAGTAAGCTCAAATTAATCAAGTTTGGAGAGCTGACCATTAAACGAGGACAAATAAGGCCATACATCCGTACTTTGATGAAATATTTTCTTTTATGTATTGTTAAAGATCCTGTAAATTCAATTCAGACATTTTTCTTAAACATACAATATATGTTTGAAGATCATTTCTGAACACCTGCAATGACTGAGAACTACTGGTATGTAGTATTTAACTGTGGAGAGCTAGAGGTAAACAGTTTTTTACAATTTCCGTTTTCCTGATTTTTCGGGGCGGCACGGTGGAAGACTGGTTAGAGCGTCTGCCTCACAGTTCTGAGGACCGGGGTTCAATCCCCAGCCCCGCCTGTGTGGAGTTTGCAAGTTCTCCTCGTACCTGGGTGGGTTTTCTCCGTGCACTCTGGTTTCCTTTCACATCCCAAAAACATGCATGGTAGGTTGATTGACAACTCTGAATTGCCTGTAGGTGTGAATGTGAGTGCGAATGGTTGATTGTTTATGTGTGCCCTGCGATTGGCTGGCAACCAGTTCAGGGTGTACCCCGCCTCCTGCCTGATGATAGCTGGGATAGGCTCCAGTACACCCGCGACCCTAGTGAGGAGAAGCGGCTCAGAAAATGGATGGATGATTTTTTGGACATGGAAAAAACAGCGGTGTGTGATGCACTTTGGTGTTCGATATGAGTCACCCCTCCCTAACTATATAAGAACTTGAGCGGCATTGTTCGCATCATTGGTTATCCGGCGCAATTGCGATGTGCAGTTAACTAGCTAGCTATGCCAACACCCTAAAATTGCATCTTCACTTCAGATAATCTGATGGTAAGGCCGCTTTAGAGTACCTCCTTGTCAACAGTGAGTGCGCACATTCACGGAGAGAAGGCCGCAGAGTGAGGGGGAGAAAAATAGTCCAATATGACAGCCACCGTGTGGACCTTGGCTTTGCGCTGGCATGACCGCTTTAGTGTCATAAGGAAAAGCCCTATGACAACCTATATAGCTGGAATCTACTTTCAATACATTTTCGCATCTCAAACATATAGTTTTGTATAGCCATAAGAATGGCAAGATGAGGTAGCAACAATTTTTCCAGGTCATAATAGTTGTATTTGATTGAGAGTTGAGCAGGGCATGGTTTGAGCATATTCAGCAAACAAGCCCACAGTGTTAGACAGATCAGAGAATGGCTTGATCTTTCACAATTTTGAAGGATCATTTTCATATACTTTTTTTTATATACTATTTTTACATAGTATTTTTTTTTGTAATTTTTCAAATTGGGCAGGGTAGTTAACATCAGTCTACTTTGTTATCAAAACTCGTACTTTTACTTTACAGGGACTTAAATGTACTAAAGTGCTACTGGTTAAATTAACTGTGGAAATTAGAATGTAATGTGAAGTTATACCATTTTTTTTTTTTTTTTAGCAATATTAGCTTGAAGCCTCTACTATTAGCTTAGCTATTATGTCTTAAAATGGTCATCCACAGTTGGAAGATTTATACTATGCATTTATAAGATGAGACTCCTAAGTACAATTTCAATAAACATTCCTTTCCTTTGCTTTAACATCATGGGCCTGCTGTCCCTCTTGACCATTTCTTAAATGATTTTTTTTTTTTTAAATTGCCATCACGCTGTGTACGTGTGTTCAGCATATTTGTGTTCCTGTGTGTGTGTGTTGGCATTTCGAGTTGCCGAGCAGAGTAATCCATTCTCTCCACAAGTATGGAAAGATGCTGTTGTCCTGCCGTGTTTCACACGCACACACAAAACACAGAGACACACTCAAATGCACAAGCAGTTGTCATGCTGTGTTACATGGAGCCGTGATCACATTACCCAGTGCTGGACCCTACTTACACACACACGTGTGCGCACACACACACACACACACACACGCACAGGCAATATAGGAACCACGGCTCACCTGATGAGCAGGCATCCACACACACTCAGTACACATAGAGAAACACACACAATGGTCCTGCTGACAAGCTCTTCCACGCCAGATTAATCTGGTTTACAGTCTTATCTTAGCACAGACAAGAATACACTCACACACACAAACCCACCTAATACCAAACCACTTTTGGATGGTGATGTGTAGACATGCAAACACACACAGGTTTAAGAACACAGCTGCATGTTAACCTGCAGGTGGGCCAAGTAGGGAGCAAACAAACAATAAAATAAAGAGTGCAACAAGAAAAGCAACGGCTATAAACATAGAAAGAAGCTGTCCCGTTGAGGGCCGCTGTGAGCAGGAGGTGGGCAGCAGGAGAAAGTTTGCATTGGACAAAACATCACATTAGTCACAGTGAGGAATACCACACTCACCCCGCTATTTGGAAAGAAATATGACCAAAAGAATATTGACATTTTAATCCCCCCAAATCTCAGTGTCCTTTCTGCCTCACAAAGGTCAGTTCCATTTTTGGAACAGTCCCCTCTTATCTTCAGTGTATTGTTTTCGCCAAGCTGCACAACAAAATGGAAGGTGACAAGTAGACAGCTAGCTCTCCCAATGCAACGCATATAATACTCCTTAGCTACATGGTCCGACACGTCTCTACTCAATATTTACACTTTTCCCTTTGAAAAATTAGGTCCACCGATTGGCTGGCAACCAGTCAAGAGTGTAACCTGCATCTCACCCGAAGAGAGCTGGGTTAGGCCCTGACCCTAATGAGGACAACAGGTGCTATAGAAAATGGATGGATGGAACTTTAGGGATTGCATGACACTAACATGATGAAACTCGAGTCAATCTCGACTCGTCACTGATACTGTCACAGATACTGTATTTTTTTAGTACTGTCATTTTAAAAACTCACAGGAGGAGGGATTGCTTTGCAACAATCTATATTCACTGACAATGGACAGTGCTTATAAACCAAATTTATGCAGAAAATAGACATTAGAAGACATAAGTATAAGTATGGGCTGGGCTGTGGCATGATGGTAATTCTTGCCAGAAGAAGAAAAAAATCCTCTTGGCCGATGTGCTTGTCATATGGACAGCCAGGTAACGTTTGCACAATTTGGCCAAATGGGGAACCCTGTCTTTGTGCCTTTTTTCCCTTTACACATTCTCCGTCACTTACCAAAGCCACACATTCAGAAATAGAAGGCAATTTAGAACAATTAGGGTGAGGGACTTATTTCATTCAGTGCAATCATCTGTTGTTGCAAGTGGCTCTGTTATTTTGGAGTAGTAAAGTCAACAAATCGACGAGTCGACTCCTCAAAATAACCAGTACCAGGTACTATGATGTACTTATGCTACATTGTCAACTGCGGTGTCGAGGTGATGCCAAGTTGATAGACATTACATCATTCTAATATTTGAGGATACTCAGCTACAAATGTAAAAATATAAACACACATTCTAAAGTTAGGTAAACCTGCTGAACCTTTGCTCTGGACACTGCAGAAACATACGCCAGAGTCACCACTTTGCTGCAGCGGTCACTTTCTTGCTGACCGCAGCCTCTTTTGGAATAAAATATGTCTTCTTACAGAGAATTATGTTCTCCTCCATTGTCTGTGTTTGTCAGCAGGTCTCGTTCTGACTGATGCTTTCAGTACATTGTGGCCACACAGTTTTCCAATGCACTATTTTCTTGTCATTTTTAGGAAAACTGACAAATTCCACAAACAGAGACAAGCAAAACTACTTAGCGAGATCACACTGTACAGTAAAAACTATATATGAATATATTAAAAACAATAAATGAGAATCAGAAAGAAGGACTGTGGCGAAGATATTAAGCAATGTCACATATGGAGGAAATAGGATTACCCTCTGTTGTTGATTGGTTACTTTTGGATGGTTTACAGAGCAAAGGTACGCACATGCACCCAGTGACAAAGTGTTCAGAGTCCAGCAAGTGAGCCGTGTGGATTTCCAGCATTTAGAGGGCCTCTTTAGGGCAACCCCCCTACCCCTCCTCCTCACCCTCTCCTCTGCCTCCACTCTTCCTCCGCTGGGCTTCTCCCGAGGAGACATATTGATTTGGCGTCTCCTTTCTATGCTCAAGATGAAACAATTAGTGAATGTGGAGAAGAGAAGAAGGAAACAGGGAGAGAGAAGAGAGGTGAGATCTGGACTCTAAAAAGAAGAAAGCTTTCAGCTTAGGATGATTACATTAACTTCCCTCAGTGACTTCCCCTTTAAACCTGCAGATTACACTCACTCACTCCCTATTAAACTCTGCATTGGTTGTGTGCACCGATTCCAATACAAAGAGGGCAAACATGTCAGAGCACGTACCAGAAAATAAAGTGTCTATTCAGTATTTACATAACAAAAACACAATACAATTGGCATTAAGAACACCAATCTACTGAAATGAGTTAAAATACGAGAATCTTTTTCATGTCGTAGTTTGTACATTTTCAGAGAATCAAAGCACTTTGGTGTAAAACTGCATTGAAACTTAATGGGAGGTGGTTCTAATATTTTGGTTACGTAAAAATTATTAGTAAAGGCAGTACAGTTGCACACCACTTCAAACTACATAGGTTGCGTGCACGGATTCAAATACATTCATTCATTCATCTTCCGCTCCGCTTACCCTCACTAGGGTCGCGGGCGTGCTAGAGCCTATCCCAGCTATCTTCGGGCGAGAGGCGGGGTACACCCGAACTGGACGCCAGCCAATCGCAGGGCACACATAAACAAACAACCATTCACACTCACACTCACACCTTAGGCCAATTAAGAATCTTCAATCAACCTACCCTGCATGTTTTTGGGACGTGGGAGGAAACCGCAGTACCTGGAGAAAACCCACACAGTCACGGGGAGAACATGCAAACTCCACACAGGAGGGGCCGAGATTTGAACCCCGGTCCTCAGAACTTTGAGGCGGAGGTGCTAACCAGTCGTTCACCGTGCCGCCGGATTCAAATACAGGCCACAGTAATAAATTGATTTGTCTCGGAAAATATCAATCAAACATGAGCATTATTATGCTTGTAAAGGCAGGATCTGTACTGTATATAAAATCATTGTAATGAAACAATAAGTGTGTGCAGCTGCAGCTAATATTGAGGTTGGTGGGTGCTCAAACTGCAGTTGCACTGGACTTTATTTTGATTAAAGATAATATGTTTGTCCTGTGAAACCATGAGGAATATGCTGCTCATTGTTCACACAAACATAATGGGTGTCATTACCAATTACTCACCCATTTCTCCCGTCAAAAGCAAAGAATGTGAACAGAGCCGAGTTGGGGAATAAATAGGAACATTAAAAACAAGGCACTCAGCTGTGATGCGTCTCTATCACATCACATTAGCCCTCATGTTTCCTTCTCATGCCTGCTTTTGCCTCCTTCCACCGCTTTTTTTCTATTGCCTTCTGTGCTCTCATTTTCCAACGGGCAGCTGTGCATGTGTGAGTATGTTTGAGTGGGCTGTCTGTACTGAATGCTGTGAGTGTCCTCTACTGGCAGATTGAAGGGAATTAAAATGATTCATATATAAAATGAACGCAGGACAGCAAAAAATGGTGCATGGAAGAAAAACATTCCATTCAGCTTTTCATATACAGGTACATTTCGTGACTGTTCGAATGCCAGGTTATTACGATATTTAAAAAAATGAGATAGACATAAATTTCAAAACGTTATCCACCAATAATGTGATCTATAACCTGTACAACTCAATTGAAATTGTGCACACCCTCTTATAACTGGGGATGTGGCTATGTTCAGAATAAACCAATCACATTAAAACTCACATTAAATGGGACTCAGCACACAGTTGCCACCGTTTTAAGTGCCTCTGATAAAGGTCAGATGTTCTAGTAGGCTGTTCCTGGCTTTTTTGTTGTCACAGCTTACTGCACAAGCCATGGTCCGCAGAGAGCTTCGACAGCATCAGAGGAATGTCATTGTTCAAAGGTATCAGTCAAGAGAAGAGGACAAAAGATTTTCCAAGGCATTAAATATACCATGAAACACAGTGAATACAGTCATCATCAAGTGGAGAAAATAATGAATACTGATGCAAATAAGAGAAAAAAATGGTCAGGGAGTCTGCCAAGAGGCCGACAGCAACATTGAAGGAGCTGCAGGAATTTCTGGCAAGTACTGACTTTTTAGCGCATGTGACGACAATTTCCATTTCTCTTCATATGTCTGGGAAATGGGCTAGGGTGGCAAGATGGAAGTCTTATCCTACACAGAAAAGCATCCAAGCCTGGCTACATTTTGCAAAAACACACTAGAAAACGCATGTGGGAAACATTCTTACACTGTAAAAAATGATTTTGGAGAGTGGTAAATATAATCCATGAAAATCATCTAAAATTTACACTTATTTTAGATAAGTAATGTAAAATTTAGTAAATTTAGTCAATTTTACCCACACTACCTATTTGACAACAGTAAAAAGTGTTACCAAGAATGAGTAAAATTCACCTAAAAGCCATTGGTACTACAATATGCATCACGTGACACGTATATGCAGCACTAATTGACTGACGTGTCATCAGCTCATCAGCACAAAATGGCATCGCCATTGGTGACAACTAATCACTCTGATTGGTTGTTAGCTTGCAGATCAGCACAAAAGCAAACAAACGAGAAAGAAAAAGGCACTATGTGGTAAAACAAGCTTAGCTAAACATTGATCATTACTAAGATTTGTTCCTGCTTTTATTATGAGTGTGTCAGGTAAGGTTAGCAGGCAATATGAGCATTTCATTTCATAAAACCATGTCTGTGGATTGTATGGAAAACAATGATTTCTCAGCCATGGGCACTATAATGTAGAAGATGGCTGTGTAGATAGCTCACTGATTGACCAATGGTGTCTGTCTATAAGTTACAAAACACTGCTCATCACTCAAAGAACATCATACATAAAGTGAAGCATGGTTGGTGGTGGTAGCATCATGCTTTAGGGATGTTTTTCTTCAGTGGGAACTGGGGCCTTATTCAAGGTGGAGGGAAATATGAACAGTACCTAAAAGCAGTCAGTGTTAGCACAAAAACCTCTACTGCTACTAGTAAGTTTTTTTTAAAAGTCATAAAAAGCCTACTAGAGCATTTTTGCTTTATTTGGGGTTAACCAGAGGCACATTAAATGTTGGCAGGTGAGTGCCAACTCCCATTGAACATAAGATTGTGGAATGTGATTGGTTCTGAACACAGCCACATCACCAGTTATAAGGTATGCACACTTGCACAACCACATCATCTCAGGTGTTTATATTTACGTTCCCTCTTGAAAAGATCTATCCATCCATCCATCCATCCATTTTCCGAGCCGCTTCTCCTCACTAGGGTCGCGGACATGCTGGAGCCTATCCCAGCTATCATCGGGCAGGAGGCAGGGTACACCCTGAACTGGTTGCCAGCCAATTGCAGGGCACATACAAACAAACAACCATTCGGACTCACATTCACACCTACGGGCAATTTGGAGATGTCAATTAACCTGCATGTTTTTGGGATGAGGGAGGAAACCGGAGTGCTCGGAGAAAACCCACGCAGGCACGGGGAGAACATGCAAACTCCACACAGGCGAGGCCGGGGATTGAACCCCAGTCCTCAGAACTGTGAGGCAGAAGCTCTAACCGCCTGTAAAGTTCTATTTTTATTTTAAATTGAGCTGTACGGGTTAAAGGTCACATTAATGGTAGAAAAAGTTTTGAAATTATTTATCTTGGCCCCATTTTTTATTTTAATATCTCAAAAACACAGACATTTGAACAGGGGCTTGTAGACTTTTATTATCCACTGCAAAATATCGGGAGCTTTACAGTGGCGTACAGAGGGTACAGAAAATGAAAGTGAAGATATGATGATCAGGTCTCCCAAGAGTGTGTGGTAAAATGTGTGTCTGATGTCCGGTGTTGAACTTTTTGGGCATAATTATAATAAGAAAAATAACAATGTGTATCACCAGAAGAACACTATGATATAACCACTATGAAGTATGAAGTATGGTAGTGGTAAGCATCAATGGTTGGAACTTTAATCAAGGTGGAGAGGACTTCTAAATACTAGTCAATTTTGGATCAAAACCTTCAAATGAAAGTTATAGCCAATTTAACCCTTCAGTGTGACAATGAACAAATCAACAAAATAATGCATTTACCCAGCCAGAACCCAGACCTAAAAACCAATTGATAATCTGTGGAGTGAACTGACAGAGTACTTTTGCAAGAAAGAGTTTGAACATATTGTCAGAATGTGCCATGCTTACAGACTGCAACCCAAAACACGTTGAATGGTGTCATAAAAGGAAACGGTGTTACAACAAAGTATGTTATAGTTAATTTTTACCCTAACCCTTTTCCCAGTGACTCCATTTTTATACAATGGAATTGTTCATAATTGTTTTTTTTACTATTTCATTTTAAAAACCAGAAGAACATGTCATTAACTTTCTATATCGACTGTATTTATAGTTCCTAAAACTCTGAGTGTATACACATGTGTGAGAGAGGCTGTGTTGGGGGCAGCAGAGAGAACAGCAGGCCATAGATTTATTGCTTACAGGGGAGTAGGAGGCTGCAGGCCTCATGGGTCTCTTCTAACATCAATAAAACAATGACACACATCGACCCGACAGCAGCCCACTTGCTTCATCACGAGGACAAAGTAGTATCAATAGTTAGACTGGCAGAATATGAGTGAAGTACAGAACAGAGTGTACACGGTCGTGTTGGAAGTGATTTGTGTCATTGCACACACATGCCCCTACCAGTGTTAATTTTTACCGCAAATTTAGATTGAATTTTAGTCAGTCTTTTGACTAAAATGTAATTCAGTTTTAGTCATAATTTTGTCATCTAAATTGTTTTAATTATAGTCTAGTTTTAGTTGACTAAATACCATAAGATAATAGTCCACAAATAGTCTAAAATGTGAAAAGTCTGCGAAGGGTGATGAAAAGTTTCCCTTCACTTTGTGAAAGTCATTACGTTCAACCTAAATCAGCAGTTCTCAGTGTGGTATGACTACCACGAGTGATACACGACCTCTCTAGTGGTACATTTATTTATTTGACCTTTATTTATCCAGGTAAGACATAAGGTAAGGATTGACACACTACCTACAGCGCTAACAAGGCTAGATGACATTGTAGCATGTCGAATAAACTACATTTTATGCGTCCAGGCATTCAATGTTCATGCCATTCTGACATCATCAAACATGGCCTAATGTCAGTGCCGTTAAAAACTATTGGCCCCCCTGCTCAAATTCTTATATTTTTACATGGTTTACCCACTTCAATGTGTAAGATTATCAAACAAATGTAAAAAGACAAATATTAACTAAGTGAACTTACAATCCTGTTTTTAAATGGTGATTTTAATTATTAAGGAAAAATATTTATGCAAAGTTACCTGGCCCTGTGTGAGAAAGTAATTATCCCCCTTGTTAAATCATGAATTATTCATTCATTCATTCATCTTCCGTTCCGCTTATCCTCACTTTAATTGTGGCTAATCACAATTTTTGGTTAATTTTCACTGATCACACCAAAGCATGATTACCTCCAGACCTATTCGATCAAGAAATCACTTAAACAGAATCTTTATCGACAAAATCAAGTTGGACAAAAGATCTAAAAAAGCTGCAACAAAATGACACGAGCCAAAGAAATTCCAGAAAAGTTTAGATATAAAGTAATTGATATCTATCAGTTGGGAAAGGGTTACAAAAGCCATTTCTGAATCTTTAGGATTCCAGCAAACCATAAGGAGAGCCATTATCCACAGATGGAGAAAACATGGAACAGTGGTGAACCTTCGCAGGAGTGGACGGCCTGCAAAGATTACCCCAAGAGAACAGCAAGTAGCTGTCACGGTGCCTTTTCTGGACACTCGTATGACAAAACCAAGGTGTTTTTTTTTTTTTTAATGAAATTGGCAGTTTTATACTAAGTCGATGTTAGAGAGTGACTCTATGGAGGTCTAAATAGCCAAAATACCTTTAAGTCCGAATTGACAGCCATTCTGTGGAGCGGGATTTCGGGCTGCCATGGCCACTTTAAAGCACCTGGTTGTTGGCTTTGAGTGTGCGCACGTCACACAGAGAAAGACGGAAGAATGAGGAAGTGATAAAAAAAAAAATGGTAAAAGTAAGACTTTGTGGCTTCAGAGTACCTCATTGTTGTAGCGTGGAAAAGCCCTGATAATATTTGATATTTCAGACAGCCAATTCTGAAAAGGAAATCAGTTATATACTGTACTCTTCTTTTTTTCATGCTTTTTAGAGCATTTCCACTTTTAAATATTTCTGTCACTGTACGCTGTTTTAATTGTACTTTTTTTCCTTCTTTTTTGAAATGTTTATTGTTTAAGCTGTTTTTTTCATTGTTTTTAAATGCTTTTAATCATGTAAAGCACATTGAGTTACCTTGTGTATGAAATGTGCTATATAAATAAATTTGGTTTGCTTTGCTTTATTTTGACAAGGCTGTGTAAAGTCTAACATGAAGACACGGGGGGGGGGGGGAAATACCTAAGAAACTGAAAACAAAGTAGTGTAATAAGAGTAAAACAAAGTGGGAAAAAGGGAAGAAGAGGGAGAAACAATATGCTGTAACATTGAGTGGACAGAGTTGAGTGATGTAAAGTCTATATTTTACAGTGGCATCATAAATTATGTCCCACAATGTATGGCGAAGGGGGCATGAGATTTGTTGTGTATGTGTGTGTCATCCAGAAATAGGACACCCACCCAGCTAGTTAGACACATAGCCAAAGAAAACAAATGGCTCTTCTCACGTGTACTGTCCACATGCACACACACTCTGGCTGACTATTTTCATCCAGCAACAGAGGAATTGATAAGAAATACGACATACTGTATGCCTTGAGGATATCATTCATCTCACAATCAGCAGCAAGAGGATTAAGACTGTGTTTATATCTATGTGAAATAGCATCTTTTCTGAGCACAAAATTAGGCACGAGTTTTTTTCGGGCTGTATTCGTATACAGTGTTGCCTTGAGATACGACTGGCCCGATTCACAAGGTTTTCAAGCTGTTATTTGGCAGATTTGTGCTTTGATCTGAAAAGAAAATTTTGAGATACAAGCGCTGTAATGCGCCAGGGAAGTCAACTCAACTCAGTTTGCAACAAGCAGCAGTTTGGCAGATAGTGAGCAATTTTTCTTTATTGCTAGCCCCAGTTGAGGTTTACTGTCAAACTCAACTTTAAACAAAGAGAATTACACGTGTATTTAAAATGACCACATAGCTGTTTGCCTTAGGAAAGCTAACACATTTCTAATAAGCAAAATTTCGTAGACTCGCTAAGCAACAGGATCAGAGTTGTGGTGTTATAACCCAACTAATATTTCAACACAAACCGGCTTTATGTGGAACATCAAATGACCAAACCAGGAAAACCTGCTAGCCGGATTTCCTGTGTGTACAGCGATAACGATTACTACGGGGTGATGACATGATGGAACCCGAACTTGTGAGAATAGTGTTTTCTTTATCACTGGCATCTTCAAACAAAACATATATACATGTACTGGTGTGTGTATGTGTGTGTATATATATATATATATATATATATATATATATATATATGGAGACATACATGTAGACCCATATATATATATATATATATTATTTTTTTATTTTTTTTATTTTTTTTAAATATATAAATATGATGACATCTGTAAACACAAACAAACCCTAAACATCAGATATGCTCATCCTTGGTAGATCTTGAAGTAGGGCTGTTCAATTATAGAAAAAATAATCACAACTATTTTGATTGGTATTGAAAAGAACAACCATTAAAATAAAATTGTAAAAAGAATAATCAATAAAATATATATTTCCATTGAGTGCTAGCATTAAGCTGGCGATTTTGTTAAAACGAACTATGTCTTGTATTTAAATGTACAATATGTGTAATTCTTTTTGTTGTGTTTAGTTTTACAGTAAACTCCAACTGGGGTGTCAATAAACAGCTTAAACTATTATTAGGGAGGGTAGAATAAGCAACACAAGGTGCGTTCAGAGTGCTTGTATAATCTAGGAACTTGCATACACAGACCCCACTGCTCGGCACAATCACTTCTCTTCAAATTATAATGTCGGGATTCAGGATTAAATTTCAACTAATCATCACACCTTATCTCGAATATATCTTATGTAAAACATAATACAGTGTAGACGTTTAATATTCCTACAGGTCCCGGCCTCCTGCCACAGGGCGCCGCCAGTGACATCAACCGGAAGGAATTACTTCGTTCTTTTATGCTGAATACGGAAGCTGGTTGGGCATAACCACTACTGTGGAGACATACATGTAGACCCATAATATAGTAATGCTCACAAACAGATGTTCTTAATCCTCTGTGAAGAATGACTAATATTACTGCTGAGGAGTTATGACATCTTCATGTATTCATGTCCATATGTCTGTATTATCCTATGAATCTGTGTCCACCTGTTGTCATTAATGCAACAGAATAAGTCATGGCTTCCTGCGAGTTTATCAGCTTTGTATTCAATCTAAAAGGTAGATTTCACACTGAGCAAGTGAATTTGTGAGTACATTTATTTTTGAGGCATTTTTGTTTGGTGGCGTGTGTCAGATTTCTATTGCAAAATGGGTACCTTGATCCAATAAAGATTGAGAAACACTGAGTGTCTGTTTGATATATTTATGTGGAATCTAAATAATTTAAACGAGGCAACGTTTCAGGAGTAATGTATAGGCTACTGTATAAAAATGGAGGTGCTTAAAAGGCACTATGTATACTCAACTACCTCGGAGTATCGAGGAAGTTAGCAATGCAGCCTGCAAAGTTGACTTTTCAGATCCAGTAGGACACAGCCAGAGGTGGCTTTGTGAGCTTGGCCCAGTGTATCATCCTAGACCAGAGAGAACACAGTGCCGCTACCTGTGCTCTGTTCGTGTGTTTACTAATAAATCATCTTATTACGCATCATAAGTAGGCCATCATAATTAATTGGCCAGTCGAGAGAAGCTCTGACAACAAGCCCCCGGCGGTGAGCACTCACACACAAACACTGTACATGGACACAGCTCACGCACACAAGCCGATTATCACAGGCATAACGCACGCACACATGACGACTACACTTCGAAGGAAGCAGGTCACTGAAATTATGTACATGGATGCAAAAAGAGTTTACTACCATATTCATCTAAAAGATCCAAGGTCAAGAAACCAATCAATAATTTCACCTATTCTTACCTCATTCTGCTCTGTGCTCTATAGTGTAGTGCACCATTGTCACCTTTTGTTGTGAGCCCACCAATGCAAGTTGCATGAGGAGCAATAATGCCACACATCCTTGCGCTGTGTGAGAAGGTCAGCAGCTATTCAGATACATGGTAACACAGGAGGAGAATGAACAATGTCCACACACACACACGCACACACGCACACACACACACAATAATGCTCACAACATGTGGACAGCAATGTCCTCGCCAACATGTGTGAGTCTGTGATTATGAAGAGTGCATGCAAGTGTGTGTGCGTGTTTGTGTGGACACACAGCTGCTTTGTCTCTAAATGCCTGGATGCATGATGCCGTACGTACGTTGACCAGGACATTGTCCTAGTTAACATTAAGGAAACAGATAGTGGGTGGAAGTGAGAAGGGGGAGTGAGAAAGGTGACCCTGTATTGGAAGAATGAATGACCTCTGATAACCATCTTTAGATCAGTGGAGGAAAAGATACCTGATTGGGCTTTGAATAATTTAAAGGGACATTCCGCACAGTCTTGTAACCCCACCCTCGGACACCCAGCTAAAATAAACAAATGTTACTCTTGACTTCAGATGAATAGCTGATCTCGAGCATCGGCTCCAACATTTTCCATAACTTGCATTAGTTCTTATTTATTATTTAATCTAGATTTTATACATGAAAGTCTTTTTATCTGAAAATATATTCACCAAGATTACCTAATTTTTAATCATAATCTTGACAATTGAAGGTCACAGGAAGAGTGGGAGATAGAGAGTTATTGTGTCAACAGTGCCTGTGATAATGAAAATTTGAGCAAAGTAATAAGAAATGCTGTGTCATAGAGTTATGAAAATACAGTCGTAATTTTTCGAGACTGAAGTCAACATTGTATGGGACGACTAATTTTATGAGAAAAATAATATAAAACAAAATAAACTTTCATTGTCAAGAATAAAGTCAAAATTTTATGAAAGTACAATTTTAATATTCCGAGCATAAAAATGTACCTGTGTTCCTGTCAAGTAAAACGTTAGCATAAGTTTCACAAACTTATAAAACTATTTTGGTGCATCAACACCATTATTAGTATGAGAAATTCAATGAGATTGGGTTTGTTCCAAAGAAAACCCCAGTCACTGAAATCTCAGAGAGAGAGAGAGAAAGAGCGAGAGAGAGAGAAATAGAAAGAGAGAGCGAGTGCAAGAGAGAGAGAGAGAGAGAGAGAGAGAGAGAGAGAGAGAGAGAGGGGAAGAGAGAGAGCTAGTCTTTGAAGCATTTGTAACTGCACATTTTCCTCAGTGTGGCACAAATACTCATAGTACAATCGCTTGTACACCATTTTATGAATCTCGCAAATGACAAAAGGTGCAACAATGACAGACTTTTTAAGTAGGGATTAATTATAAAACATTAAAACAGTAAAGTAGAAATAAGTCCCATGATAAACTAATAACTAATTGTCTATATTCACTTAACTAAAACACAGTTTTTAAAAAAAGGCCATCACAGTGAACAGAATCAATTGCTGCTCACAAAACAATGACTAAATTGCAACCCATTGATGAGCTTCATTTAACGCTGGAGTCAACACATACTTAATGAAATGCTAGATCAACAAAATGTGGAGACCATACATCAAAGTAAACATACTGGTGAACTTTCTCTCAGAAAATTAGAATAGATCAAAAAGAGTGGCAGGTTCCCTGCCTATGAATTTCATTTGGTGGTTAATTCAATATATGAGTTCCACAAAATGATCCCAAAACACCAAGCCTGCTCTAGTGTTAAACGTATGTGTGGCAGCTGTGATGGAAAGATTTATTATCTTAATTTGTTGACACCTGCACTCACGTTCATGTGAGACAGGTGAAAGGCCAAGGTCAGGTTTAACAGGGGCAAGTTCAGTCGGTCTCCCTACTGCACTGCATTATGCAGTTAGGAGACGGAATTAGCATTACAACCTGATTTGCCCAGCCTCTTTTCTGTGGATTCATCACAATAAAACATGCACACACACACACAGACAAATTAGGATTAGACACACCATTGATAAACAGGTATTCAATCTCGAGACATAATTTCATTAAAATAATTTTAATATGGTGGACTGCTGCTTTGTTTTACCCCTATCTGTACAATACCAGCCTGCATAAGATTAGTCCTAAAATTATTTCCTGTGTATCCTCAATTAGTAACTGTCCCTCTAATAGATGACGTCCCCCAATTGTATCATGCACTGAAGAAAAATACATCCCTTTTCCCAACAGGAAAAAAGGGGTTGGAACTAATTATCACAGTTCACAGACGCTATTGTTCACTTGGACCTTAAATAGTTAACAGCTGTGACCTTTTGAACTCAATTGCTAACCAAAACAGCAGCGCCGAAGCACGTAAACTCACTCTCAGATGAAGTTGAGAGTTAACCTTGAATACAAATTCAAGGCAAAGTATTTCAGATAATCTTAAATTATTCGGATTGCGTCTTTTAGAGCGATTAACATTCCACTAGCCTCTCATGTTTCCCCGCCCCACAATGTAGTTTGTTTGCATTTATGTTTACATTCTGGGTTCCTCCTAGTCTGCCTCAATTGTTTGTGTTTCTCTACATTTTTCCATAGGTTATTTTGGTTTGTATTTAACCACAGTTTGACATTCATCTTCTTATACTGTTTACTTTAATACCAAAGTCATTGTAATTTTTTGAAATATTGGTAGCCTAGAAAGCGCAGCAAGAGATGTGTCAGGCCGTAAAGAATGGAAACGCAGGCCTAGTGGTCATCTAGTGAAGCAAGAAGTGACTGGGAGAGGCAGAAAAAAAACATTCTAAATCTAAATTAAAATGTTGGATGCTGGCTTTCCAATAGGACCTTGACACAGCAGTTGACCTACTCATGACAGAATCTCAGTGCCGCGGATTTGGAATTCTATTAGTATTACCAACTATGGGGTGGGGAGAAAAAATGTCATGCAGTCATCAGGAAGAGACCAATCCATAGCTTCTACCATCAGCCAATTACTGGCACTAAAGTGGAATTAGATAGGTATTGACAATGAGAGGAGGTGGAGGGAGATTAAGGAGAGAGATGGAAAGAGGAGGGGGTGAGAAGTAGAGTGGGGCAGTCCTCTAATAAATGGAGAAAAAGTCATTTTAGTACCTTTTGTCTGCGATTGGCTGGCGACCAGTCAAGGGAGTACCCGCCTCTCGCCCAAAGTCAGCTGCGATAGCCTCCAGCTCACTCGCGACCCTATTGAGGATAAGCGTAACAGAAAATGGATGGTACTACAGTATTTGTTTATACTGTATGTAGTAATAAAGTCTGCTACTGGTTTAACTAGGTACAATATAGTAAGGAGTAGTTGTGAGGGTTAGAATGGAGTGAGGTGGGAAAACATTGCAATGAACGGATGAGCCAAAAATCCTGGATTGAACACAAGAGAGGTAAGTGCAAACAGTCATATCTGTAACAATTCAGAAAAAAAGCCATTCTGCGATACAAAGTCATCATTTTATCCAACAATTGTGATACTTCCCTACATAGTGTTAGGCTGAAACCAACCAAACTGAAAGTAAATAACATTACGAAGAGAGAGTGTTGAGTGTTAAACCACACTATGAAATGGATTTATGCCTGCATGGAAGTTATTGGAAAAATAGCTGTGGCGGTGTATTGACACAGCTGGCTCTCAGATCAATACATCGAGAATGGGCAATACATTTTAATTTAAAGCTGTTCAAACTTTAGCAGCAAATCCATGCGGCTCAGAGCAGAGCAGCCTCTTGCTTGCCCCATCCCGACAAACACACTTGCACACATATTTGATCTGAACATAAGACACACACACACACGCACGCACACACACACACACACACGATCACACACAGGTTGAAAAAGATTGCGACCCAGCCTGCTTGATCACACGCATCTTATGTGTGGCAGTTCTCAACTAAAACTTTGAAAACTACTTCTAAACAGGTATAAAACCAAATGGCAACACGATTTATCAATAATGCTAATATACTACAGCAACTAATTTAAAAGCCTGATATTTAATGGTGATTGGCAGTCCAAAATAAAGACTACTTTATTGCAATGTTCATCGAAACATGTTTGCTAGCATGAGTGCATGTGTCCACCATGTGTTAAAGTGTAAACAACTTAAGCATTATTTCTGGGTTATTTCTAGATCAGAAACCAACAGTCTATAATTATATGCCCAGTTTTACCGGAGGATGAGCAGGAGGGCCCTTCTGGCATCTGTTTTCACCCTGTTCAATTAGCATAATTAATTAACATGAATTGATTGATGCAGATTCCTGTATAAAGCCTTAGAATAAATCACAGGACTTTTCATTCTTTAGTACTGGCAAACCACTTATTGATCATCCAACAAGTGAGACAATGGCGATTGTATTGTATTCCTATTAAAGTCTGTGATCAAAATTCTAACATAGTCTATCATTAACAGCTCATTTCCCAACAGATTGTGATGGCTTACACATTTACAGGAAACATGCTAAAAAGTGGCAGCTAGATTCCTTATAGTTCACAGATTTCATGGGCAGGAATAATAACACTATTAAGTCAATATCACCATTAGGTGCCTTTGAGACTTCCCCATTTCACCATTGAATTTCATATTCATAGCATTACGTAGATGTTATGCTATTAGAAATGCAAATTGGTCAAGCTTGATACATTAACTTTAAGCAAACAATGAACATGCAAACAGATAAATATGTGAGCTTCCTGACAGGGTGGACAATAATAGGCTGGATAATTTTGGTTCATGTTAAGCATTAATGAGCACATGGTGGACCTTCACTTCGCAACATGATTCAGTTACAAGCTGAATGGATTTTTTTCAACTAATATATTTTGAATTTCTGAAAGGTTTTTATATCAATTGATATATCACTATGACAGTGGACATGTTACGCTTGACAAGATGGAACTACACATTATATGAACATTACAAAACATAAGTGCATATGTATTTTGCAATTAACCACTGTTTCTGCCTCCGTTGAAAAAAGAATGTTGACAGTAAAGTCACTGAAAATATTTGAGGATTCTTTAAAGGGGCAGTTACCCAATAATGCAATTTCAGGGACACATGCAAAATGTTCAATATGATTATGAAAATAGAGTATACATGATAAAAAATTATTTGTTTTGTTAAATAATAAAACCATGTAAAAAATAGTATTATTTAACTAAAATTATTTAACTACATATTAGACACACTGTAGTTAGGAGAGCAGTGATTGAGACAAGGCCAAAATCACACTTATAATAAACAAAACAAAAATTTATAAAGAGAATGAAACAATTTTTTAGCGATATCATTGGAATGGTATGTGTGCAAATGATTGTCCATTTTATATACGCAAGGCCTCAGAGTTTCAGTATTCTGCTGCATTTTCATTACATTCTCAGTGACGCTGATCCAGACACCAAATAAAGCTCTTTATAGTGATATTGACCCTATTATTGAGGTAATTTAATGTACTCTAAGACCACATTGGTTATGTCACAAATCATCTACGCAGCCTCATTCTTCTCGATACGATGTAGGCATTGAAACAGGACTTCAGAACATTCAGAGCGATATCCTCTTATCCTAAAAATAACAACTGATCGATTGAATTTTAGTTTTACCCATAGTTGAGCATAAAAAAAAAATAGTCAAATGGAAATCCCTAGTCAGAAGCTGTCAAACACTGTTTCCATCTGGAAACCGAATTTAAAATGGAAAACCCAATTGATCAAAGATTTAATCACGAAAAAAATATCATCAGTTCAGGTTGTGCATTTGTTGTGCTATGTAGGATCTTTTTCCTTTGTAGTCAAACTAAAATGTTGACATGTAATGTGACAGAACAGCGAAATAAAAATGAGGATTGAATCCACACAAAGGTAAACAAACTTCATACACAGTCCTTGAGGCTTTCATGTGAAGACAAAGACTTTCAAATGGTGCTGGGACACATGCTCACACAGATGCTCTCTGATTCCTACTCAAACACACCTAATATTGTTATATAGCTGTCAGCTTGGCAGTGGTGTGGGTTAATCAGAGAGGCAAGGGGAAGGGTGCTATCTACTCACCACACTGCCACATTTATCGATTCCATTTACACACAAACACACTTGCACTCAGATGTGCGTGCACACACACACACACACACACAAATTGACGCCCATTTTCTACACAAGAACAGGCACCCATAACACCCCTTTAACAATTCTATTGGCTCCAAATAGATTTTCCCATTTTACGCTGTAGAGGCAGGGGAAACACTGGAGCAGAACTGAAAGTGATATAAATGCATCAAAAAACAGATGAACAAACATTGGGGAAGATTTATTACTGGAGATTTTAATAAAAGTTGGAGGCGGATGAATTGATTTTGGTTTAAGGGCGGGTGTTCTAAAGAACAATTTATTGGGATGGCCCAGGTAAGATGCATTATTTTCCAATTGTTATCCGGCTCCGCTGTTTAAGGGGCTGATTTGTGTTGTGTGTTGCATTTTATGGGCAAGAAGCAAAGGGGAACTTTCAATGATTTAGGTGGGATGTATTAATCAAAGGCAGCTTGTGTGAACCATAGATCGCCACGCCAAGGAGGCACAGGTGACAGCTCATTCACGGGAAGAATGTTTTGGGGCTGCACATCACCGCTTCTAAATTCTACTTCCTTTTTCACACTTTCTCTGCCCCCCTCTTTTGACGTCACCCCTTCCTGCTTCATCACTTTCATCACCCCCCCCCCCCCCTTTCATCTCTTCCTAGCTCGCTATCCATGCCTCTTGGCCACAGTTCAGTGCACACTTGCTTTTAATTTTATGAGGCCGAGAGTAGCATTTAACCATCCATGCGGCAAATAAACGGGGATTAAGAGTATTTAGTGGTTTCCTCCTCCCAAAAAGCCTCGTACTTTTTTCAGTGCTCAGTGACCTTTGCTGCTGTCTCTGACATGTGAAGAGACAAGCCCATCATCATCATCCGACATACACTTTCACTCTGCTTCCACTTGATATGGCAGTGCCTTTAAATGATGTACTGTTTGCCTTTGTGTAAATGGCTGGCTTGCCACTCAGTCAGCAACTTAGTTTGGATGTGTTTGGTCTCATTTTGTTTGTTTGTATGTTTGTTTTTCAACTCAAGGGCCAGTAAAGTTTTTATAAAATCCTGTGAGGGCCATACTAAATTTATGAGAATATATGATACAAGAATCAAACAAATTATGATGATTATATTGATTATACAGTATAGCATAAGCATTAGTGGGTTAAATGTTCTAGGGTTTTTAGCTTTACATGACAGACTAGATCAAATGGCCACAAAAGACCCTGTAAAGGCAAGTCAGAGATTTGTTTCTAAATACAGGTACATTGTACATGTTTGAAGATAATTGCTAAAAACGTGCAAAGTCAGAGAACTATGTACAGTGGATCCCCGCTGTTCGGGAGACAGGGACCGGCCCTGATCGCAAATAGCAAAAATTTGCGGGTAATTGAATGTCCATTATAATTGAATTATATACACAGTATACATACATACATGATACAGTTTGGATACACACACACACACACACACACACACATATATATATCTCCATCCATCCATCCGTTTTCCGAGCCGCTTCGCCTCACTAGGGTCGCGGGCATACTGGAGCCTATCCCAGCTATCAAGGGGCAGGAGGCGGGGTACACCCTGAACTGGTTGCCAGCCAATCGCAGGGCACATACAAACAAACAACCATTCGCACTCACAGTCACACCTACAGGCAATTTTAGAGTCTCCAATTAATGCATGTTTTTGGGATGTGGGAGGAAACCGGAGTGCCCGGAGAAAACCCACGCAGGCACGGGGAGAACATGCAAACTCCACACAGGCGGGACCGGGGATTGAACCCCGCTCCTCAGAACTGTGAGGCAGATGCTCTAACCAGTCGACGACCGTGCCGCCTACATACACACACACACACACACACACACACACACACACACACACACACATAAATATATATATATATATATATATATATATATATATATATTATTATTATTATTATTAGTGACCACCAGAGGCTTTAAGCTGATATATTGTCACGGTTCAAACATGTAGAGTGGGTACGGAAAGTATTCAGACCCCCTTAAATTTTTCACTCTTTGTTATATTGCAGCCATTTGCTAAAATAATTTAAGTTCAGGAGATCACAGGATGATCAGAAGAAATGGAGAGCACCCGAGTTAAATATATGAGTGTCACAGCAAAGGGTCTGAATACTTATGGCTGTGTGATATTTCAGTTTTTCTTTTTTAATAAATCTGCAAAGATTTCAACAATTCCCTTTTTTTCTGTCAATATGGGGTGCTGTGTGTACATTGAGGAAAGAAATTGAACAAATGATTTTAGCAAATGGCTATATATATATATATATAATATAACAAAGAGTAAAAAATTTAAGGGGGTCTGAATACTTTCCGTACCCACTGTAATTTATGTCTAGGCATAAGATAAGATAGCATCCGCAGTTGAGGAGGGCGTGGTTTCAGCACATTCAGCGGACATGTCCAAAGCGTTTGAGAACGTAATGAATGGCTTGATTTGCCCTGATTTTAACTTTAGAGTTACACAATCAATCAAGTTTATTGTATGGTATGCTTTGGATACACTTGGACACAACTGTGCTTAGATGTTTGTTCATCGAAATGTCACAATATGTGATTCTGTCTGCAACATTTTAAGATTTCAATGACTCATATCATGAGACTACTTACTATAGGAGTTGTATGGAAGTGAACACTAAGAACTGTTTTTAGACAGTCCTTTATCTAAATTCACAGTATAATGCACAAGCCAAAATGCACACCTATGTGATGAAAGGCTATTTGACCAGGCCCAGTCACCTGTGGACAAGGTTGATTTTGTTTACTCGAATTTTGTATTGTTTCTGTAATGAATGGGTTTTTCTATGTGTGGACATGCACACTAAACATGAGACAGATGTCATTAGCAGTAACATGATTAACATTCCTTCACTGTTGCAACTGTTGCCATTCTTATTAATTATTGAAGATAATTGTTTTTTTTCTTATTTTCAAAAAGATTACCTTTGCATTTACAAAAAAAAAAGCCTCCCGGGTACATTTAAAGTAAAAGTTCAATCATGGTAGTCATTCAGCTGTGAATATGGGAGAGGAAAAACAAATCTATGTGGAGGGGTAATGGCCAAACTGACCAAAGCCAGTCAAAGTTCTTTGGACACACACCGTGAACCATAAATGGGAGGCTGTTGATGCGTGTTATCGTGTGGTCACCAGCAACAACCACTAACTACTTCACATTTTAAGTGCGGCCTGGCCTGAGTATCCTGTGACCACCAAGAGTTTACATTTACCCCTACAACACACTGAAAACCGTTAAAGGCAGTTTCGTGCAATGAATTATTATGGAATAGTTTACCAAAGATTTGAACACTGGTTACAATTTAGGTCATCATTTTGTCAGCATCTACCAATGACCTCAGCAGAAGGGCCTTTATTTATACAGTGTGACACTGATCAATTCAAGTACAGTATCAGATCGTAGATGTTCAATTCTTTTGAATTCTGACTATATGCAAAATATGTACATTTGTGAATGTGATTGTACAGTTGAACATTGACCTTAGCATATGCGCACAAATTCATTCATTTTCCATACCGTTTATCCTCACTAGGGTCGCGGTCATGCTGGAGCTATCTCAGCTGACTCTGGGCGAGAGGCGGGGTACCCCCTGGACTGGTCGCCAGCCAATCACAGGGCGCACATAAAAAAAAAAAAACACTCCCACACACCTTTGGGCAATTTAGAGTCTTCAATTAACCTACCATGCATGTTTTTTTAAATGTGGGAGGAAACCGGAGTACCAGGAGAAAACCCACGCATGCACGGGGAGAACATGCAAACTCCACACAGGCAAGGCCGGATTTGAACCCGCGTTTAATTGATTGATCTAATTTAATTGATAAATTAGATCAATCAGGGGTTCTGCCAGATCCATTCGTACCCTCAACGTCTTTGGACAATTCTATGCCTGACTCCACATCCATAAAACACCTTTGGAATTAACTAGGATGGAGATTGTGAGCCAGGACCTCTACCAGGTCCAATATTAGTAACCTTAGAGCTCACAAATATTCTTCTGGATAATTGCACAAACATTCCCACAGACATACTCTGCAAAATCCTGTACAATGTAAGGAGGGACCGACTCAATGTCTTGGTTTCACTAATAGTCATGGTCAAGTGTCCTACTATCATTGTCCCTATGGAGTAAAATGCACAACCCGTATCATCTCCAAAACACATACACAAACAGATAAATAGCATCAGGGGCCTCTGAACAATGAACAAAGGTGAAGGTTTGGAGAGGGACTCAGAGCTCCAAACTGTGAGGTGAAATGAACATTTACCATTGACCTGCTTGTCATTCTCCATGTACACCAAAAGAAAGGGGGCATGAGCATTGTTCGTCTTCAACTATGTTAGTGATGTCATCATTGTACCTTACAGTTTTGATGGTGGTGGTGTAGACTCACAACCGAAGACCCCTTAAGATTGCGTAATTGGTTGTGGGGAAAGTCATTGTCATGGGAACACAATGGCCCAAAGGCAGGTGTGCCCCAAGCTACATGAGTCCATTGCCATTACTGCCTGCCTGAAGCTCACATATAGAAATGATGAGATGGGGTTCATGTGCATGACTGGTTAATAGTGGGTGGTTAATTTGCACATTTTTGGTTCAGTCCTCTCCCCTGACACAGGCTGCAGTAAAAGCCTATACATCTTTCTGTAAATGTGATGGACAGTAGCTCTTTTCCATCCATCCATTTTCTGTACCGCTTCTCCTCACTAGGGTCGCGTGCTTGCTGGAGCCTATCCCAGCTATCTTCGGGCAAGAGACTGGTCCCAGCCAATTGCAGCAGTAGCTCTTTTGTTGAGTTAAAATAGCAATTCATCAACTCTCAAGAATTACATAAACTTCATCCTAGCCTTCTCTATGCTGAGTACCAGAGCAAGCCACCATTTAGAATTGAGCTGATTTATATGAAATGGAGTTAAGCAAGCATGAAGAAAGGAACTTTGACTAAAGCAACAGATGTCCCTGTAAATGTTCACACTAGAAGCAATTCATTAGTCATTAAATCACACCACGTCATTGTTTTAAATTTTTTAAAAAGCATCAGTCTCTCTGAGCCAGGGCTGCTGTACATTTCCTGTGTGTGCATGCAACTGTTTGTGTGTCAGGGCTGATTGCTCTTGACTTCATTAATCTCTGCAGTGTGGTTATGATTAGCTCTACGAGGCATGCCAGGGGACATCTGACACGCTTGCACACTCACCGTCAGGTCTGGCCACCTCTCAAGTCTGCTTTTCTCACGTTCCAACCAATTAGCTGGCAGCAAAGAGGGGGGAAAAACGTAAGTGCAGTTCTCGTTGATTGTGACATACAATGTCTCTCTCTGGAGTGTCAATATTTCTTACGCCACTTACATTGACTGTTAGTTATTTTTGCTCTAAGTCAGTGTTTCTCAAAGTGTGGAGAACAGATCATTGGTTGTCCCCCAAGTGGTCTGTGAATACCTTAGTGACTGAATTTTGGGACATTGCCTCAAACAGATACAGGTAATGTTTTAAGTAACAACATGTCATGTAACTGTTGTTAATATTAAAAGTTAGTAGTTGTGAACCTTGCCTTTGATGCTTTTTACTTTTGGATTATCGTCACTGATAAGCTTGTGAAATGCTAAGCACACACACAAAAGACAAAAAATGTATTAACAAAAAAATACATACTAGGAGGGAAGGGAGTTGAAGTATTGTATCCTACTTGCCCTGATTTTGTTTAGATTCTGGACTCTGTCTCTTTTGGAACATATTTTCCTTGGAAACAGTTCATTTTCCAAATTATTCAACTGCCGAACAACTTAAATTATCTGGGTTCACTGTATACAGAGATTATGTGGTCCACAGTTTTGTATGGTTTAGAATACGTTAAAGCAACACAGCTTTAGATAACAGGTGAACAAAGCACATCCAGTTGATAATATGCAGAAAGGAAATATGCAAATGCTAAGAAGAAGAATCAAATTCTTAAAATCTTAGCCAAAAAAGACAGCAAGACAACTCCATGCACACATCAGTTGAAAAAAAATCAGTGTAAGTGCGTATAATTTCAAATTAGAGGCTAACATAAATAGAACATGTAAAGCATCCGTGATATAAAATACATAGAAAGATACATACAAAGAGGAAACAGTCCATTAAAAAAATACTAAAATCAATATCCCATTTAACTAAAGATTCATTAAGGCTTAATATTGCAGGATGCGCTGTGGTTCTAGCAAATTCTGCCCAAGCACTTAAAACAAACACCGTTTATCAGCATTAAATCCCCTTTTCTGAAGAAACAACAAAACTACAGGACTCATTTTGAACAGCAAGTGAATTAGGATGACTGAATTTTTCTCAATATAAAACAAACAAAAGATTCCAAAACTGAGATATTTGGTATATTCCACTGCTTTGCATTGAATTTGTCTGACTTTGAGATCATCATAGAGGCATAACAGATGTAAAAAAACATGGTTAAAATATTTGTGGCACTTGAAGCTGTCTCATTTGGTTGGTCAAATTCAGTCTAGTTTCTAGTTCATGCCTTTAAACACACACAAACAAATATACAGGAAACATGTTGCCATATGAATCTATTTGTGTGATTGCACGTCAACACAAGACAGTGTGGTGACAAATTGTTGAAAGGAGGAATGAGAGGAATAATGATGGACAATAATGCCACATATGTACTGTAGCCAGTGTGTGAGCATGTATGCCGATGAATCTCTCATCGTGACAGCGGGGCCGGCAGCAGTGAATGTCCTTCTGGGTGGGACACACACACAGACACACACACACAATCACACACACGGAAACGACCACACTAATGGATCACCCCTGTCTGCACACAATTCGCCACAAATAATGATGAACCACCCCTGCAATAAACTATTTTACACAATGCTCAATTCATTACTTCTCGCTCCCTCTCGCTCTGCCCCTTTCTGTGTGTGTAGGTGAGCTAATAAAGGTATGATATTTCTCCTCTACCGGCACAATCATAGTTTTTATCTATTAGTAGCACATTAGTATAGGAAATGAGGAGAGATGGGAGGGAGGGGATGGAAAAGGTGTGTGTGTGGGGGGTGGCCTCAAATTGGTTTAAAAGCAACAGAAGCTCCAGGCATAAAAACTGAGGAAGCGTTTTCCTCAATGAGGAAGAAGAACGCCAATCTCCGCTCTATAGACCAATGGTGAGCTTTTGGTTTGAAGGAACGCTCACACACACACACACACACACACACACACACACACACAGCTCACACACTTGTTTATTGCACACAGACAGAAATTGAAATAATTTGTATTTTGGGAAACTTTCATTGAATTGTCAAATCATGTACAGTTGTGCTCACCCTGACAGAAATTGTGAAATACTGGCAATTGTGTAGAAAATATGAATAATAACTGAACAGAGACCATGTCATGATTTTCCTTATTTCAGATTTTTTTTAATGATTGTTATATTCTTAAATGTCTTGTATTTTTAATTTGAATCCCATTAAAAACAAAATAATAGTGTTTTGCCTGATCATTCAGGTTTTCTTTAAAGAATGGTGCATATATATATATATATATATATATATGTATATATATATATATATATTGCATGTTCTCCCCCGTGTCTGCGTGGGTTTTCTCCGGGCACTCCGGTTTCCTCCCACATCCCAAAAACATGCATTAATTGGAGATTCTAAAATTGCCCTCTCTCTAAAATAGGTGTGACTGTGAGTGCGAATGGTTTGTTTGTTTGTATGTGCCCTGCGATTGGCTGGCAACCAGTTCAGGGTGTACCCCGCCTCCTGCCCGATGACAGCTGGGATAGGCTCCAGCACGCCCGCGACCCTAGTGAGGAGAAGCGGCTCAGAAAAATGGATGGATGGATGGATGGATATAGTCAAAATGAAATACAGCTTATTCCATTGCAATGTAAAAAATTTAACCACATTGCAAATTATCCATCCATCCATTCTCAACACCGCTTATCCTGGTTAGGGTCGCGGGGTGCTGGAGCCTATCCCAGCTGACTTCAGGCAAAAGGCGGACTACACCCTGAACTGGTCAGCAGTCAGTCACAGGGGGCGTATAGACACGGACAACCATTCACACTCACATTCACACCGTCACCGAGTGGGAACTGAACCCACGCTGCCCGCACCAAAGTCAGGCAAGTGTCCCACTACACCATCAGTGACTCATTGCAAATTACTTATTAATTTTTATTTATTTTCAAAATGGACATACAGTACTTCCAATAGACTAGTGACTGCTACAAGTTGTGTTTAGCTGGTTCTTTGCAAACTGCTGTAAGTTTGTATATTTTGCAAAAAGACAACGGATGTTGAGTAATTTTGAGTGAATTTTATGAGTTTGATGGCTTCGACAGGCTATATACTTAGCTAGTACCGTAAATTATTATATTATTATATAAAAACTTATATTTTTTTTAGATGTGTTGAAGAAATAGTTCTAAAAGGCAACATACTAAATGCAGTATGTTAAAAACCTTCCTGATATGGTCACCTGAATTTTTTGTGCACACATAGTTTACTTAAGGTACATACTTATATGTCTTAAATGTGCTAAAAGGTACTTCAATAGCTGATAGACTGATAAAATAAAATTTAAAAAAGTATTCTCTTACTTGGCTAAGCACAGGAGAGAAGAGAAGAAAGGGTCATTATGAATTTCAATTAAGTGATCCCTGGCCAGAGAGGGATGCGTCAGAAGGGGGATTAATGTGCTGCGGACAGATGTTTAATAATAATGGCCGAACTGGCCCTGCCGAGAAACACACATTCCACCCGCTGCACCCTGCTGAAGCATGCAAACACAAACACATGCACAGATACCCACTTCTAATCACTCATACACCGCCACACACAAAAATTATTCACACACGGTGGGGAACGGAGTGTGACAGTTTTACTCAAACATATACTCATGCATAGCACATGTCTTTATGACCAGTGCTGGTCACAGTGCATATGGCCCTCATTTAGGAACAATGAGCATGGAGAATGACTAGTTGGATAAGCTTCTTGACTGCGAGAGGTGACTGGAGGCGTGTTAAATGACATGCCCCGTATGGAGAGATGGAGCACATGACAGACAGAGCAAAGGGGAGAGGGTATGGATGGGTAATGCTGGATAATGACTGCCACACTTTGGAAACAAAACATTTTCTTTCAGCATGATAACGACAGCGGATGAGGAAGGTAGAACAAGAAAGCAAGCGAATGCCAGGATAAGAGTGGAGGAGTTTACAATGGAACCTCCAACATTTTAGCATTCCTGTTATACAAGTATGAAGAGGAGTTAACCGCTGTAGAATGGAACTAAAATAAAGTAAAAGAACTCACCCTTTCACATGTGCCGGAGAGGGTAAATGAAGGCGTTTGTGGAGTGATTCTGCCACCATGTGGCATTTCATTGATATTGTTTGATTAATAATTTGTGTACTGTGCAGTAAGAGAAATATGGTGGCATCTGCTGGGTCAAATTGTTTGTATATTGTATTGATTGCATTGCTGATATTGTATTGAGCAGCGAGACCCATTCCCATGTCTCAGTACTATTTTTGTTTTCATATTTGTTTTTATGATTATCTTTATCAGTGAGCTAGTGGTTAGCTTGTCTGCCTCGGTGCGGAGTTTGTATGTTTTCTCGTACTTGCTTGTGCTCAGACTTTGACTGGACTTCAGTGAAAACGTATTTAGCAGTCCATTCTATATTAAACACTCAGCACTCACTGTCAACCTCTTTTCTTGGACCTACCCATGGTTGAAGAAGGGTTCAGAGCAGTAGCAGAATAAAAACAGAACAGCCAAAGTCAAGTCAATGTATCACTGTACCTACTGCGCTACCTGGTGGAACCACTGGGCATTACAGGACAACCTGGTGGAACCACTGGGCATTACAGCACAACTTGGTGGAACCACTCAGCATTACAGGACAAGGTCAAATGAATGTAGTAATGATTTTGATATGATTTGGGTGATTCTGTTACAATCTTTGGCGGGCCAGATTGAAATGATCAAGGGGCGGATGTGGCCCGCAGGCCGTAGTTTGCCCACCCCTGATTTAAACCATGCAAACATTTTTGACCCAGCCTCCTAAAAGAATCGGAATCGAGAATCGTTTGGACCCGGAATCGAAACAAGGAACCGGAATCGGGACCGGAATTGCGCAAATTCAACCCAACCCTACCAGCGACCCTAATGAGGACAAGCGCTATAGAAAATGGATAGATGGGTTTTCATTACCAGCACAGTAGCCGACTGCTTTGCACGCAGGCCTCACAGTTCGGTGTTCGAATCTCAGCACCGGCCTTCCTGTGCGAAGTTTCCATGTCCTGCCTGTGCTTGCATAGGTTTTCTCGAGGTACTCCGGCTTCCTACCACATTCTAAAAATATGCATGTCAGGTTCATTGAATACTCTAAATCAGTGATTTCCAAAGTGTGATACGCACACCACTGGTGGTATCTGGGCCCCCCTCTGGTTGTACGCAAAATAGTACGCTGTGCGGACAAGAGGTTTAATCACAACAACAAAAACAATGAAGAGGTCAAACAAACTATTAGCATGGCTACAGGATGCAAAGAAAAGTGTGGATCAAGAGAATGACATAGGCACACTAATTGAAGAGGACAAGGGCACAGGTGCTGACAGTGGCTACTGTGGGGGCGCCGCTACCAGCAGCAAAGGCACAAGCCTGTGAGAAAATATGACTCCAACTAGAATAAATGTGTTTTTATTTGGAGCGGGAGAGAGGAAGAGCCCAGTCCGTAATTTGTGGCCAAGTGTTGAGCAATGAATGCATTAAACCATTGCATGTCAAACACCACCTCGTGACAAAACCCTAATACACTTAAAGATAAATCGGCAGATTTTCTTTTACAACGTGATGAACTGAAACGCAAGTCCACTATTGAGTCTTGTGGTACAAGCATAGCCAAAACAAAGGAAGCTTCATATAGTGACAGCCTCCTGATCGCCAGAACCGGTAAACCCCACACAACCGAGGAACGATTGTGTTTACCTTTTTCGTCAAAGCTTTCTCCTTTTCTTTTCCAACCATCTATCTGTGTGAGAAAGGCTTCTCTTCACTTGTGGTCATAAAAACAACGCAAAGAAGCAGAGAGGCATACACACCCATCATATTAAGTTCATTTGAGTTCTCATCAATATGATGTCTGATGGTTTACTTAAAGTTCCATCCATCCATCCATTTTCTGAGCCGCTTCTCCTCACTAGGGTCGCGGGCGTACTGGAGCCCATCCCAGCAATCATCGGGCAGGAGGCGGGGTACACCCTGAACTGGTTGCCAGCCAATCGCAGGGCACATACAAACAAACAACCATTCGCACTCACAGTCACACCTACGGGCAATTTAGAGTCTTCAAACAACCTACCACGCCTATTTTTAGCATGTGGGAAGACACCGGAGTACCCGGAGAAAACCCATGTAGGCACGGGGAGAACATGCAAAGGCCACACAGGCGGGGCCGGGATTTGAACCCTGGTCCTCAGAACCGTGTGTGCTACCCAGTCGTCCACTGTGCCGCTTTACTTAAAGTTGTTCTCCTTAAATGCTTTTGCTTAAATTTGTTTTAGTCTTAATTGTTCTCTCTGTGTTTGTGTTTCTGTTTTAGAAAGCAGGCATTTGAGTTTTGGATACAGTGAATATTTGCTTGTAGCTATGCATTCAGCTTGTTTAAACGTTTTAAAAATATATATAATTTAGTGGAGTTGTTTTATCTTCTTCGGAAAGGTTTGGCATTCACAGTCTAATGTTACTGTTCAAAATACATAATGTGTCTTCCATTCCTTACAATAATATTAAATATCTATTTTTAGGAATAAAACCTCTGCCTTGGTTTTAATGAACCCTTACCCCTGCTATGCTACTGTATTTTAATGTTGGTCATGATGGTGGTACTTGGTGTAAAAACTTTGAGAACCACTGCTCTAAATTGTCCATAGGTGTGAATGTGAGTGTGAATGGTTGTTTGTCTGTATGAGCCCTGTGATTGACTGGCAACCAATCCAGGGTGTACCCTGCCTCTCGGCCAAGTCACCTGGGATAGTCTCCAGCTCACCTGCGCTAGTAAGTACAAGCGATATAGAGAATGGATGGAGGGGTGATCATTACCCTTTTCCTTTTTACCATCGCAAAAAAAGCCAACAACAACAATTTTAATCATATTTTGCCTGATAATTTTGTTTAAAAAATAATAATAAATAAAAACAATTGTGGGGTGCTTGATTTTGAAGGTTCCACTGTATTACAAGACAATAGGACCATGGAGAAGAAAGTTGTCTAAGCCTAGAAGTGGGTCATTAGACAGTGTGTAAACATAGCCTCTTTCACTCTCTTTTTTTTTTTTTTTTTTTTTTTTTTTTAAATTCACCCTCTCACCTGGTGACACCTAATCAGCACGGCAGCAGGACAAATGGCTTGGTGCCGTCATCATAGTCTTTTCAGAAAACAATACTTCGAATTCAGTGTCCGTGCCGTCTTTTCACAACCACGTACCTCTATTAATTACTGGCACGGCCATCCTCCTGCCACTCTTCGATGGATGGGCTTAAGTGTAGTGGGTTCGGCCTGGAGTCATAACTTTATGTAGGACATCTGCCTTCTGCTCTTCACAACCGGCATGGCCTTCGAACAGCAAATTAGCCTGAGAGAAAAAAAACAGAGGAGAGAGAAAATAAGATCACTACAAAGCAGGCACGCTAATACACAACACATATGGAGATACACAACGTCTTGCTAAAATTGTGGTTGTCCTACCTCTAAAATGCAGGGGTTCCCAAACTTTGGGTCAAGACCCAAAATGGTACACAGGTCATTTTTTTATTGGGTCACCAATTGCCATAGTGAAATGCTGTAAAGACAATTGTATTGATTATCCAGGACGCACACAATTACTTGGCAAACGGAGTTTTGAAGCATACATGTGTGTCTTTGTTTTTTTTACCAATTAGTTTATGTGCATTTTGTGTCCATGTTATGGCAATGCATCATGCATTTCAGTAAGTTTGGACCCCGGGGAGGGAGCACGTAAATTGGGTCTTGAGAAAACTTTACAAAAACCCTGATATAAGGAATAATCCATAATCTGTAGGCTAGTATCTTTGCTTGCACACACAGACGTGCTGAGGGGATCATTTCGACAGGTGAATATGGCTGAAGAGGAGAGGCGAAGGAACTGTGGGATGAAGTGTGGGGAGAAATAAACTGATAACTGTATGATGAAGAGGGAAAGATGAAGATACTGTCAGGAAAGAAGTGAAATGGATGACAGAAGGGAATGAAGGAGTTTTGGCATGGCAGATCAATCAATACACACAATCTGCATTCACAGAAGAGGAATTTTAACTTACTTAAAAAATATATATTTTCCGCACATCCCTCGCTTCATTTCTAGATTTCTTTCCAGAGTATTAACCTTGCATTGGATTTTTATTTCGATTTTTAGCTTTAATCTACCTGTCATTTTTTGTCCATCTTTATACTCATGATTTTGTTGGCTGTTTTAGTTTTTTTTTTCCTTATATGTAACCACTTTTGTACTACTGAACAGCACTTGATTCTGCGGCTGTGGTTTTTAAAATATTTTATGAATAACTTTTTGATTGATTGATTACTTGTCATGTCGACGGAAAAGTAATGACTAAAACACTATTGTAGTACTGAAATTTGTTGAAGACTGTTGTAAGACTTAGTTTTGGGATATTTTTCTTTTGTTCTGCTGAAACAAAAAGTTGACAACATTGAAAACAACAATTTAGGTTAATATTAGCAATAGAGTCTAACCACACATATTCATTCAATACATTTTTAACGGAGGCTTTCTGTAGCTAACGGAGGCGTTCTGTGGCATAAGTCTAATATTTGTCTGCATCATAGTATATTGTATGCATTTATATTACAGATGTCAACCGTAAACATGACCCTGATGCATCATACAAAAACAATACATTGGTATAGTCAGAATATATGAAAATGTGACTCACCATTTTGACTGAATAAAAAGCTAGCCTAGTGTGTTTAGGGACTGACGTAATTAGCGTAATTTGCTTTAAAACAATTAGGTAGCTACCAACGTGCGTAGTAGGGGAACATTTTCGTCACTGTTTACAAAATCAAAAATATTAAAACGAATTCTCGCTCTTGTTTAATACCCAATGAGTCAAACTTGGAGGAGGTGCATCAAACAAATGCAGTAAAAAAAATTAAAATAAAATAAATAATAATAATAAAATACCGGAAGTAACCTGTGACCGCTCGGGTTTTAGATTGACAGCTGTGTTTCCAGGGCAACTGTAAACGGACGCCCGAGTAGCCATGGCGGAGCTCCTGCAGATTCAATCTGTACTCGAAGAGTTCCGAAAGCTTCACTTTTACAAAGCAAGGTATCAGTAACGATGCACGACACAAACAGCTAGGCGACACGTTTATGCTGGCGTGACAGCTACATAAGCTAGCTACGCTCAATAAGTCAAAAGATAAAGCTAAGACTTTAACATATCTATCTATGTACACAGTATAGCTGGCATTGCTGTTATTATTTTAAGCACACCCGCTTAAGTTTAAGTCCATTGATATGGGCAGATTCGAATTAATCACCTACAGACAGTGGTGTATATGTATAATGTTATTTGTAAAACATATATTTTTCCCCTAAGAAATAAAATAATTTTTTAAAATTCTTTTTCTCCTTCAGGTTAGCTGAGGCAACCAGACGTGCGGAATATCAGGCTGCTATCCGAATTCAGAGCATGCTCCGAGGCTACAGGGTGCGCTTTTACATCAGGTAATGCTTTATACTTGAGTACCGTGTCTTCATTTGTCATGTGACAGATTACATGCTTATTTTTTCATACAGGCCCAGCAATTTTAGCTTCTCCGCTTCCTCCATGTGGATAAAACATCTAGGCAGGCATGGCTATGTTAATTTACAGGGAATACCCTGATACTGGCTCACTTCCATAATTGTAGGCCTTCTGGAGCTTTGCAAATGGCATTGAGGAATAAATGTCACTTGCGTCATGTGTTCCTTCCACACACGCTTTCCATGCCTGTTCTGTACTGCGACCCCACCACCATTCTGCAGGGTCAGCAGACAAACTTCCAGACAGTAGGTTAATTCAGATTACTTTAGTTAATTGATCAATACGTTAAGTGGATAATTAGCAACAATTTTAGCTCCCTAAGTGCAACTCTGGGGTTGTGCTATCCCACTATAATCATTGATTTTCTGGGTGTATAAATGGCCTTTTGGAAATTGATGGCCTCATTGAAGGTGGAGATTTGCAATGAACTTGCATTTAGAGTCTGTTTGAAGATGAATACAAATGTGTGCCACTGCAAAAAGGGGGAGAAAGGCTCATCTGGCATGATCGAAAGGCCTGGAGGAGCAGCAATTTTCTGTGTATGTCTTACAGTAACGATCCTGTGACCTTTTAATTCAATTCTTTTACATCATAACAATTGTGAGCAGCAAGCTAAATCACAGTTTTCCTTGCTTTTCAATAAAAGTGGCATGAGTTTATAATTGATTTCCCCCTTTAGTCAACACCTAATTTAAATAAATTTATTGCAGGATTGCCATTCTTTAAGCCTTTTTTATTATTATTTTCATTTGCTGCCGTTGCTGATGGTATTGCATTTTAAGTTTTATTTGACACACTAACAAAGAGATTCACAATTTAAGTTTTCCTTGCCCATTTCAGCCGCACATAATACCCATCTAATCCTCTTCCCAATATGACTTCATGACAGGCGTCTGCATGAGAAGGCGGTCATTATACAGAAGATATGGCGGGGCTTCAGAGCAAGGGCACGTTGCAGACAAATGGTGATGGTAAGCCAGAACTAGGAATAGCTATAGATGTATTGATTTGGTTATGATAGCATGCATTAGAATTCAATTGCTATATGCCTAAGTCCCTGCATCTGACCTTAAGAAATATAATTCACTCATTACACATTGCGGAATTAGCACTTAGGAAATATGATGTAACATGCGATGGAATTTTATCTGCATCGCAATTCCTGGGATGCATTTAAGAACAAGTGTGGTGAGGAATAGAGTGAGGCAAATGGTGATAGTAGAAGTGTTGTTTGTGTGTGTTTCTGTATGCTTGTGTGCTTTAGTAAAACAAGGCAGCCTTTTCGAAATATTGCCTCCAACTGCTTCTTAATTGAACAGATTGTTGATACCGGATCCAATACCCAGCGCTCTCACATATAATTTTCCCCTGGATTGAGTTTTGTAAACGTATCACAACAAGCTATTTATCATGCCCCTAAATTGACTGTTTGCTAAAGCATAACTGCCAGCCGCCATTTGGGAGGGGTTCAAAAAAATGGGGGAGATGGCAGCGAGGGGCACTGAAATAAACGATGAAGGATGTGTCACAACTCTCATATGGGCTAAAAAGAGTTTATTTGGGAACAGACGAGCGCTCGTTTGAATCACTCACACTTTGCACAGTTTTGAATTAGCCGACAGAGACTCCATTCTTCTACTCCAAGGGTCCTCCATTAAAAGTTAGAGGTCCAGTTGAAGAAAATTTCTTCAAGGCAGTGTCCGGAGCATCATAATGTCTGGAATTATTTGTATTTTACTTCTAAATATCTTGTCCTCCAACTAGTAGGTCAATATTTATTTAATAAAATAAAATGTATTTGATTGTTGATTTTCACCTTGGTCAGCACAGTTAACTAGTGGTTAGCACGTCTGCCTCACAGTTCTGAGATTTGGGGTTCGAGTCTCGGCTCAGGCCTTTCTGTGTGGAATTTTGCATGTTCTCCCTGTGCTTGTATTGGTTCATGATCGTGATTTTGGCTGCCACGATTAAATTAGCCTAATCTTCTGTGATTTGTATTTATTTATATATTTATTTAACATTTAAAAGGCGGTCACTGGTTGGCACGGTGAACAACTGGTTAGCACATCTGCCTCACAGTTCTGGGGACCGGGGTTCAAATCCCGACCCCCTCCTGTGTGGAATTTGAGTTTGCATGTTCTACCCGTGCCTGGGTGGGTTTTCTCCTGGCACTCCGGTTTCCTCTCACATCCCAAAAACATGCATGGTAGGTTGATTGAGGACTGCAAATGGTTGTTTGTTTCTATGTGCCCTGCGATTGGCTGGCGACCGGTTCAGGGTGTACCCCGCCTCCCGCCCGAAGATAGCTGGGATAGGCTCCAGCAGCCTGCGACCCTAGTGAGGAGAAGCGATAAAGAAAATGGATGGATGGATGCGGTCACTGCTGCATATGAAGCGCTTTCTCAATCAAGTCAGCCAGCCACCATGGTGGCGAACGCATGGTTTAAGGCTTCATTAAGCTGCCTAAAGAAGAACGGGCGGCATTCAGCACGCGTTATTAGGATTCCCACAGAGTTTCCAGGCAGGACATGCCCTGCTCCAATATTACTGGCTCCAGGACACGCGCCGTTGCACTATGATTGTCTGCTGTACCCCTGGTAGAACACGCCCTACTGCTTGCAGACGGGAAAAGTAGTATGTACTTAAGTGTAAGAAACATGGGATCCCATCACGCAATTATATCTCCAAAGTGGCTTTTAATACACTGGATGAACAATGACTGCGGTCAGGCCAGCCGGAGTCAAAAAGTCAAGCTAGCCGCCACAACGATTGTTCATACGAAGCATTACGGCAACACGCTGGCAATGTGCCCCGGTGTCAACTTCAAAATAAAAGCCTAAAATGTCATTGTTGTCCGATGTATTAATATGTTAGGCTTTTACTTTGAAGTTGTCCCTCGCAGGACGGTGAGGAGGTGGCGTGGTACCATAAGGCATCGTATTAAAAATCGTTCTGCGTCTGCCTTGACTTCCACTGGAGGCTAGCCTGACCACAGTGACAAACGCCGGGAGTAAATAGAGAGCGAAATCACAACTTTGCAGTTTGCGACCATGCACGACTGACCTATGGTCAAGCAGAACAATTGAGCCGTACCTTTCCTTGATAATTCACTATGTTGATGGGTATTTTCAAATGAAAGTCGGTGCTTGCAGCATAATGGACAATATATTGCCTTTTACGCCTAAACTGTATTTGCTTTCATTAAGTTGAAATTTGTGATTGCACTCTGCAGTAGCATATTTATTCAGTTAACACTTGGTAAATTTGAATTTCTTGGGTACATTTATTTTATTATCTATCATTTATTATTATTTAAAGATTGATTTTGCACTGAAGACTGTTTATATATTGTTTGTTGAAAAGTAGTGTAATAAAAATTTGTTTTTCCCGAACATAAGGAATAATCGTGATTCATAATAATAGATTACAATGTTGATCAAAATAATCGTGGTTATTATTTTTGCCATTACCGTGCAGCCCTACATCACACACATACAGTAAAAAAAAAAGAAAAAAAAAAAGTGAATTGACCAGCAGGGACTGAGTTGCGCGGCACGGTGGCCGACTGGTTAGAGCGTCAGCCTCACAGTTCTGAGGACCCGGGTTCAATCCCTGGCCCCACCTGTGTGGAGTTTGCATGTTCTCCCTGTGCCTGCGTGGGTTTTCTCCGGGTACTCCGGTTTCCTCCCACATCCCAAAAAACATGCATTAATTGGAGACTCTAAATTGCCCGTAGGCATGACTGTGAGTGCGAATGGTTGCTTGTTCTTATGTGCCCTGCGATTGGCTGGCAACCAGTTCAGGGTGTACCCCGCCTCCTGCCCGATGACAGCTGGGATAGGCTCCAGCACGCCCGCGACCCTAGTGAGGAGAAGCGGCTCAGAAAATGGATGGATGGATGGATGGACTGAGTTGCGCCGTTGTCCGGTCTCTTACCCCCGACCCCACAATAAATCAAAGGATAATTGAGCCACGCGTCTTTGAAAAATTGCTAGTGTGGGAGAGTGAACAATATCACGACAAAGATTATTCCATAATGGCACTACCTTGTTACCAAAAACAAAAAAATCCAATTTCCTTTGGTCCATATTAATCCCGTTTATCTGGAGTTTTAAATTTTGACGTCTCGTTCGATCTGACAGTGCATATTCAAAGAATAAATGAAAGTTCATATCCACAAGGCTGTTAATAATCTTTTACACCATAATCAGATCGAACAAAGTACGACGATGAGTTAGGGACTGAAGGCTAAATTTAGCTAAACAATCGTTATACGAGTAACCAGAGAAGCCTGACAATCTAGGTGTAAATAAATGTTACACTCTCTGTTAATTATATATCATACGAAAGAGACCAGACCTCAGTTGCGTATTTCAATCCAGGTCTGACAAAAACTTTATATAACTTCACTAAGAACTCAACATTACAATTGTGAAAATAAACATCTAGAAAACCTCTCTGCTATTGTCGAACAATAGCGGGAACATTTTGAATTTTTAGAAAAATCCCTCTCTCTCTCGCACTCTAAATATATATATATATATATATATATTACTGCGTGAGAGGCAGGGTACACCCTGAACTGGTCGCCAGGCAGTCGCAGGGCACATAGACAAACAACCATTCGCACTCACTTTCACACCTACGGACAATTTAGAGTCTTCAATTAACATGCCGTGCATGTTTTTGGGATGTGAAAGAACCCAGGTCCTCAGAACTGTGAGGCAGATGTGGAAACCAGTCTGCCACGGTGCTGCCCATTATAAGGTGGTCTTTTCTTGGTCTTTCATCTGTTACACATTTTGTTTATACTGGGGCAAAAAAGTATTTAGTCAGCCACCAATCGTGCAAGTTCTCCCACTTAAAAAGATGAGAGAGGCCTGTAATTTTCATCATAGGTATACCTCACCAATGAGAGACAATATGCCCCAAAACATGATGTTTCCGCCCCCATGGTTCACAGTAGGTATGGTGTTCTTTGGATGCAACTCGGCATTCTTTCTCCTCCAAACTTGACAAGTTGAGTTTTTACCAAAAAGTTCTATTTTGGTTTCATCTCACCATATGACATTCTCCCAATCCTCTTCTGGATCATCCAAATGCTCTCTAGCAAACTTCAGACGGGCCTAGACTTGTACTGGCTTAAGCAGGGGGACATGTCTGGCAGTGCAGGATTTTAGTCCCTGCGGCATAGTGCGTTACTGATGGTAGCCTTTGTTACTTTGGTTCCAGCTCTCTGCAGGTCATTCCCTAGGTCTCCCTGTGTGGTTCTGGGAATTTTTCTTACCGTTCTTGTGATCATTTTGACCCCACAGGGTGAGATCTTGCGTGGAGCCCCAGATCAAGGGAGATTATCAGTGGTCTTGTATGTCTTCCATTTTCTAATAATTGCTCCCACAGTTGATTTCTTCACACCAAGCTGCTTACCTATTCCAGATTCCGTCTTCCCAGCCTAATGCAGGTCTACAATTTTGTTTCTGTTCCAATCTTGATCTTGGCCATAGTGGAGTTTGGAGTGTGACTGTTTGAGGTTGTGGACTGGTGTCTTTTATACTGGTAGCGAGTTCAAACAGGTGCCATTAATACAGGTAATGAGTGGAGGAAAGAGGAGCCTCTTGAAGAAGTTACAGGTTTGTGAGAGCCAGCCAATCTTGCTTGTTTGTAGGTGACCAAATACTTATTTTCCACCATCATTTCCTAATAAATTCTTTAAAAATCAGACAGTGTGAGTTTCTGGATTTTTTTATTTTTTTTCCCCTCATTTTGTCTCTCATAGGTGAGGCATACCTATGATGAAAATTACAGGCCTCTCTCATCTTTTTAAGTGGGAGAACTTGCACAATTGGTGGCTGACTAAATAGCTTTTTGCCCCACTGGATATATATTGTTTCCTAAAATCATGCCTTTCATGAGCATGGGTTCCTTCAAGTTAAAGCAGAGACGGAGTTGTTGGCCTACATGGTTCTTTTATCCTGTTGGGCTTGATTTTGTTCGTGATCACATTCACCAGTGGTCCTCCTGTTTGTGGCCCCTGAACTGTTAATGCCTTTACACACTTTAGCACAGCGGAGTGTCCCCTCAACAATCCCAATCCCAATTTTGTTTCTGGTTCTTTGGTCTTGGCCATAGTGGAGTTTGGAGTTTGACTGTTTGAGGTTGTGTACAGGTGTCTTTGATACTGATAACAAGTTCTAACAGGTGCCATTAATTCAGGTAATGAGTGGAGGACAGAGGAGACAAAGTTACAAGCCTGTGAGAGCCACAAATATTGCTTGTTTGTAGGTGACCAAATACTTATTTTACCGAGGAATTTGCCAATTAATTCATTACAAATCAGACAATGTGATTTTCTGGATTTTTTTTTCACCCCCTCATTTTGTCTCATAGGTGAGGTATACCTATGATGAAAATGACAGGCCTTGCACAGAACTTGCACAATTGGTGGCTGACTAAATACTTTTTTGCCCCACTGTAAATGATACTCAGAGAAATTATTGTATTTGTCTATAACCAATCTGAATGGGTATTAACAACTAAACAGCATTAACCAACTATTCTATTGCTGTTTTCGTGGACTTTTCTCTTTGATGCTTACCTGCATCGCACACACCCACTTGCTCCACTCACAAAGTTGCTCTGGATAAATTATTTGATTGGCTGAGCTGCATCATGTGGGAGGAGTTACAATGCTCACCATTGGTCTGTGTTAGGGCTGTGCACGAACCGGTGGTGATTTAAATTGGGATTCGATTGGGCCTGAAAAAGCCATCACCAAATCACATGACACCTCCAGTTCATAGTGCACAGAGTCTGCTAGAAGACGTGTTAGGTTTTACATGCATACAGCCATTGTTTAACTCCAGTTCTCTCACCATTTCCTCTCACTGTTTGTGCCTGGAGCATTGTTTGCGAGTTGTATTCTGCTTTTCTCTCATGTAGCACAGGACATACTAAAACGCTTAACGTAAGCGTAAAAAAAGCTTATCCTTTAATGTCAGAAAACTGCCATCAGTCATCACCAAAATGTGTGTGGACAACTCAACCTCTGAAAATATCAAAATGATAACCCCAACATTACGGGTTTTGTACATATTAAGCCTTTCCCTTTCCATAGGCGCTCACTATGCAGAAAACGCTTAATATCACTTAATATCCCAAAAGTGCCATCAATTGATCCTGATTCGAAAGTTATTTGTTACTGTCAACACGAATAATTAGTTGGGATTTAGAGGGCGAGTCCAAGCCCTTGTCTGTATTTCCTGTATGAACTGTAATACTAGAACCTCCATGCCCTCCAAAAAACATTTGCAGAAGTTAAATTCCAAACGTTAATCAAAATCACTTAAGAACCACTGTTGTACTGTTTTACTCTCTCCACTCACTATCATGAATAATGTGAGTTCTACAAAGGCCTTGTCTGAAAACACAGAGCTGAATTTACAGCCACCTTTCAAGTCTCCTTTGTGTCTTCCCCGTCGTTATTAAAAAAAGATATGTTGAGATATGGATCCCTTTTATGGACGACTCTCCAGTTTGCTCCCGAAATGTGCCCCCAGTGGTCGGCCCCCTGCATTTGCTGTGAGTGTGCCGCTGCATATTCTCTGGCCTTATGTGAGTCTCTTCTGGCAGTGCTGTCATTGATTATGAAATTCAGAGGAGAGAGTGTTTGGCCGTCATACATCTCCATTAGCTCGCTGCTTCAGCGCCATAGATTTTCCTGGCCCTCGTGTATGTTGGTGTATTAAGAGAGCACTGTCCTCCCCTTGATACAAAGTCCCCCTAATCACTCTCTCTCTCTCTCTCTCTCTTTCTCTCTCTCTACCTCCATACTCCCCTGACTTTGTCTTTTTCTTCTGGTGCTTTCCCCTCCTCTCTTCTCCTGGAGTCACCCTATCGCTGCTTGGGCTGTGTAAAATGTATTATGTATAAAGAGCTATTTATTTTTTATGCCTGCTGTGGACTGATCAGAGGGCCATGAGACAACATGTAACACAATCTTTTCCGTTTGTGTTCACAGGCAAAATATGTTATCATGAAGATGAATTTCTACAATGAGATGGCGGTCAGGGTAAATATCGCCATAGTGTCTGTTTTAATAAATATAGTGTCATGGTGGAGGGACACATTGTGTATTGATGGTACACCTGATCAAGAGTGTCTTGTGAGAACTTCCTAACATCCCCTCATTGTGGCAAAATTACCATCATTGTAACTCATGTCTTAGTTTTGAAATTTATTGAATAAAATATGAGGTTTGTGAGAGAAGAGTCAGGACTGGTGTCACAAAAGATATATATCATATCCAAAGTACAAACTATAAGTTTTCTCCATGGAAGTAATCGCCCTGGAGTCTTCATACACTTTCACAGCCTTGTGTGATACACCTTTATGCACTTCTATTTTATATTGTATTCTATTATTATACTATATTCTTCCAGGATCCTACGCAACTCCGTCTTCTCGACCATCTTGCTATTGTCCACGTCACAAAACAGGTCACCTAGATGACCCCATGAGCTTAGGAAAGGGGGAAAAAATATCACACTGAGCCAGGTTGGATGAGTATTGCTCCACCACAACAGTGTTCTTCTCAGCCAGGAACAATTTTCAGATGCTCAGGGCATTGTGAGCAGGTGCGTTGTCATGTGAAGCAGCCACAAGTTGTTGTGTTCTCTCACTTCTTCTCGCACACGGAATGAAGCAAACACCGCAGGATCTCTTTGTAGATGTGCAGGTAAATCTTCTGGCCCACATCGAAGTTAGGTTTAAAAAAATAGCTTTTGTGTGATCAGTCCTGGAACGTTTCTGACAAACCTCGTGTTCCATTGACAAAATAATTGAAAGGAAAATGTCAATCCCAACTGTGTCTATTGTGTTTTTATCATTTATATTAAAAAAATTCTTTTAATTTAGATTTTCTCTTTTTTATGAGTATTCAACCTACGCCAGTCTCTTTTTTTTAAAAATGAGCAATTACATTGGATTGTACTGCTCATAGCATGTTCATCCATTGTGGGATTTTGATCTGTGTCGTGTTATCCATTTATTTAGTTTCTGGGACTTTAAGAACGGCGGCACGGTGGCCGACTGGTTAGAGCGTCAGCCTCACAGTTCTGAGGAGCGGGGTTCAATCCCCGGTCCCGCCTGTGTGGAGTTTGCATGTTCTCCCCGTGCCTGCGTGGGTTTTCTCCGGGCACTCCGGTTTCCTCCCACATCCCAAAATCATGCATTAATTGGGGACTCTAAATTGCCCGTAGGTGTGAATGTGAGTGTGAATGTTGTTTGTTTGTATGTGCCCTGCAATTGGCTGGCAACCAGTTCAGGGTGTACCCCGCCTCCTGCCCGATGATAGCTGGGATAGGCTCCAGCACTCCCGCGACCCTAGTGAGGAGAAGCGGCTCAGAAAATGGATGGATGGATGGACTTTAAGAATGAGCAGTTCTATGAATCCCAGATGACCGCACTGGATGATCTCTGGTCACATCCGTTGGCCGATATAAACGCAAGGCACCGGAAGCCAAGTCACTTAATCTTCTTGTGAACACACGACGATTCCGAGGGACAGGAAACACTGGCAATCATCTGGAATTGATAGAACCATAGTTACATAAGTTTCTATTTCATCCCTCCTCACCGATAGGCGGTGCTTCAATCACTGATGTGTTCCAACAAGGTCATGAGGAATCCACAGACCACAACAAAGACCCATGTCAAGGAGAACAGTGCTGGATTAAAACCTGATCAAGTAGATGGGAGACTGCCACATTCACCTTGTAAAATCTGGCAAACACAGAGGGCGTCATCCAAGATGCAGCACCAAAGATCGCAGCCAGGAGAAATCGAGGCAGTGGCCTGCCCAGGGAGATATAAGCCTGCTCAGTAGCCGCAACGACCCATCGGGCAAGGTGGTTGCTTAGAAATGTCCTGACCCTTCTGAGGGCCGGCATAGCACAGAAAAGCAGATTTGTGTGCACCAGCAGTGGCCTTCGTTTACGCCGCTAAAGAGCAGACAGGGCACAGAGGTTCAGTAGCAGAACCAGAGCCAAACCATGCCAACTGGATCGGTAGCAAGCTTGCATGTCGACGACAAAACCTTGGCGAGGAAACCGGCAGCAGGCCAAAGGGTCACACCTGAATCATCAGCATTCCACCGACAACATGTCTTGTCGACGGACAAAGCATGGAGTTCACCCACATGCTTACCCGATACCATAGCCAAAAGAAATGCAGTTTTACCCGACAGCCACTTCAGGTCCTCTCAGTCAATAGGCCACTGGTCGCCTAGGTGGGCGAAGCCATCTGACACCCTTCAAAACAAAGGAGATGCTCTTGTCCCTCCCCACAGTGGTACCATTAATGGACGGTGACCACCTCCATTAAGGACTTGCTGCATTAATGCCAGAATAGCCAAAACTGGGCAGCAGAGAGCAACCTGTCTGTGACTGAGGCAGCTGCAGGCGATTGGGATGGGGATGCAGTAGCTGTCCCCTCATCTGGGACAAAAGGTCTTTCCGGAGGAAAGGCACATTGGCGAGCTATAACAGAGCCTGTATGGCAGTAAAAACCAGTTCCTCAATGGTCAGACCGGAGCCACCAGGAGGTGTCTGTGTCCCTCCTGTAGAACCCTCAGGAGCATTGGGTAAGTCAAAGGAAACAGGAAAAGCATACAGTAGATCCAGTACATCCTGGCCCAATGGACTCCATCATATGTAAGAGAACACCAGAGAAGGCAATGGTTCGCCTCATGCGTAGCAAAGTGGTCCAATTGTGCCCTGACAAAGGTCCGCCAGGTAGTGGAAACCACCTCTGGATTCAACTTCTATTCCCCTGGCAATAGGGACTGCCAGGAAAGAAATTCTGCAACCAGATTCCGCCATCCCAGAAGACAGGCTGTTGGCAGGATCGCAAGACAGACGGACGCCCATGTGAGAAGGCGCCAAGCCCATTGCCACAGAGTCAACGACCTGTCCCCCCAAGCCCCAATGTGGTTATATGATAGACCACAGACTTTGTTGTCTGAGCAAACAAGCATGTCTGCCCCATAAGCACCGCAGGAAATGGCGAAGGGCCAACTACACAGCTACCAGTTGGAGGACATTTATGTGCTCAACAAGTTCGGGGCCCATGTGCATTGCACTGCTTGGTGCTGCAAGTTTGCACCCCAGCCTGTGGAACATGCATCTGTACACACAACCTCTATGAGAGGGAAGAGACCACAGCAGCATGCCTTGCAGAACCCATTGTCTGTCCCTTCACTGAGACAGGGACTGTAGGCACTGAGGAGACATGCACAGTAACCGGGTCCGTTCAGCCATCTCTGTATTGGGTGCAACAAAATATGCCCTAAATGAACCACCCCAAGTGCCTTTACTAACCTGCACATTAGCTGGTAAAACCACAGGTATGGGACAGACCTGCCAGCTCGAAACACAGCCAGCATTCCCATGATCAACCCACTTGGATGAAGAGCAAGCTACCATGGCAACGGTGTCCAAGGTAAAGCAGAGAAAAACAGTGGTCTGGGTCAGAACCAGACTGCTCTGTCATGTTCACCCTCAGCCACAACCGCCTTACATGATGGAGCACAGTCACTGTATCCCGGATGACCTGATCGAGGCTGGGCGCACAGATCAACCAATCGTCGAGATAGGGCAGAATATTTAAGCACCGCGCCTGTAGGAGGGACAGGGCCATGGCCACAACCCGAGTGAACACCCTGGGAGAGAGGGATAAACAAAATGATAGAACCATGAACTGAAAGTGCCTGCCCTCAAAGGAAAAAAATCAGGAGCTTCCAGTGTGGGCGACCTATAAGAAAGTGGAAATAAGCATCATTTTGATTGATGGCCGTGAGCCAGTCACCCAGATAAAGCGCTGTAGAACTTCTGAAGTGTGGAGCATGCAAAATGGCAACACCTTTAAAAACATGCAGATCCCGAGAACGAGAAATTACCGTGGCATAGCACCCCGTTGCAGCCTAGGGCACCTGGCACTATGACATAGAGCCTCGTCGGGTGCCACGATCAGAGAAGCTAAAGCCGGCTCCACTGATAGCATGTGAGGCAACCCAAATGCAGGCACGTCCTGCATGGCAGCAAGAAGCCTCAAACATCAGCCTGGAAAACACTTTTGAGCCAGGCAACACGTCTGTAGTGCCTGTCCCTCGGAATCGTTCTGTGTTTGCGAAAGAGTTGGCTTCCGGTGCCGCACATTTATATAGGCTAACGGATGGCACTGTGATGTCACAAGTGACTTTATGTGTATTAAAATATCGACCTGCGCAAGCACATGAGTGATCATCGGACCCTTGAAGCACCGAACCACAGGAGGGATGAAATAGAACTGAGTTCATTTATTTGTTTACGTGTCAGGGTTTGTGGTGATGTTGGTGGCAAAAATGGAGGACCCCAGTGTAGGGAAGGAAACATGACTTCCAGCAGCAACACTGATCCGACACAGACTGAACAAAAGCAGGTATCTAAATACAAACAAATTCACGATACAACAAGGCACACCTGGACAAGACACGAGTGGCTGAAGGGAGCTGATTGGTAGACAAGGAACAGTGCTAATGAGAACAGGTAGACAAGTTGAGAAGACAGGGCAACAACTCAACATGAAACAAAACTAAATACAGTATATTCAAAGCAATGCAAAGGTCCATAAACCCAGATCATGACAACATGATGCTTGATGTACACAATATGGGCAAAATTAGTGGGACATTTGGCCATTATGCCTACATGAATTGGTTCCCCCTTTGCAGCTATTAAATATTCACCTCCAATTTTCAGTGGGAATGTTTTTTCATTCATCTCGAAGAATATTTGTGCAGTATCTGGTCTAATTTATCTCAACATTAATTTGTTGGAGTTGAGTTAAGGACGCTTAATTTCTAGACACCAAACTACTCCATGTATGCCTTCATAGACCTAGCTTTGAGCACTGCTACACAGTCGTGCTTGAACAGAAAGGGGCCCTCCTCAAACTGTTCTCACAAAGTTAGCAGCATACGAAACGTCTTGACAAGACAAAGCCTTAAGATGCAGGAAGAATAGTAGCTTTAGTCCAACCCCTGATTGGTTGATAGATAAAATTTATGGTGCATTAGCTACTATCTCACCTTCATGTGTAGTAACTTTGAAAAAAAGCATTGCAGTGTTCAAATGTTCCCATTTGTCTAGTGAGCAGCTGCTACTGTTCAGCCCATACCCGTCTATCACACTCCAGCTTTGACTGATGTTTTTGGAATTTTTACACAATATATTACCACAGAAACCTTATACTTTTCCCAATTCCTTATTGCCTCTTTTGGGTAAGAGCTTAATTCTGTATCGACCATTTAGACGGTTTTATAGGGCAACAAAAAGAAAATGGACCAGCTTTTATTGACGAGGTTGTGTTGCTGACCAGCTGGACTGTTTGTCTGAAAAGCTTGTAAATTTAATATTTTAAGTTTTACACTTTTACTGTAAAATGAAGCAAACCAAACTGACCACCCAATTATTTCAGTAAATGTCACATTTAAGCAGGCACACATCCAGGAGTAGACCCTGCTGCTGTAGGTCATTGGGATAAAAGGTCAGGGGTTGCTGTCACCATGTAGAATGGAGAAGAAGCTTTTTAAGGTGGAGAGAAAGCCCCTTTTTGACTCTTATAAAATATGACAGCTTCTTTTCGAGCACAATAGCAATTTTAATGGAAAGGAAATGAATGCGAATGGAGCAGGGAATTGACTCCGCGATTGGTGATGTAAGAAAGACCTATGTTCGAACCCCACAGGGGCCAAAAAAATACTTTTCTTTGCAAAGTTAGTGTTTCACTTCTTGAGATTAATGAGGGGTTTTGTCTGGATTTTGTCACGTCGTCCCAACACTAAAGTCAAAATGAACATTATCGGAACACTCCTGCCATTACCCTTGACCAAAGCACTGGCCCCAGAAGAGGAGCTAGTTATAGCCACTGAAAAATAAACTGCAAATTGACCACAAATATCTTAAAATATGATTATAAATGGTTAGAATTAGTTAGTGCACTGTATTTGATATCGATATGTCATGGGTGGGTGTGTTTTTTTTACTCAAATGCAGAAAGCAAGTGGAGGCCTATTTGTATGAAGCTTTAGCTTCACACACACGCACAAATAAGTACTTGGTACTACAAACTCCAAGTTCCAATCAAGTTGGGATTTTGTGTAAAACGTAAATAAAAAAATATTTCCAAATCCATTTAAATCTATCTTCAATCGATTACACTACAAAGACAAGATATTTAATGTTCAAACTGATTGTTATTGGGGATTTTTATTTTTTTTATGAAAATATAATTTTTAATTTTATGCCTGTAACACGTTCCAAAAATAGATGGGACAGGGTCAACAAAAGACGGAAAGTTGAGGAACGCTTAAAAAAAAAAAGGGGGGGGGGGGTGACACCCGGTGAGGACATGCAATAACTAACCAAGAGAACCAGATAAGAGAGGACAGAAAAGGGCAGAGCAGGATGTGGGAAACTGAGCAAGGCAATGCTACTGTCGAGTGGTGCGGTCGGATTTTTTTTTTTAGTGACTAAACACCTGTAAGAACCTGTGAGTTGATATGTTTGTATAACCTGTGTTGTTATTAGTGATCCCAGCACAAGTAATTTAAGTCTATAGTGTTTCTATCGAATTTATTAGTGAATGAACACCATATCACATGCATATTAGTCAACTGATGTACGGAGTTGCTGAGCCGGCACATCGAGTAAGGGTGACATCCACTTTCTTTCAAGCCATCCATTCATCCATGCTCACTATTGCTTATCAAGAGAATAAGAGGCAGGGAACATCCTTAACTGGTCACCAATCAGTCGCAGGGCACAGACAAACAACCATTGACACTCACATTCACACGTGGGGAAAATGTAGTCTTCAATTACCGACCATACATGTTTTTGAAATGTGGGAGGAAACGGACTACCCGGAGAAAACCCATATAGGCGCATGGGGAACTCCACGCAGGAAAGCCGGAGTCCATTTTAGAGCCCACGACCTCTGAACTTTGAGGTCGATGTGTTAACCAGTTTTCCACCGTGCCGCCTTGCTTTCAATCCCACTATATGCGGAACGTCACGTGACCAAACCTGGAAAACAAGATAGCTGACTTCCTGTATTGCTATGCTAACAAGCATGACTACGGTTTTATGACTTATTGTTTGAAGCCGAACTTGCTAAAATGTTGTTTTCTTTATGGCTATTGCCATTGGACAAAAGTTAAACTCAAATATGATATGATATATATATATGTAAACACGAACGAAGCCTAAACATCAATCTTTTCATCTTTGGTGGGTCTAGGGTGACATCTTGTGTTTAAAGAAAAAAACAGACATTATCGATGTTTAAAGTTCTTACAGGTGCTTTCGTCACGGTCCCCTTCGCCATTCTTCCGAGCAAGGAAGTAGTGCTGCGACCCGTTTTTGCTGATTGCGGAAGAAGGTTGCACATATACCCGATTCTTCTAATTTTGAAATGTTTAGTAGCTTTCCCTCTCAAATGCTCTTCACTTTTCTCCACTGTTAACATCCGCTTTACAGATTCCATGTCTGCTCTACTGTGTTATAAGAAAGAAGTCTACTATATAAGTCATGACAAGGATATTACGCCACCTCTTATTTTTTTCCCCTTTGGGGACAGAGATGTCTATTTGAGGTGTGCCGTCCATAAACTCAATTAATTATAGCATAAGATGTTGATTAGAGCTGAAGTATTTTCTAATGTTATTTATTTTGTGGCATCACAATATGCACTTGCATTAAAGTTACGTTGATTTTTATGCTGCAAAACTTTGGCATGTGTTTAGCCTGCCTCTCACTTGCATTCTGTGCAAGAATGTGCACATGCTAATAAGGCTGAAATCCAGTGCCAGTGACCCTTTACAAGAACGAATCAGTGAAGGGCAACGGTACTCGCCAAGCCTTCATTACCAAAGAAATATTTGGTGCCGTGTGAATGGAAGGGAAAAGACAGTGGGAGAAACAATCTTCCCCGGATCCCCCTGTGACACTTCCTTTGAATCATACTCGTTGCTCCCCTCCAGTTTATGGAGCCACGCTAGCTAACGGAGGATAATGTATTAGGGCTGTAATAGAAACCAATGTTTACATGCTGCACCTCGGATTTGTATCAGATTCAACAGCATTGATTTCACTTGTCAACAAAGGTCAGCAAGAACTCGAGAGGCGGCAATTACTTTATTTAAAATTATCTATTGACTAGCAGATCAATGCTAATTCTCATTTTGCTCTTTGTTGTTTTTCACGCCACCCTCCATCCGTCGTATCTCCTGTTCCGTAGTCTGATAGTGTGATGATTCTTTTACTCTCCATTGTTTTAATCTCTTAATTAGTCTGAAGGACATCCAGCCTTCTGCCTCACATGCTCAACGCACATGTGGGTGTGTGCGAGGTGAGGCTAATCTGCAGCCTCTACAATAAATCGGCAGCGACGCAGTAAAATGTATGGAGTTGTGACAGCTGTCCATCCCATCTTGTCCCTCCATCATGACAGTGAAAAAAATACAATGATATGATGTGTGATTTAAGGCTCTTATTCAGGCCATTAATACTGTTATCTATTTACGTCACGTGTCTTCTTCCATACTTTCTTCTCCACAGATCCAGCGAAGGTGGCGAGGATTCTATGTGCGAAAGTACATCCATAGCTTCTATTCACGCAAGAGCTATCTGGAAAGACTATCCAGAACAAACGAATTAGTAAGGTAAAAAAAATAATAATACAAACAATACACGTTTTGACACATTTTTTAATCTATGTTTTTAAATGTTTGTGGAGCTGGTTGGTGGTTGTAAATTCTAATTATAATCGGTGAATGTCAGCAATGTTTTCACAAATGTTTACATAAGATCCTCAACATCCCTCATCTTATCGTGGGCCACAGACAAGTTGGAGGGAATTATGAACAGTTTGAAGTAGTAGTAAGTGTTAGCTCAAATTTTCCAGGCTTCTGCTAGGATGCAAACATCTCAAATTAATCAGAAAGTTAATCAGACCCACTTTAAATGGTGGGAAGTGTGCGTTAATTCCACAGCTAAATCCCAGTTATGAGAGGTTGTGCACACTTGTTTCTTTTACTTCCAATCTCAAAAAAGAAAAATCGAGTGGTACAGGTAACAAAAAACCTAATTTTAATTAGTACAGCCTCTCATGACATTGTGTAACACTATAAAAGGGCGTTTGTCTGTATTATTGCTTTAAAGGATTAATACAGAAACATAAGGTTGGTCAGTATTATTTACTCAAGATTGCTTCATATGATCTTATTAGTTACCTCACACTAGTGTGTGAGGCCGAAAGCAAGAGACATTGATGCTAACTAAGATCAGTCCTTGTAGACTAGATATTACCTCAGAGAAAATGTAAGGAAATTAAAGTGACAGAGAGACAAAGAATGAGAGCACTAAAAAGAGCGAAGGAGAAAAGTCCTTTAAAGTGCTCGAGGCTAAGCAAAGGGAGAAGTGAATGATGTGAAGAAATTAAAAATTAACCTTTGACGTGCACCCCAGCTGCTGCGCACTCCAGGGCTTACTGCTAGAGCTACACCATCTTTTACTTTTGACAACAAAAAAAAAAAAATGACACTTAGTTAATAAGTCATATTTTAACTTTGCTAATATATTTTACCGCAAAATATCTTTAGGCTTCTGCTAAAATTAATTGTAAATTTGTTAACGTAACCCTTGGATCACTGACTTGTCCCCCTACTTCCCAACAGCATTTGCACCTTTTTGTAAAGGGAGGAGGAAGCAGGCTGTTAAAACCCATTAAGGAAGTGTTACCACTTTCCATACAATAACAGAGACAGATGGATACATGCACAACCTCGTCCACTATTCTGATACTTTTATTTCATAAAATCCCTTATCCATCATCCAGACAGGAAAGAGTCTCCGTGCCTGTCCTGATTTTTACTTTGTATTTTATTTTTTTACCATAACTATTAAATATACTAAATTGAACACACGGTGATGAAGTATTTTACCCATTACTGCACAATAAGTAAATTGAGCATTTGTAATCTTGAAAACACTTAATTTCCATCCATCCATAAATTTTCTTTACCGCTTATCCCCACTAAGGGTGCGGGCTGCTGGAGCTATCTTCGGGGGAGAGGTGGGGTACACCCTGAACCAGTCGCCAGCCAATCGCAGGGCACATAGAAACAAACAACCATTCGCACTCACATTCACACCTACGGGCAATTTAGTCTTCAATCAACCTACCACACATGTTTTTGTGATGTGGGAGGAAACCGGAGTGCCCATAGAAAACCCACCCAGGCATGGGGAGAACATGCAAACTCCACACAGGCGGGACCGGGATTTGAACCCCCGTCCCCAGAACTGTGAGGCAGATGTGCTAACCAGTTGTTCACCGTGCCGGCCAGTGACCGCGTTTTAAATGTTAAATAAATAAATAAAAATCACAGAAGATTAGGCTCATTTAATCGTGGCAGCCAAAATCACGATCATGAACCAATACAAGCACAGGGAGAACATGCACAGAAAGGCCTGAGCCGAGACTCGAACCCAAAATCTCAGAACTGTGAGGCAGACGTGCTAACCACTAGTTAACTGTGCTGACCAAGGTGAAAATCAACAATCAAATACATTTTATTTTATTAAATAAATATTGACCTACTAGTTGGAGGACAAGATATTTAGAAGTAAATTACAAATAATTCCAGACATTATGATGCTCCGGACACTGCCTTGAAGAAATTTTCCTCAACTGGACCTCTAACTTTTATTGGAGTCTCTGTCGGTTAATTCAAAACCCCCATCCCCATAACTGTGAGGCAGATATGCTAACCAGTCAGTCACCGTGCCGGCACACTTAATTTGAGTTGCCTAATTTGCATATCTCAATTCTTGATGCTGTTGAGGAACAAAATAAGAATTAGTGTTACATTATTTTAAACAATCTTGATGAACTTAGACTATTTTAAATAATGCAGAATTACAAACCCCAATTCCAATGAAGTTGGGATGTTGTGCAAAACGTAAATAAAAACAAAGTACACTGACTTGCAAATCCTTTTCAACGTATATTCAATTGAATGCACAACAAAGACAAGCTATTTAATGTTCAAACTGATGAACGTTATTGTTTGTTTTTTTGTGTGCAAATATTTTCCCATTTTGAATTTCATGTCTGCAGCTGGGATAGTGGGCAACAAAAAACTGGGAGAGTTGAGGAATGCTAAAAAAAACACCTGTTTGGAACAATTAACAGGTGAACAGGTTAATTAGTAACAGGTGAGTCATTGCTTATAAAAGGAGCATCCCCAAAAGGCTCAGTTGTTCACAAGCAACGATGGGGCGAGGTTTACCACTTTGTGAAAAACTGCGTGAGCAAATAGTACAACAGTTGAAGAACAACATTTCTCAATGCACAATTTCATCATCTACGGTCCATAATATCATCAAAAGACAATCTGAAGCTATCGTTGCACATAAGCGGTAAGACCGAATACCAACATTGAAGGCCCATGACCTTCGATCCTTCAGGTGGCACTGCACTAAACAACAGCATCATTGTGTAAAGGATATTTCCCCGTAGCCTCAGGAACACTTGTCAGTTAACAGAGTTTGTTGCTACATCTACAAATGCAAGTTAAAACTCTACCATGCAAAGCGAAAGCCGTACTGTCTCTCAACAACACACAGACGTGCCGCTGGGTTCTCTGGGCCCAGGCTAATCCGAGATGGACTGACGCATGGTGAAAAGTGTGCTGTGGGTTGATGAGTCCACATTTAAAATTATGTTTGGAAATCATGGATGTCATGTCCTTCAAGCGCAAGAGGAAAAGGATGTTATCAGCGCAAAGTTCAAAAGCCAGCATCTGTGATGGTATGGTGGTGTGTTAGAGCCCATGTTATGGGTAACTTGCATATCTATGTAGGCACCATTGATGCTGAAAGGTACATAAAGGTTTTGGGGCAAAATATGCTGCCATCCAAGCAACGTCTTTTTTCAGGGACGTCGCTTAACAGCCTCAACAATTAGTTTCCTTAGTTCCCAAATGTTTATTAAGTGTTGTTAATAGGAAAAGTAATACAACCAGTGGTAAACATGCCCCTGTCCCAGCTTTTTGGAGTGTGTGGCAGGTGTCAAATTAAAAATGAGTGAATATTTGCTTTTATATTTAACTTTATCAGTTTAAACATTAAATATCATCATCATCATACATTTATTTTATACAGCGCTTTTAAAGGGTAGTCAAAGACGCTTTACAAATAAAATGAAAAATTATAGGATTCAAAAACAGAATTAGAATAAAAAATAAAACAAAGACAGGAATAAAACATGACAGTTACACATTAAGCACATTAAAAGCAGATCGCAATAGGTGGGTTTTCAGTTGGGATTTGAAGGTGGAGAGATCTGAACAGTCACATAGGGGTTGTCTTTAACTGCATATCTTGTCTTTGTCGTGTATTCAATTGAATATAAGTTGAAAAGGATTTGCAAATCATTGTATTCTGTTTTTATTTACGTTTTACGTAACATCCCAACTTCATTCGAATTGGGGTTTCTATAATAACACGTAATTTAGCTGTCAACTACATGCATCTACCAAGCCCATCCTCTGCTGTGGTGGGGGTGTTGAGGTCATTTTCTTTCCAGTTAATCACTTTTTTTTTTGTGCCACCGGGGTCACAATCAATTAAAGCCACTCAGGCGTTTATTTGAAACATCCTTTCCCTGTGAGCCGCTGGGACCTTTTCTGCCGGATCAGTCATCCCGCAAAAGTCTCCTTTTTAATCCACCAGTGTGCTCACTTCCTCTGTAAGACTGTACCTGTGTGTTTGTCCAGCACTCCGAATGAATTATTCAAAGTTGGACTAATGGTCCCCATTTCGCACAGGCCCATCGACTGTGCATTGTAATCATATTGCTACACTGGTACTATATGTTTTTCAAATAATTAAAAAAAAATATGACTTAAAAGATACTCAAACAACAATTGCTTTAAATACATAATATTGGTTACATTGCATTGTCATCTTCATTCAGTCTGTCAAGTGGATGCCAAAGCAACAGGTCCCATACCAAACCATATCTTACCATAATGTTTCAGCCCATCAGAAAACTGAAAAAACTCATTTCCATAAACAGCACAAAAACAACTATGGCTACATTCACACTGGAGGTAAATTCTGATGTAAATTTTCTTTTGCCCATATGTGACATGTATTTGATTATCAATGTGAACATTACAATTCTATCCATCCATTTTTTTACCGCCTATCCGAGGTCGGGTCGCGGGGGCAGCAGTTTTAGCAGGGACGCCCAGACTTCCCTCTCCCCAGCCACTTCATCCAGCTCTTCTGGGGGGATCCCGAGGCGTTCACAGGCCAGCCGAGAGACGTAGTCTCTCCAGCGTGTCCTGGGTCTTCCCCGGGGTCTCCTCCCGGTGGGACATGCCCAGAACACCTCACCAGGGAAGCGTCCGGGAGGCATCCGAATCAGATTCCCCAACCACCTCATCTGGCTCCTCTCGATGTGGAGGAGCAGCGGCTCTATTCTGAGATCCTACCGGATGACCGAGCTTCCCACACTATCTCTAAGGGAGAGCCCGGACACCCTGCGGAGGAAACTCATTTCGGCCGCTTGTATCCGGGATCTTGTTCAGTCGGTCACGACCCACAGTTCGTGACCATAGGTGAGGGTAGGAACGTAGATCGACCGGTAAATCGAGAGCTTCGCCTTAGCTCCTTCTTTACCACAACGGATCGTTACAAAGTCCACATCACTGCAGACGCTGCACCGATCTGCATGTCGATCTCTCGTTCCATTCTTCCCTCACTCGTGAACAAGACCACTCCTCCACTTGGGGCAGGATCTCATCCCCGACCTGGAGAAGGCACGCCACCCTTTTCCGACTGAGGACCATGGTCTCAGATTTGGAGGTGCTGATTCTCATTCCAGCCGCTTCACACTCGGCTGCGAACCGCTCCAGTGAGAGTTGGAGATCACGGCTTTATGAAGCCCACAGAACCACATCATCTGCAAAAAGTAGAGATGCAATACTGAAGCCACCAAAACGGACCCCCTCTATGCCTAGGCTGCACCTAGAAATTCTGTCCATAAAAGTTATGAACAGAATGGGTGACAAAGGGCAGCCTTGGCGGAGTCCAACCCTCACCGGAAACGAGTCCGACTTACTGCCGGCAATGCGCACCAAACTCTGACACCGGTCCACTGTTCCATGGCCAGGACAAAAACAATACTGCTCCTTCTGAATGCGAGATTCGACTTCCCGATGGATCCTCCTCTCCAGCACCCCTGAATAGACCTTACCAAGGAGGCTGAGGAGTGTGATGCCCTGTAGTTCGAACACACGCTCCAGTCCCCTTTCTTAAAAAGGGGACCACCACCCCAGACTGCCAATCCAGAGGCACTGTCCCCAATGTCCACACGATGTTGCAGAGGCGTGTCAACCAGGACAGCCCCACAACATCCAGAGCCTTTAGGAACTCCGAGCGAATCTCATCCACCCCCGGGGCCTTGCCACCGAGGAGCTTTTTAACCACCTCAGTGACCTGCCTCAAAGCCTCAAATTTCCTCATAGGCGTCCGGAAGTCTTTTTCCATGGCGTCACCGAACTCCTCCCATGCCCGAGTTTTTGCTTCAGCGACCACCAAAGCTTTTTGACGGCATCCACCAACGGGTTCGGGGATTGCCGCCACGACAGGCACTGACCACCTTACGGCCACAGCTCCGGTCGGCTGCCTCAGCAATGGAGGCGCTGAACATGGTCCACTCGGACTCAATGTCCCCCGCCTTCCCCGGAACGTGAGCAAAGTTCTGTCGGAGGTGGGAGTTGAAACTCCTTCTGACAGGGGATTCAGCCAACTCACCACCAGGTGGTGATCAGTTGACAGCTCCGCCTCTCTCTTCACCCGAGTGTCCAAGACATGCAGCCGCAAGTCTGATGACACAACCACAAAGTTGATCATCGAACTGCGACCGAGGATGTCCTGGTGCCAAGTGCACGTGTGGACGCCCTTATGCTTGAACATGGTGTTCGTTATGGACAATCCGTGATGAGCACAGAAGAACCACTAGGCGCTCGCCTTCGAGCCCCACCACCAGGCCTGGCTCCAGAGGGGGGCCCCGGTGACCTGCGTCCGGGCAAGGGAAAACGTCTTCCTGAATTTTTCATCTTCATTACTATTAAAAAAAAATTCAAATCCGACCTAGGCCTCTTTCGTATGTGGATATAAATCGGATATGTGGACGGTCAGGTCGCACTCGACCAATACGCAATACGTCATCAAAAGGCAAAACCATCACAATTGTTTGACAAAACAGACGCGCGAAAGAAGAAGAAAAAGAACAGTCAGTGGTAAAAAGAAGATTCTTTTGAACTGATAAAGATATATGGTGGTGGACCAATCACTTTAAGTGAAAAATCATTGAAATTGCCACAAATACGTCAGAAGGAAGGGCCATAATTACTTCCATTAACACACTGCGTTTCGTGTTTGGTGCGCATGCGTGTCACTTCACAGACACATTCCGTTCACCTTAAAAAGGCACATTTGTTTTTGTCATTAGAATGAATACATAAAAAGATCAGATTTAACAAAAAAAAAAAAAAGAAAACTCAATTGGGTTTCCCTGCAGTGTGAATGTAGCCTATGACTAATAATAAAAAAGAGTAATCAAAGGGTAATTATACAGCAGGACAAATATCGAATTAGGTGGTTCCTAAATACCATGCTTGAAAATAAAGTTAACAAAACCATAAAAGATTAAATAATAATAATAATAATAATAAAGAAACAAATCTAGAATCATGTTTTTTGCTTTTTTGTTTTTCAGATAAAGACAAAAAAATGAGATACAGTAAAGCCTCTAAGGGTCGAACACATCCATTCCGTGATGCTGGACGACCTCTGATTTGTTGGTACAAACTTTCCAAAAGAGAATACACAGGATCTTCAGTTTACGACGAAATTCACGACCTAACGTAAATTTGTACTTGTCATAATTACAGTAAATATTTATATGAAAAACACTTCCAAACCATAATTATGAAACAATCACATGAAAACCAGTACGTGTAACCATGCTGCGTAATAACTTATTGTACACTGCTGTTCAGACTAGTTTCTTGCACGCGGTTTGTAACATCCAAATGTCAACCCTTGGGACAGTCGTAAACCTGTAATAAAAATAGAAATAACATTCTAGTGTCAAACTGTTGTATGACAGATGTACAGAGCATATAAATAGTCCCCTGTATGTGCATATATATATATATATATATATATATGCACCCCTGTTCAAAAGTGAGTTTTTGGTTACATAAAAATGAGACCACGATAAATAATTTAAAAACCTTTATCACCATTAACGACCTATAACCTATGCAACTCAATTGATTTTTTTTTCCTTTGACAAGGGAAGTTAAAATAAATGACTGAACTAAATATGCTTGCACAAGTGTGTACACCCTTTCATAACTGGGATGTGAATTAATGGGAATCATTTGAGCACACACCTGCCACCATTTAAAGTAACTCTGATTAACCCCAAATATATTTCTCGCAAGCTTTTGCTGAAATTCTTTTGCTTTCTAGTAGAAGCCTGGAGCTTTTGTCCTAAGACCCCCTTTGATTACACCTTGCCTAAGGTCCCCCATCCAGCTGAAGAAAAACAGCCTCAAAGCACCACCACGCTTCACTATAGGTACTGTATGGTGTTCCTTTGGTGATGAAAAGTGTTGTGTTTGAGCCTAACATATAACTTTTGGAAGTATGGCCAAAAAGGTCAACCTCTGCTTCATCAGACTATAAAAAACTCGTATTTAAAATGAGTTTGAATGTGATTGCATTATTCTGAGCAGAGCCACATACATCCCAGTTGTAAGAGGGTGTGCACACTTCTGCAACCACATTATTTCAGTTGTTTATTTATAACTTCCACTTTCAAAAAGATTCAAAAAGAGTCAAGAAGTTAAATTGAGTTCTACAGGTAACAGGTCACATTAATGGTTTATAAAGTTTTGAAATTGTTTCATCTTGGTTACATTAATTTTACAACACAAAAACATGGCATTTGAACAGGGGTCTGTAGACTTTTTATATTCACTGCATATGCTTCTGAATTTATTTATTTTTTTGTGCTTTTGCTTGATCTTAGTACACCACTTTAGGTAAACATCTGGCCAGAATCTGCCCTCTTTCATTTTCTAATTCTGCTTTGTATCTCCCTCTTCCCCCCATCACCACCACCATCGGTTCACCGTGCTTTTGTATCCATCCTTCCTCTCCTTCTGCATAGCCTAATGAAGTCAAGACCCCAGCGCAGTCCCCACTCTGCCTTAGTTTTCCTGGGCACCCCAACAATTTATCACTTTGTCAGCGAGACACTTAAAGTTCCTGGGCTTTAATAAGGGCACGCGATGGGACAATGGGGGCAATTAGGAAAGCAGAGCAGGGCTGTTTTGCATATTTACTAAATGTGCTGGAGTCATCGCCGCTGCCACCAACACGGCCTGTTGGCTGCATGAATTATTCCTCTATCTGCCATAAACAGCTGGGTAATTATTACTGCCATCATCTGATAAATATTCTCCTTATGATGCTGTAACAACGCAGGAACATTTGTAACTTATTTTACTTATAGAAATGTTCAGACAGTGTGGCTGAGGTTATTTATTCTCCTCTTATGTGGCGTCTCACATCCTCCAGCTGCTACTTCTCCTGTCTCTCGTTTCTCCAGCCTTCTTCATCGCTCCCTTTCTCGTGTCCCTCTCAAGGACATTGATGAAAGGCGAGCTGCTACACTGGAGTGGGACCTGCACTGCCAACACTCCCCGCTTTTATGCGTCACTCTTTCTTTTACAGCTTCTTTCTGATCCAGTTTGGGTGGAGACAAGTTCACTCCCTCAGTTTGATTGGATTTGTATATTGAGTGTGTGTCTGTGTGTGTGGTATAGCATAATCTGGCTGCTGTGCTCTCCTTGACTCTTAAGAAAATTACTTTTGAGAAGGAAACAATGGAGGGACATGAGGACAGTTTGAGAATATTTCAACTTTTTCAGAAAAATAATGATAGAATATAACTGTTAGTGTGGCACCTGGTTTTAGTGCTATACAGAAGGAACTGATCAATTTGTGAGTCACTTAAATGGGAAGTCAGTGTAAGAAGCTCAATATCTTGAGCTGGTCATTTTCTGAATTGACTGGCTGACACCCCTTTCTCCTCCATTTGCCTGCTATTGAATCATTTAATTGGAGCAATTAAAGCAGCCAATCAGGTCACGTCTCCATTAAATATTTAGAACTTAGCCAATTAGTTACACTGTTGCTGGCCTTGATGACCGCAAGTGTGGCCCGCTGTCCCGCAATGCCTCAGTCTCTGATATCCCATCAGCCCTTGACTCCCCATTCTGAACCAGGAGGTAAATTATTGAGGGAGAGGTGGGAAATTTAGCTGTACTATATTAGCCATTAAATAAGTGAGCAGACCTGGGTCACGTCAGTTTGGGTTTCAGTTATTTTAGAGTGCTTGAAGTGAGCTTGATTAGCTCATGTATTCACCGTGTCCACAGTACTGTATATTATATTTTCGCAGTTCTATGAATAGCATGTTGTGCGTTTTGTTTCTTTCTATTATACTATATTTTTCTTTTTTTCCAATTCATGGAATTTGAAGATGAGGTGCAACCTCTGAGTTGAACACAATCCATACCAGGTTGCTTGTCAGCTTCTACTTTGGTGAAAAAAATAAACAATTCTTTAGGAAATAACAAAAACTTAAATATCTTCCTTGAGTGACACTTTCGCCACCACAAAAACATAATTAACTGTACAGACAGTTAAAGTAACATTTTAACATTCTTGATACTGACAAGTAACAAAATAGTTACTTCAGTCTGACGGAAGCGTGGCTGCCATTCTGGGTCTACGGCCCCTCCGACCACCACCAATCCATCCAACCACATTCATTCATAGGCAATCTGGGTTAAGGGACACAGCGGCAACATGCGCTTGGGTGAGGATACGAACCAGCAACCCTCTTGTTGCAGATTTTGCAGGATGTATACTTCCCCTCTGGCACTATCTTGTGGTACTTTTGTGCAAATAAACTATTTGGTAGTGAGAAGAGCAGGTTCATTTATTCAGGCCATTGCCAAAAGTAGCGCTTTGCCACCATAGGCAATTAAACATCTTTTTTAGGAGTTCTTCAATTACGCGCAGAATTTTTTTATTCATGGCTGGAAATTGTTCTCCTTGTAGTTTTACCAATTTATTTCTATTTCTTTTGCATTTACCAGTCATTCATTCACTTACATAGACACACACACACACACAATCCAAGTTCATGTGCAGCGTGCCGAACAGGGCTAATGAGGGTTCTATGTTGTGTCGGCTGGGTGGGTCGACACAGATCGAGGTGCCTTCAGCCGTTACAAATCTGTTTGGCTTTTGTCCACTACACAGCAATTAATAACGTTGGGGCTGGGCTGGGGGCAGGGAAACAAAGGTCACCCATGCAGCCTGACACACACACACTTACACACATGCACATCCCCATAACATTGTTCAATGCTGGACACAAATTCAGGAAATCCTTTGAACACTGCATGAATATTGACAAACATGCTGTTATTGTTTTCTTTGACAGTCACATGACAGAAATATTGCACCATATCCATTAAAAAATATAACTGTTTTAATGCATAAATGAACATAGATGCACTGATAAAGTACTCTGCTAGGTGTGCACATTCAATTGGTTGGTGAACCATGCTGTCCCAGAGTAAACCGAAACTTTATATTTCACATTAATAAGTAATATTCCTGTTAGCCAGGGTGACAAATGGAGGCCAAGTAACCTCTATATTTATGCATATACACACTATCATACATAAACATACACAAAGTCTTAAACTACTTAGTTTAACACCTAAACACACACACACATATATTCTTGCATGTGGGTAATTTTCTGCATATTTCATTTATTTTGTAATTTAATCTGATGCCGAGAATGAAATGAGAATGCAAAGGCATCAGGAACCGTGTTGTAATTTTTCTCTTTAAATGCCACTAGCCAATGAATGTATTAACCTGCCATTACAGACCCACTAACAATATTCTGATTCGTCTGTTGAGGTCTGTAATTGAAAATAGAAGTTGGCTAGAACAGTGGAGTGGAAGCAGTGAAAACAGACGAATTGTTGATGAGCAAGAGCCAACACGTACTGGAATTGCTCTTGAGGAAATAGATTGGCTTTACGTCTGTGCGCGATTTCACATTACCGTGATATGAGTGTTTTAGTAATTGTTTCCAATTCCCTCTTTTAAGTTATTACCCCCTTGTAACAATAAGGCTTTGTGATTGCTAGATGAAATTGCTGCGTATGGACTTTTAATGCATCACATTTAAGCAGCTTGGCTTAACAGATGTCACAGACAGACAGACCTGTCCTGGCTGTTGTGATGAAATATATTCATCATCCGCCCACTTATACCTCCACACGCGCTCACTTTCCCCCCGTTCTCTTGTTTTTCTCCCACGGTACCGCTGCTGTCCCAGCCTCTTATTATCAGGTGCTTTTTCATTCATCTGAAGGACACTTCAGAGAATTACCACCAATGGCTGCATTATAAATACACAGGCACGGCGCCACATTAATTGTCCTATATGTGGTCAAATCTTTGCATTTATTTATTAAAATATAAGGCCATTTGGCTCAACTGTCTGTCTAACGCATGAATAATGCTTATATTTTGACAATCTGAACACATAAACATTTTGTCACAATTATTTTGTGATACTAAATGTGGTTGAATAGTAAGAGATGCAGTTGGCGGTATCTATGAAGGTTCACCATTTCCATTATTTTTTTTATTTTTTTTAATCAACACACTATCAATTTAACCTTATTTGGTGTGATTCACATTATGATTGTTTGGCCTTGGCGGTCTTTGATGATGCATAACATAGACAAAATTATGAAAATAACAATGATATACATTATTAAAGATGCTGGGTAAAAATAAGTTTTGAAGCAGAATCTGTCAGGATTGGGTCTTTTGTGGTGTTGGGGCCAAGAAGGCGGAGGACCCAATTGTAGGGAAGCAGGGAGGCAAGGCAGGAGGGCATGAATCTCAAACTTTTATTTAATTTTAAAAACAACGCAAACAAGGTGTGTGGAAAAACTTAAAATATATATATATATATATTAAAAAAAGAGAGAGAGATTCAAGGCAGCAAACAAACACTGGGAACAACTCACCACAAAAGGAAACAAGACATGACCAGAAAACTGACTGACAATGCAGCAACGCAGACTGAAAGAAAGCAGGGAACTAAATGCAAACAAATTGACAAGACAATGAGGAATACCTGGACAACACACAAAGTGGCTGGAGGGAGCTGATTGGTTGATATAAGGCAGAGGGGTTGATGAGAATAATAACCAAAGGAGCACACAAGACATGAACAACATGGCACACAGCAAAACATGAAACACAACTAAATATAATCCATCCATCCATCCATTTTCGGAGCTGCTTCTCCTCACTAGGGTCGCGGGCGTGCTGGAGCCTATCCCAGCTATCATCGGGCAGGAGGCAGGGTACACCCTGAACTGGTTGCCAGCCGATCGCAGGGCACATACAAACAAACAACCATTCGCACTCACATTCACACCTACGGGCAATTTAGAGTCTCCAATTCATGCATGTTTTGGGGATGTGGGAGGAAACCTGAGTGCCCGGAGAAAACCCACGCAGGCACGGGGAGAACATGCAAACTCCACATAGGCGGGGCCAGGGATTGAACCCTGGTCCTCAGAACTGTGAGGCAGACCCTCTAACCAGTCGTTCACCGTGCCGCCACTAAATATAATCTTAAACTAAAACACAGACCATGACAGAATCAGTAGTATTTGTTTGGTTGTTTTAGGAGAGAGATGGATGAACTTGAAGAGCTCCAGAAACGAGAGAGATTCTGTCTGAAAAAGGTGAACGAGCAGAAAGCCAAAGTCTACCAAGCTTACAGATGGCACCACCTCCTCAGCACAAAACAGGTTGGTCTAGGACACACACACATGCACACAGTGTCAATGGATTTGACCACGATCAGACCAATATCTGATGGGTCAAATGGAGGTTTCGTGTTCTGTTCCTAAAAACACTTTCATATACCGATCTGCATGCTATGGGCCATCCTAGATCCTTTGGCAATTACTTTATCTGCTTGTGGTTTAGAAGTAGCTCAGTCTTTAAGTTACGATTTAAGAATCACAATTTCAAGACCCCTTGTGGGCCAAAAATATGGAAATTGGGACGGGTTGCTGGAGAGGCTGCAACCCTAGTGTGGCTAAGCGGTATGGAAAATTAATGAATGTTTAGTTTGGCATTAAACATCAACTGGGAGTGGTAGTAAGCAGCTTGAAGCCTCTTTTTTGAAGTACTGCCAAACTGCTGCGTGTTGTGAAGTGAGATCACTGCCACGATACAATGGTAATTTCTCAAATTTTTGCTCACAAGTCAAAGCTAAAAAATCATACGACGGCTTTTATCTCAGAAAACTCGTAAGTCAGGTCACTCGTATCTCAAGACACCGCTGTATATTTAGTAGAGATGGGCAATTGGACAGAGGAAATAAACAATCAATTACCGAATGAATTGTTGTTTTTTTAATTTCATAAATGGAAACTCCTGTTTCAATGCTGATGTGTTGTGCAGAATAATGTTTCCCCAAGGAGTTTTGCCATTGAGGAGGACTACATGTATTTATATACATGTGTATTATTCGTGGTTAGTGGTCACCCATGAAACATTTAATGAGACAGGGAGTGCAAATATCTCACACTCCAACCAGATATCAACTTCGTAAACAAAGTGCAGCTCTACCTTCGCAGTTTTTTTTTTTTTAATTCTATTTTTTTTTTTGGTAAAATAGGAATCTTGTTTGGTTGTGTCTTTGGCATTTAGTAATTCATTGCTTAGTTTAGAGGAAACTTTGGCATTTAGTAATTCATTGCTTAGTTTAGAGGAAAGGTTTTGGTGCTCACACAATCCTCCGCTGGCCTTTTCTCTCTATGGATACTGTATATTGTTCTCTCTCTTTTTCTGCATATGGCAGGGGACTCTTTCCCTTCATAGCTCTGACCTTGTCAGGAGTGAATAGATGGCTTTCCCACACAGTTCATCCTTCTGCACTACACGGACCCCGGCCCACACACCCACACACGCACACACGCAGGTACGCAAGCAGGCAGTCAGGCTACTCACGGCTTACCAAAACGCCCCAAGTTCCTCTGACAGAGACAGAGATGCTGTGTTACTGGGGTCAGCATCATTGCTCTTCCCATAGCTTGTTCGTTGCTACTGTGGGGATTAAGTGTCCGTGTGTGTGTGAGTGTGTGCGTGTGCTCGCGTGTGTGTGAGGTTGTATTTGTGGCAAATGACATGTTTGTGTCAATGTTTTTTGTTGGTATTTGTTTTGCCTCCTAAATCATATCAGTGAATGTCAGAGATGACTGAAGATATGCATTAATTTACGATTGGATTAGTATTGAACTTTTTCTCACAGTTCTCAGGACCGGGGTTCAAATCCCGGCCCCGCCTGTGTGGAGTTTGCATGTTCTCCCCGTGGGTTTTCTCCAGGCACTCCGGTTTCTACCCACATCCCAAAAACATGCATGCTAGGTTGATTGAAGACTTGCCCTTAGGTGGGAATGTGAGTGCGAATGATTTTTTGTTTTTGTTTTGTTTATGTGTGCCCTGCGATTGGCTGGGAACCAGTTCAGGGTGTACCCCGCCTCCTGCCCGAAGATGGCTGCGATAGGCTCCAGCAGGCCCGCGACCCTTGTGAGGATAAGCGCCTCAGAAAATGGATGGATGGATGGATGGATGGATGAAGAGACATTTTGTTTAAGATAGTTCTTCGAATGCAGTGGTTTTGCTTTTAAGGGACACTCATTCTCTGATCTGCCATTTTTCAGCTCTATATTAACTATTGTTAATGTAGTTTATTTTCCAAATACTAACTAAATCCCCCTTAAAGAAAACAATAATAACCCAGTCTAGAAATGTTGTTTTCAAAAGAGCTGACACACGATAGTCCTCATTTCCCACTTAAGCCCTTTTTTCATTTTAAGAGTGTCCTAAATAGCAAGTGGTGTTATTAACATAAAAAGTAAGAGTCCTCCAACTCAAAGCTTTGGTCTGGTAATTAACATGCATGCAGAAGGATCACTGTAATGTGAATAATTCTTGCTAAGGCCTTCTGTAGCAAATCCACTTAATATCTTGTGTATATGTGTGCATTTCTGCTTCTGTATGATGACTATAGTCCCCTCCAAAAGTATTGGAATGGCAAGGTCAATTCCTTTGTTTTTGTTGTATACTGAAGACATTTGGGTTTCAGATCAAAAGACTAATATGAGACAAAAGTTCAGAATTCCAGCTTTCATTTCATGGTATTTACTGTACATCTCTGTGTTAAACAACTCAGGACAGAGCACCTTTTGTTTGAACCCACCCAGTTTTCAAGTGAGCAAAATTATTGGAACAGACAATATTCTGAATGTTTAATATTTGGTGGCATAACCTCATAAACTGCATCAAGCCTGCGACCCACTGACTTCACCAGACATTTGCATTCTTCATTTGAAATGCTTTTCCAGGCCTTTACTGCAGCCTCTTTCATTTCTTGTTTGTTTCTGGGGATTGGGTTAAGGTTGGGTGATTGACTTGGCCAGTCTAACACCTTCCACTTTTTCCCCCTGATGAAGTCGTTTGTTGTGTTGGCAGGGTGTATTGGGTCATTGTCTTGTTACATGATGAAGCTTCTCACAATTAGTTTGGGTGCATTTTTCTGTAAATTGCCAGACAATGTTTTTGTAGACTTCAAAATTCATTCTGCTGCTACCATTATGAGTTACATCATCAATAATGCAAGCCCAAGCCATGACATTACCTCCACCATGCTTCATAGATGAGCTTGTGTGTTTTGGATCATTAGCAGACCATTTCTTTCTCCATAATTTGACCCTTCCAACACTTTGGTACAGGTTAATTTTGGGCTCATCAGTCCATAAAACTTTGTTCCAAAACTTTTGTGCCTCATCTCCGTACTACTTTGCACAATCCAATCTGGCCTTCCGATTCTTTTTACTGATGAGTGGTTTGTCACTGGATTGTGATACCTTCACCCCTGCCCTGCGGAGTTTGGCAGTGATGTCACTGACTGTTGTCTTTGGATGTTTCTTCACAGCTCTCACAATGTTTCTGTCATCAACTGCTGTTGATACCCTTGGCCGACCTGTTTGATGTCTGTTGCTCAGTATACCAGTAGTTTCCTTCCTTTTCAGGACATTCCAAATTGTTGTATTGGGTATGCCCAATGTTTGTGCAAGAGCTCTGATCGATTTTCCCTCACCTCTCAGCTTCAAAATGGTTTGCTTTTCTCCCATAGACAGCTCTCTGGTCTTCATGTTTGCTTAACAGCATATCCAGTTTTCAGAGGTGAAACTTAAAGCCAAAAACTAGCACTATCTAATCTTTAAGCAATCAATCTAAAAGGCTGTTACACCTGAGCATCTGGAAACACATCAGTCACGTGTTCCAATTCCTTTGATCACTTGAAAAGTGGATGGCTTCAAAATAAAAGGTGCTCCTTGCCATTCCAATACTTTTGGAGGGGACTGTATATGATCATCTGTGTCTTTCAGTGTGTTCATGCCATTATTTATTTTGATGAAGCTGGGAAAACTGGATGAGAAATAATCATTGTCATTTGCTCATACTAAGTAATGTGAACATTCTGTCTGTCACTTACTTGTTCTTTAATAGTGGAACCCATCTTTTCCCCTCACTCTGTCTTTAGTGCCCAGGGGTCTTCAACTCTCCATTCAGGCTGGCCCCCCATGAGATGGAGTTACTACTGAGGCAAGTCAAGTACCTGGCCCCCACCATGCTAGTCCCTAAGGACTATGGTCATCTCATTCCTGCAGCTCCAACACACTCCAGTTTTGATGGGACTGTCGAATCCCAAAGGAGCAAAACAAGAGCCTGCTGTTCCCCCAGGCCTATACTTCCCCGCATCACTAGCACAAAACAGCAGGTAAAGTAGCATTCAACCGAAGCTGCACATCAACTGTCCTACACCAAAACCCCTGTTAACAAATATGTGTATTAGTGGTAAATCCCTCCCTCCAAGCTTGCTGGGGCTGTTTATCATGTCTATTATTTGACTGCAGTCCTATAGGTGGTGGTAATGCAGAGAAGAAGCTGACTTTTCTTTTTTTCCAATCAAGAGTTGACACAATGATTAATTGAAAATTCCCAAATATGATTATTTTTTTCTTGGCCCATAGCACACCTGTCTACAGAGGTTTGTAAATAAATAAATAGTAGTTTTTGCATAATCATGTCTATACAATGGAAGATGGAAACTAGGCCCTGCAGATATGAGAGTAATATAGTTTTTACAGTGTCTTTCCCATGATTTTAGCCCCACATCATTCTAGTCTTGCCCAATCGGGAATTGTTCTTATTGAAGGCAAAGATCTTTTAAAACTCCTTACAAAGAAGAATGGCATCATTAAAACATGGTACACTTCTCTCTCTGGGATTACAGAAAAGGGACATTTAGCATCTCTGATATACTGAGCATTGTGAGTGTGCAGCTCTGTGTTAGTATCTCACGCAGGGGTCTGCAACCCACGGCTCTAGAGCCTTTTCTCGTTATGTTGTGGCTCTTTGTGACTTTGGAAAATAAATAATCAGCATTTAATTTAAATTTAAATTATTTCACTTATTTTTTTAAATGTACTGTAATTCTAAATTTGAAGATTATGGTGCTGTTGTAACATGAAAGTAAAATGTTTTTAGATATTTTTATGTCGCTCAAAATAACAAACCATAGATAAATCCAAGAAAAGAGAAGTTTCTGAGGAAAACATTACGTTTAGTGCTATGTTCTACATGAATTAAAAACAAACATCACTCCCGCCTCACAGATGACAGCTTAGAATCGTGTATGAAAATGAAGGTGAAATTTACAGACCTGATGTGCTGAAGCTGTCCACTGAGGTTCAGGAGCAAAAATCACAACAGCCAAGTAAAGTAATTATTTTAAGTAATTAAATTTAATTTAATTAGATTTTAAATTCAATTTAATTAATTTTAAATTCATTAGAGGAAGATTCAAATAGACATTGGCTATTTTATTTGAAAGAAAGCTTCAATCAGGCAGCTTTTTTTCCAGAGTTCAAAATGTTTTCTGTTACATGCAGAAATACAATTGTGTGTTCTCTGTAGCAGTTTATTGATCTCCTAAATGCAACAAACTGTAGGTTTTCTATACATACTGGGGGAAAAAAACAAAAAACGATATATGCAGTGTTATCCTAACTTTATATGTAAAAAGCGTTTTGAGGCTCCCGGTGTTTATTTTCTGTGGGAGACGGTCGAAATTGTTCTTTGAGTATTAAAGGTTGGTGACCCCTGTTCTTACGTTTGTACGCATGGGTCACATATGTCGGAAAAGCCCAATGAATGTGCTAATTGGAAATGACTATTGTGTTTTGTTTTTGTTTTTTTTGCTGTTGTACTGTGTTGTCACTTCAGCCAGCTGGCTCAGCTTTCCAATGTTTGATATATTCTGTATAATTAGTGCAGACAGACCCCGTTTCTTTCTTCCTTGACTATCAGCCCTTCACCCTAAACTAGCATGATAACTATCTGGTAATGATGGATAAGGCTGAGGTGCAGGCTGCGGAAGTGGTCAGGCCAGACCAATGATCCCATAGCGATAGGCGCAAGAACAGGTTTCCCCACATTTGCCCCTCCCTCTGTCTTCTCCCCAACCTGCCTTTTTAACTGCCAACAAGGTCATCTCCGCAAAAACAGTATGTATTGTACTGTATTGTCTAATTGAACATTTTACAAGTTGCACATTAGTGGGCGCATTTTCACTTACGCTGAAGAACTTTGTATTCAGAGCTTTAAAAAGTTATGCAAAATCATTATGCATTTTTCTTTGTACTGTATCTAGTCAAGTAATCTGTTGTACAAAAAGTAGTATTAGGGACACACACAAGAAAAAGTTAAATTGCAAGCGAAAAGTGTGACATGACTAGAGTCATAATTTATCAAGTGATGTCAAAATTCCCACATGAATTTGAATGCAACAAATTGAGTAAAACAGCTACGGGTTATCTCTAGCTCCAGCCGAAGTCCTATCACACAACCTGCCAAATTACCCTACTGTATGCATTGAGTCGTGGCATTAAAAAATAAAATAAATAAATAAATAAAAAACCTGAAAACATTTCTGGTGATAATCGACAAACCCAACAAAGGAGGTGATTTCAGTTCATACCGTGGGTACGGAAAGTATTCGGACCCCCTTAAATTGTTCACTCTTTGTTACCGTATATTGCAGCCATTTGCTAAAATCATTTTTCTTTATTTTTCCTCATTAATGTACACACAGCACCCCATATTGACAGAAAAAAAAATTAATTATTGAAATTTTGCAGATTTATTAAAGAAAAGCTGAAATATCACACAGCCATGGTCTGATCCACAAACATCTGTATTTGAGCATCGGTACTATGAAAGCATTTGCTTTTTAGCTATAAACCATCACCACTAGTGGGAGAGGGTTCAGACAAAGATTGAGTCAGGAGAGGCTCAAGCAAAGAAAAACAGTTATTATGTGATACTTGTGAGTATCTTTGGGTATTTCAGGTCCAGATCAGAGACCCCGGAGAGATGTGGGAGCAAAATGTACGTTTTCCTGAGCAGACTGTAAGTCTGCAGAACTCGTACGCACACCTGGAAGAGGCTCAGAGTGATTTGCGATTCTACAGTGGCACACAGTGAGTCACACAAGTTAATTTTTCCTTAGCCTTGTCTGTTGTGCACTGCAAAGAATACATCCACACATTGGCCACAACATTAGGTAGACTTCATCCATTTTCTATAGTACCTGTCCTCATTAAGGTCGCGGATGAGTTTGAGCCTATCCCAGATGACTGAGCGAGAGGCGGTGTACAGCCTGAAATCGTCTCCAGCCAATCGCAGGGGTCATTGAGACAAACAACCATCCATGCTTACATTCACAACTACTGACAATTTAGAGTCTTCAGTTAACCTGCAATGCATGTATTTGGAATGTGGGAGGAACCCAGAGTACCCGGAGAAAACCCACACAAGCACAGGGACAACAAGCGAATTCCAGGACGGCCTGAAACACAATTCAACCCCCACAAACCCCCTGCCCTTAGATGAAACAGCACAGTATAACAGATCCAGTAAAAGAACTGTGTCGAAATAATCTGATTTTAAAATAACAAAAATAATCCAGATCCATAAATCTTACATTGAATTTGGTCACAATCCTTATCAGTCAAAAGGTCTTAAAGAAGCCACAGACAAAAACTTCATTGCTGTATTTTATTTGGAAAATTTATATTCTACTTCCTGAAACCTGCAGACACCCTAATGTTCAGTTTGACTGTCATACCACTTGGAGGCCAAAATATTTGAAAAACAAAGTATGATGCATTGAAGTTCCTGCCGAATGCAAACCACATGAATAATAATACATTTAGAAAAATGCATATACCCTTCAAGTGTGGATTATTGTCTTTGCAAAGGTAGATTGTTAAAAATAATAATCTAGTGGACCTCAAATTGTGTATGTGTTCGTTAAGTTTTTACTGCTTAGTTTATGTGTGCTAATAATGTTTCTCTACAATTAACACAAGCACATTCATTCAACCTTAAGTAACAAATGAACACATCCTTATTATGAAACTTAATGGGTGTACGCTTGGTAATTATTTTAAGACTGCTTTCGTACACATTTCTTATTAACAGTGTCACAAGCTTTTCCATGTAATTAAGAACAGTGTGTGTGTATGTATGTAACAAGTGTAGCTGCAGTGTATTTGTGACTTTGTTAAACACTTGATTAGAACCTCATTAATACTCATGGGCTAATCTACTCAGTTTCTGTGTGAAGTGGTCATATTAACCCTCAGTTTGATCTTACTCACGCTGTAATTTTCCTGGCAACAGAACAAAAGACCACCCAGTTTTCTCACCACTGTGCTCTTCCTTGGTATTTAGCACAGCTTCAATCAAACAACTGAAGCCGCACAGACAATCACGAGAGTGTCTGACATGTAAATTCAATGACTTGTAGCAATGCCAGGTGAAATAACAGCTAGTGATTCAAATTGTACAGAATCAGGCAGATCTCACTCTACTCTTAGGAAGGATAATGCAAAACAAAAATAGTTTAATTCGCTTGCTTCATGTACACTTCAACACCGCTGCAAACTACAAAGACAACAATATATTGCCTCTCACGGTGTCACTCAAAAAAGTACATAATCTTTTTCAAGGTAGAATACTCAATACCGTTATTTTATTGGATTTCAATATGTTGAGCAGGTCCCTAAAATTGTAAGTATTGAGGAATGTCACTACCTGGTCCTAGATAGCTTATCTTTTCATATCTATTTTAAAATCATGTTTTCCCAATTGTTTTTCTTCATTGGCTCTGGTTATCTATGTTTTTTTTTTTGTTTGCATTTCGGAGCTATATATGCTCTTCTCACTAGCATTGTAATATACCAATGGAGGAATACAGTAGTCGTGACTTTCATAGCTAGTATTCTGCTACATACTGTATGTGTATATACAGTGGGGCAAAAGAGTATTTAGTCAGCCACCAATTGTGCAATTTGAGATGAGAGAGGCCTGTAATTTTCATCGAAGGTATACCTCACCGATGAGAAAAAAATGAGGGGAGGGGGGTGGGGAGGAAATCCAGAAAATCGCGTCTTTTTTTAAAAAAAATAATTTATAAGCAAATTATAGTGAAAAATAAGTATTTGGTCACCTACAAACAATTTCTGGCTCTCAATGACCTGTAACTTCTTCTTTAAGAGGGTCCTCTGTCCTCCACAAGTTACCTGTATTAATGGCACCTGTTTGAACTCGTTATCAGTATAAAAGACACCTGTCCACAACCTCAAACAGTCACACTCCAAACTCCACTATGGCCAAGACCAAAGAGCTGTCAAAGGACACCAGAAACAAAATTGTAGACCTGCATCAGGCCGGGAAGACTGAATCTGGAATAGGTAAGCAGCTTAGTGTGAAGAAATCACAGGAAGAGGGAATGCCGACTTGGAGAAGACCACGCCCATCAGCCTGAATCTTGTTTGCAAATTTGAGTAAATTTTTAAAATAATATTCATCTCAAACACTCCCAACTTTGTACACTCACGCGTAGAATCATTGTTTAAACTTTGGTCGTGGCAGATGGGTTGCTTATTGTTCAATACAACATTTCGTACTGTTTGATTTCAAATCATGAACCGCTTTCAAAATCTTGCAGAGGACCTGTCAGTGAGAATGGGGACACAGACACCACGGCATACATGTGGAATATTTCTACAGAGTGTGCAAGATATAAAAGCGGACATGTTATCTTCCATCAACAAACATCAAAGGCACGTCCACAAGTTCTGCTTGCAGTTCCTCTCAATGCCAGTGGGTGGCACCTCACGCGCATGGGTGAATATTAACCACATAGTCTGCTTGAAGGGAGTGTCCCTCCAGTCTTTTGGTCGGGGAAGGAGTCTTTTGTAGACAGGAATCAAGATTTGATGGGAAACTGCTAATTAGGTTAAGGTCCACTTGACGTACACCAGGCCCTGTCCTAGTCGCCGTCTCACAGTAGGGCAGGGTGGAGGAGTGGGGGTTCTCAGGTGGTCGCGAGTCTCTGTGGCGCCTCAAAGTTGCAGCGCGCATGTCCGCTACAAAAGGTTACCATCAGTAACACACTACGCCGCCAGGGACTCAAATCCTGCAGTGCCAGACGTGTCCGCCTGCTTAAGCCAGTACATGTCCATGCCTGTCTGAAGTTTGATAGAGAGCATTTGGATGATCCAGAAGAGGATTGGGAGAATGGCATATGGTGAGATGACACCAAAATATAACTTTTTGGTAAAAACTCAACTTGTCGTGTTTGGAGGAGAAAGAATGATGAGTTGCTTCCAAAGAATGCTATACCTACTGTGACGCATGGGAGTGGAAACATCATGCTTTGGGGCTGTTTTTCTGCAAAGGGACCAGGACGACTGATCCAGAATGAATGGGGCCATGTATTGTGAGATTTTGAGTGAAAACCTCCTTCCATCAGCAAGGGCATTGCAGATGAAACGTGGCTGGGTCTTTCAGCATGACAATGATCCCAAACACACCGCCCGGGCAATGAAGGAGTGAAGAAGCCACTCCTTCACTCCTTCAAGAAGCATTTCAAGGTCCTGGAGTGGCCAACCAAGTCTCCAGATCTCAACCCCATAGAAATCTTTGGAGGGAGTTGAAAGTCTGTCTTACCCAGCGACAGCCCTAAAACATCACTGCTCTAGAGGAGATCTGCATGGAGGAATGGGCCAAAATACTTGTAACAGTGTGTGAAAACCTTGTAATTTAAATTTGTATATTTCAAATATAATTTTAGGAAGCAGGGAGACAAACATGCAATCTTTCCACTGTTCAAGGTAGTTTAAACTTTTTTAAATTGTATTCATTAAATATGCAATAAGGCGGAACGGTAGCCGACTGGTTAGAGCATCTGCCACACAGTTCTGAGGACCTGGGTTCAATCCCCGGCCCCGCCTGTGTGGAGTTTGCGTGTTCTCCCCATGCTTGCGTGGGTTTTCTCCGGGCACTCCAGTTTCCTCCCACATCCCAAAAACATGCATGGTAGGTTAATTGACAACTCTAAATTGCCCGTAGGTGTGACTGTGAGTGCGAATGGTTGTTTGTTTGTATGTGCCCTGCGATTGGCTGGCAACCAGTTCAGAGTGTACCCCGCCTCCTGCCCAATGATTGCTGGGATGGGCTCCAGTACGCCCGCGACCCTAGTGAGGAGAAGCGGCTCAGAAAATGAATGGATGGATGGATGGAAATATGCAATCAACTCAACATAATACTATGCATTTTTTTTTTATTATGGTTAATTTGATCATGCATTTACAGTGGGAACGGAAAGTATTCAGACCCCCTTAAATTTGTTTAGGTCTTAACCCTCTTTGTTGTATTGCAACCATTTGCTAAAATAATTTAAGTTCTTTTTTTCCTCATTAGTGTACACTCAGCACCCCATATTGACCGAAAAAAACGTTTTGCAGATTTATTTAAAAAGCCATAAGTATTCAGACCCTTTGCTCAGTATTTAGTAGAAGCACCCTTTTGAGCTAATACAGCCATGAGTCTTTTTGGGAATGATGCAACAAGTTTTTCACACCTGGATTTGGGGATCCTCTGCCCTCTCCAGTTCTGTCATGTTGGATAGTGAACGTTGGTGCGCAGCAATTTTCAGGTCTCTCCAGAGATGCTTAATTGGGTTTAAGTCAGGGCTCTGACTGGGCCATTCAAGAACAGTCACAGAGTTGTTCTGAAGCCACTCCTTTGTTATTTTAGCTGTGTGATTGGGGTCATTGTCTTGTTGGAAGGTGAACCTTGGGCCCAGTCTGAGGTCCTGATCACTCTGGGGAAAGTTTTCGTCCAGGATATCCCTGTACTTGACCGCATTCTTCTTTCCTTCGATTGCAACCAGTCATCCTGTCCCTGCAGCTAAAAACACCCTGTATTGGACATGTGATGAGCAGTGCCTGGTTTTCTCCACACATACCGCTTAGAGTTAAGGCCAAAAAGTTCTATCTTGGTCTCATCAGACCAGAGAATCTTATTTCTCACCATCTTGGAGTCCTTCAGGTGGTATTTAGCGAACTCCATGCAGGCTTTCATGTGTCTTGCACTGAGGAGAGGCTTCTGTCGGGCCACTCTCCCATAGAGCCCCGACTGCTGGAGGGTTGCAGTGATAGTTGACTTTCTAGAACTTTATCCCATATCCCGACTGCATCTCTGGAGCTCAGCCACAGTGATCTTTGGGTTCTTCTTTACCTCTCTCACCAAGGCTCTTCTCCCCTGATTGCTCAGTTTGACCGGACGGCCAGCTTTAGGAAGTGTTCTGGTCGTCCCAAACGTCTTCCATTTCAGGATTATGGAGGCCACTGTGCTCTTAAGAATGTTAAGTTCAGCAGAATTTTTTTTTTAACCTTGGCCAGATCTGTTCCTGGCCACAATTCTGTCTCTGAGTTCTTCAGGCAGTTCCTTTGGCCTCATAATTCTTATTTTCTCTGACATGCAGTGTGAGCTGTAAGGTCTTATATCGGTGTGTGGCTTTCCTTATCAAGTCCAATCAGTATAACCAAACACAGCTGGACTCCAATGAAGGTGTATAACCATCTCAAAGATGATCAGAAGAAATGGACAGCACCTGAGTTAAATATATTAGTGTCACAGCAAAGGGTCTGAATACTTATGGCTGTGTGATATTTCAGTTTTTCTTATTGAATAAATCTGCAAGAATTTCAACAATTCTGTTTTTTTCTGTTAATATGAGGTGTTGTGTGTACATTGAGGGAAAATGTTGAGGCAAATGAACTTAAATGATTTTAGCAAATTGCTGCAATATAACAAAGAGCAGAAAATTTAAGGGGGTCTGAATACTTTCCGTACCCACTGTATACATATTTATTTCTGGAGGACACAAATGTGTCACTGACAAGTAGTAGAACGTGCATATACGTATAATTTTTTTTTTTTACCTTACACTTTTTTAAATATTTTTTTGTATTGTATTTTGCTCTGTTAACCAGAGGACCAGAAAGTATGCGCCATTTGGACCATAGCAGTCATGCCCTTCCTCATCCAGAAAATGCCAAGAACCTCACATAGTGCGGATACACTGATACCAACAGAAGGTAGGTTAGCAATTATATATACAAATGTACTAAGGTTTATTTATTTCAACAACTTCATACCTAATTATTGACTATAAGATATCCACCACACTGCCGTCAGATGAAGAGCCCAGAGATAATAGTAGCTTAAAATGCAACATCTTACCTCATTTTGTGCCAGAGACTTATTAATACGTTTTCACAAATCCATCTATTTAGTGCCAAAGACGTATTAACACGTTTTCTGTGGGGGGTTTTTTGTTTTGTTTTGGGGTTTTTTTTTTTTAAATTGAGGGTTTAGTGCAGCTTCACAATAAGAATCAAAGGCTAGGGAAGGATTTTAGTATATCGACACTAGATGGCAGCAGTGGCTTTGATCAGAGCTTTGTCAGCACGTTTGCAGGAAGACGACATCCATTGAGGGCCCATGTGGGCTTGGTGGGGAGTTGTCGGACCGTCGTTAAAAGAAAGCTGGTGATCAACATTTAAAGCAAAAAAAACACTGATAAATACGTACAGCTTACTCCAAAACAGAGTTTTGCTAACGCCAAAAGGTATGAGGACGTACCATCGTGACCATATCACGGTCCACTTCCCTGGAAACGTGGGCATTCGGACTCGGGAGTACAATGAGCCTGATCCGGATTCATTCCTATCTGGGAGCAGAAGGATGTCCTTCCCTGAGCCCCCAGAAAGTCACGGAAAAGGTAAGAACTTGCTAACTTCAAAGCTAATTTCAAAGCTAGCGTCCATAGCCTGAGAGAATGTCATGCAACGTGCACAAATAAGCACGACAGTTTGTCTTACGATACTACACAAATCATGCATCATGTAGACAAAAACCTCGCGCATCGATAGCTAGATGAATTGGATAGATTTTTTTTTTGCCGTTCTTTTATTTATAAACAGTAGTGCACAAAAATATGTTCATTGTGATGTGTGTAATGTAGTGTTTTACCTTTCGTCATCGCAATGTAGCAACAACATGAATATTTTGTGGTAATTGTACATATTTATATAAATTGCAGTTGGTGCATCCAGCAGCAGATACACTCCCACACCTGTTGGCAAGAAAGGTAAAAAAAGTATTTTTCCTCCACTACACACTGCAGCAATAATGTTTGATTTTTATGCTAATTGTGTATTTTTTATCAATTAGGTGCATCAAGCAGTGGTGGGGCTGTTCATGGCTGGTCGTCTGCTGAATGGGAACCCACAAAAGTCCCACGCGCGGGCACGCACACACACACACACACACACAGGGGATTCCGAGGGGATCCCAAGGCGTTCCCAGGCCAGCCGAGAGACGTAGTCTCTCCAGCGTGTCCTGGGTCGTCCCTTGGGTCTCTGGTGAGACGTGCCCAGAACACCTCACCAGGGAGGCGTCCAGGAGGCATCCTAAACAGATGCCCGAGCCACCTCATCTGGCTCCTCTCAATGCGTAGGAGCAGCGGCTCTACTCTGAGCCTCTCCCGGATGACCGAGCTTCTAACCCTATCTCTAAGGGAGAGCCCTGACACCCTGCGGAGGAAACTCATTTCGGCCGCTTGTATCCAGGATCTTGTTCTTTCGGTCAAAACCCACAGACCCACAGCTCGTGACTATAGGTGAGGGTAGGAACAAGTGTTCAAGATACTTGAACTCTTCCACTTGGGATAGGATCTCATTCCTGAACCGGAGAGGGTACTCCACCCTTTTCCGAATGAGCACCATGGTCTCAGATTTGGAGGTGCTGATTCTCACCCCAGCCACTTCACACTCTGCTGCGAACCGCTCCAGTGAGAGTTGGAGGTCATGGCTTGATGAAGCCAACAGAACCACATTATCTGCAAAAAGCAAAGATTGAATTACGGAGGCCACCAAACCGGACCCCCTATACGCCTCAGCTGCCCCTAGAAATTCTGTCCATAAAAGTTATGAACAGTCCATGCATCAACAATTTGAAAATGCATGTTATACTATATACTAAACTTATTTTGCTATCAAAATACCCTTTTTTGTGTTGTTTGTATTGTCATAGTAGGAAAGCATTGTTTAGATATTTGAGCTATCATAAAAGCAAAAAATAAAAATAAAAAATTAGAATCAAAGTGGAAGTTCTGCTTGAAATGCATCGTTTCACAAAAAGCTCTTCTGTTTTTCTTGGAAACAGGTATTTTCAAGAAACTTACTATGTTCAACAGCTCTTTACTCAAGAACGGTAAAAGGTAGAAATGCACTTTTTTCCTGATGAAAGAAGAGGGTTAAGTCTGGCTGAGACCCAGATCTCCCTATTTTTGAAAAACTGCTGGCATTTAATTTGTTAAGTCATGTTCACCTGGATAGAGGCTATTGCTAAGCTTTGTGGTTAATATAGAAACACATACAATTCATGTAGATATAAACAATAGACTAAGGTTGATTCAGGGGTTGCCAGGGCTCCTGCCTGATGTGTAACACACTATCCTTTCAAATATAAGAGGAAAAATAGAGACTCGGTGCAGTCAAGCCCTTTCAATTTGAGTTGCACAAATTTGTCAAAAGTGACAGCAATTTAATAAATCGTCGCTCTCCATCAGACGCATGTGTACACCCACCCACACACACCAACACAATTCCCAGTTATGCCCTCCATTGCCCCCTTTCCATGTATACGTAAATGAGGTGTGTGTGCTGCCTGTTGGAGAGAGAGTGCGCGTGGGCCCTGCGGTTTGGTCCAGGCATTAGGTAATTGACTGTGTCTTTGCTCAAGGCCTTTCATGGATCACCGTCCTTTATTAGCTCACTTCCCAGCATGCACGCATACATATATGTGCATGCACACACACAAACTTCCCAGCAGTTCCACCCAACCTCATACCCCCCCACCACCAGCAGCAGCAGACCCAATTGCCCGGAAACAAGGAGTGAAACAAGCAAGAGGGAGAGAGAAGAACAAGAGAAGGAGAGCGCAGCGACAGGGGAATGAACTCACACGGCCCCAGGAAATGCAGATAAATAAGAATGGGGATTGAATGGGTGGGGCAATGCAGTCTCCCACAGCTGACAACTTGGGCTGGAGGTGTACACTCTGTGTTGATCAGATGGTCCATGATGGCTTATACAGAAGAAGTCATGGGCTATTTCGCATAATTGCAAGATTAGCACTGATCCCATGGCAGATCATCAAGAAAGCAACTTTTCATAAAGGGAACCCTTACCTAGCCTACCACACGTATTTTTTTGTATTTTTTATTTGATCAAAGAACACAAACAACCCAACCTATACTCTATGAACCAAAGGTTTGGCACTATTCCATGAATATCTACTAGGGGTTGAACGACTTCTGATTTGTTTGTATTGGACGCTAAGGTGATGATAGTCGAGTCGACTTTGACTAAAGGATCACATCACTGATATTTTTTGCAGTCTTCAACTCGTTCTGCGCACTTCCATAAACAAGATGGCTCATTCACTTTTCGCAACATGCTCGTTTGCGCAGGACCCACCACCTGACTCTTTCATCCAATTACATTCAGACACTTGCGCATCAAATCACATTCAGACACCTTTATTGCCTTGCAGACAGTCAGAAATTATAAAACTAACACCAATTCACATAACTGCTGCAGGGTTGCTACTTGTTTTAGTATTTAATAGCATATAAGTTTAATAAATTACTGGAGGAAATTCTTTACAATAAAATACTGGAGCTTTTGCAGGAAGGTCTTAAGGAGATAACATCGAGTTTATTGTTTCTCATCCTTGGCCCACTTCTATTATATTGCTGCCAGTCAAATCTCTTCGGACCACGTTTCTGTCTGTTGCTTCATCCTTGTGTGCCTCTCTACCTCTATTTGCGCTCTCTGCCTGTGTGGTAATTAGTGAATAAGTCCTATCGTTGGAAGCACCCCCAGCTACAGCAGCAGCCAGCAGAGCTTTTTGTCACAGCGCAGAGAGCCGATGGAGTGGACAGCTCAGCCTTGATACTCATCATCTTCGTACTGTGCCGGGGCTATGCCTCCCCCACAGCCACATTATCTGGCTATGCTATCCAGCCACGCTCCTAATTATTTTCAAATCCCAGCCGAAGCCCTATCACCCACCCTGCCACATTACCCTGCTCTGCTTGTAATCATCACCTTAAGCCTTGCTTTGTAGCCTGAAGTCCCGTCATTAGCATATCCCAATTTTTGCTAGCTGCATACTCTGCCTCTCTGGGTTGACCATCACAGCTCTGGAAATAGCCCATGACTCCTGGACCTTTATTTACTATACCCATCTGTGTCACAGCAAGAAAGGCTGTCAGTGTTACTGTTGTGGCCCTGTCACGACTTACAGACATCCACACATAATCACAATGATGACAGTCCCCGCCTCTCCAAGAATTCAATGGCCCCCATTTTACACCAAGGGGTGCTTGCCCTTTCTCCATCGTTCTTGTCCTTGCCCTCATTAAACAGGTCCCTCTCAAATGATGGCTTTCTTGGAAGTCGGCAATTGTTTATTATATGAATTTATGTGCAAATGACTATAACAAACTAAAACTCTGACCTTACTTAGCCTTTGCCCTTTAAGAACCTAATATCGAACATGGGTTTTCTGAAGACTGCTGGCCACTCATCTCAACTGTAGTTACCTAGAATG